>NW_020955270.1:29383-422441 GCF_003031625.1 Empidonax traillii
GAGCCCACCCTTTAATCCTGAGGTTCATCTGCCGGGGCCAAGCACGCTTGGACGGTGGCAGCGAGGTCCTCAGGACGTAGATGGATTGCCTTACAGGGCTAGCGAGCTCCATCTGCCCGGGGAGGGGCCCCGACCGGGAATCGAACCCGGGTCTCTGCAGTGACAGTGCAGTGTCTTTTCCCCTGGACCACCGGGGGCTCCCGTATTCACCACCTATAAACTAATATACTGTCAGAGATGTTCTGCTCATTTAAATATAACATTTTTTAAAAAATCATATAAATGCAAAAGAAAATCCTGTTGAGATCATAAATAAAAGGTATCTCAAAAGCCTTAGAACCATATGAGGTTGAGATTTTGCAAGCAGAGAAATAGTTTCAGAAGCAGCCCCAGGCCATACAAGAACCCTATCGTGGGCTAGAACCTTATCCTGAGCATAAACAGAACTTTTTTTTTTTTTAAAAGGAAACTGCAACTTAAGTTGTATTTATATCCAAGCATCTTGGATCATTTCCCATTCTCTCAGAGACTGTGCCACCATCTTCAGTAGCTAAGGTTCAGAAAGGTCTAAGACTTGCTTTAATGCATGCAGTAATCCTGCTCTATGAATTCGACACTGTCATGATAAGTATTCTATAGAAATTTATGAATACATAACTAAAAATAAAAAGTATTTCACAATACTCCTCTGTAAGAGATAATTTGCCCTGGACATTCCAAGACTTGTTCCGTATTTAACATATTGAATTTCTCTGAAGTATCACATTTAAATTACTTCTGTATGATAAAAGAACTGAATGACTATCATCCATAATCAGAACAAAATAAATAAGGGCACAGAAAATAAAAGAAACTCAGAAGAGAATTACTTTGGAAAACAAAGTTCTCCAGCTTCATTATAAAAAGCTCTAGATAATAAAGCATGTCAGAAATGGACCATCACATTTTATTATAGACACTTTCAGTATGGAAAATAATTATACAATGAAGAAACAAGACAGCAACGTTTATTTGCTTGTTCTGTATATGCATATTCTGCAAAGCCCGGGGTTAGCAAAATACGACAAGACCTTCCTTCAGAAGGAAAAAATGTTTCAAGATGCATGATATGCATGTGAAAAAACAGATGGTATTGTAAATGTCACTTAGAGTCAGCTCTCCTGATTATGCCTATCTGTATGGTTTATACTTGAAGTTTTTGAGTAAAGTCGCAGTATTATGCCCACTCTTCAAATTCTGTATATTGAGTCAGCTTTTCCAGGATCAAATTATTTCCACTGAAAACTTTTTTACTAGAATGCATGTATGAAGTTTGAATAAGGCACAATTTATGGACTTTGAACCACCACTCAAAGAAGAATTTTGGGATTACCATCCAGACACTACTTTGATGGTCAGTCACTTAAATAAAAAAGCACAACAGCAAAGCCACAACTAAACAAGCTCACTGAATTCGAAAATACTTAAATAAAAATAAATATTTTTTCACAGCTTTTCAGTACAATCCTTCCATTTCTTCCTTGAATAGCTTATTAAATACATATGGAAAACATAAAGTCCACTTTATCAAACTAAACACACCTCAAATGCAATGAAAATCATAGGCAATAGACCAAACTAAATAATTTCTCGAGCCACATAACTCCTGGGAACAATTTGTTTTGATCCTAGATGACAAATGAAAAGTGACCATTAGATCAATATAAAGCCTCTTTCTGTGAGGTAGTGTGAATGAATTGTTTTCACCGACAAGTATCAGAAGTAAATAATTATTTAAACAAGCTGCAGGCCTAGGTTACCAGAATTCAGAACAAAAAAATACTACACTTTTCCTCAAGAGAGTTAAAAGGTGAGAATAATGCTTCTATACTCACATAGAGCAACTCCCATTTCAAAACAAGAACTTCAAAGCTGATCAGCTGGCCTGCAAGTCTGCCACCCATCCTATTTACATATGAAGGAAATGAGAAGCAGGAGGTACTAAGAAACATTAAATGCTAGGGGCAGTGTAAGGCGAAGATGTTTTGTTCTCAGCTCTTATCTGTGACCTCTTGCAGTGCAGAGGCTGAAAAAGGACTGAACACACTCTTTAGGGAATTAACAGATAAAACCTGACTTTCAGAGATCTTAAATCCAAGATCATATTTGCAAACAACTATTCATAAAGGCAAAAAAGCTTCAGTGGAATTTCACAGCATGCAGCACATTCAAATGTAAAGCAAGCATTACCAAGATTTATTCTGAAAAGTGACTGAATATGGCCTTAAATCAGCTTTGCTGGACAGCTCCAGTAAACTACAGTGGTTTTCTCTGAATCCACTGCAAAATCAAGTGTGATGGGAAACAATTGAGAAGGAAGCTTAAAAAGCCATTACATCATCTGATTTCACTGTATAAAATAGGGAGAAGTTCAATTCAGATAATTCTGCTATTTTTGTTTTTACAAATGCTTTCTGCTACTACAGCAATCAATACAAGAATGAGAAAGACCAACAAGGTGAACCCAAGGAAAACATGTTGGGTGGAAAAAATAGCTTCAAACCATTAGTCATCTAGATCTGGGTTTTCCAAATTTAAAGTATTATTTAGATGGACTGTGCAGTGAAGTACAGTGCTACAAGCCCATATCACATATATCAAAACATATAAGTTAATTTTACTATATTGACAAGTGTGAAGCTCAGTCCTCACTTTCAATGCAGCCTCCAGTTGCAAATGATATTGATTGAAGGAGACCAATTTCAACAGACTAAATTCTTCCACAAAGTCTATGTATATTGAGATTTGTCAGACAGCTGTGGGGAAAAAGCTGTGGAAGGTGTCTTGCAAAAAAAAAAAAAAAAGCAGTTGCTTGTATTGAATTAAAATAATTTCGCTGACAACTGCTACAGGATTTTTAGTTTGCTAGACTGAAACATTAAGTAACATTTTTGAAGGTATATGAAGCAGGAAATGTCACAATGATGAAATAATGTGGAAAACCTCATAAAATCGTAGACGAGGAATTTAAAAATGCAAACTCCTAACCTAGGTTACAAGAATTCTGATTAACAAGACTCTAGAAAACAGAGGTCAATATTTCTAGTCAAGAATAGAGTCTGAGTACTGTATTGTTATTGCCTCGAGAATCACATTATTGATTACTCAACCATTCCATATAAACTTCAGGTTAAGGAGAGTCTAAGCCTATTATTTTTATGTTAATCTTTTCCTGTAATATAACTTTTATCATTTCACTGTATTGAACTAAATAACTAGAGACTATGTCACAAGCAAGATTCTCCAAATGGTGAGAGGTTGATTAATTCTAGACCTGCTTTGATTCATTGTACTCCAAAGCCCCAGGTGTCTTATGACATTTTGCGCTTAAAGAGCTATGATGTATAACTTATAAAACTAGGAACAAACACCCATTAAAAATCATTAGTATTCAAATAGTGTAAACAAGTCAGAATTTATAAAATTTACCTCAGGAAAACATTGTGGGATAAAACCTGGTTTTACTGCTATAAGCTAATATTGAAACACTATATTTCTGCGATCTTCATAATCATGCTACTTATGCTACATAATTTTATTTATGTAGCTTTAATATCTAAGTTCCCATTTCATACATCACATATGTAATGAAATTTGTGAAGAAAGCTTGGTCTAACCAGGAGCATGAATGTTACACATCATGATGAAGGAAGTCTCTCTAACATGCAGAACAAGAAGGATCTCAAACACTAATCAAATAATCTATTACAAAAAAAAAATCCAAGCTACTAGAAAAAAAGTAAGATTTCATCCCATAAATTACTGACTGACATAATTTTAAATTTTTTAAGCATTTCTTCTCAGAATGAAAATTATACACAATTCTGCATGTTTGGAGGGTTTATTTTATACTATTATGTTCATGATCAGTGAACAAAATTTCATAACTGTCAAATTAAATTGATTTCATAGCTCTTATAGGTCCTGTCACGCAAGTATTCATAAAGACTCAGACTGAGTCTGTAAAGCTGATCGCACTGCTTTACCTTCTAAGAATCCTATCACACAGACATGGACTTTCCCTTTTTCAGAAAAATAAGGTTCCCCCAACTCACAACATTCTTCCTTGCAGATGGCATGGCAGAAAGCCTGCACTTCACTGAACAAATACATGCAAGAATCAGGGAACTTCTTGACTACAGCCCCATGGAAACCATCATATAATTCCCTTTAGAGAATCTCTCAGCCTGAAATTAACATAGATTACACTCTGCTGACTGTTTCTAGTCCACAGTTGATCTCAGAGATCCACAAGAGGCACATACTCAGTTAACTGGGAATATATCCATCCAGAAACATGATGTACTGAATTCTCAATAAACAAAAATCTGGTAATTTTTAATGAAATTTGAGAGGGTAAAGATTATACATTCTTGGGTCTTGCTCTAAAGCCACCAGTCTGGACTGCAATAGTGTGGCATTTTTAAGATAATTCTTTTTTTTCTCTCTCTCTTCCCCCCCCCCCCCAATTTTAAGAGAAAACTAACAAAAAAACCTTAATGTGGTAACATCTGTCAGCTTCAGTGAATATACCAGAGTGCCTTGGATCTTCAAAGCTTATGTATTTGTTTCTATCTGCCACTGCCACCTTTTGGAGCACACTTACTGCTGGCTTCAATATCAGTATCATCTCTAGCAAAACCTTCTTTTGCATTTCAGTCACATTTTGCATCCTGATCACATTCAGCATGCCTTATGACCATGTTTTTAGGGTCACAGCCCAGATGGGCCTGCTGCCTGCAGAGGCAGCAAGTGTCAAAAGCTTGTAACCTATCAGCAAGTTTGAGATGTTGACAGACATAGGAGGATACCCAGCACTTCCTAGAAAAGGAATTATAGCTGGCAGCCACTGCTGCTGAAGGAAACACAGAGTTTACTGTTCGTTCTTCTCCTCCTCTTTGTGTTCTGTATCTGACACGGCAAGTAGTAAACCCCATCTTATTACACAGAACATGGATCATGAAGCATTGCATTTTCCAGCAGCGCTTCTCAACATTGTAAAAGCCATATGGAGTGAGCTACTAATCTATATAATCTATACCAATGTTTTAAAAGTATGGAATTCACTGCTTTTGAAGAAGAGGACTCAAAGGCCAGACAAATTGATTACATAGAAATACCTATGGCATACTGGTGCTATGTTTGAAAAGAAACTGAAGAGCACTAGCTTTTTAAAGTGATCAAATGTAAGATCCCTTTCCTAGCCAATTATGGCAGACAATCGGAAGAATCCAGAGGGAATTTGCAAAATAATCTTGCACAACTTGGCTGTCCATTCTCACCTTCCTATTCCTTAGGCCTACTTGTTGATTGCTGCTTCATCTTTACCATCTTTACAGTACAGGACTCTCACTGTGTTAGCAGTAGAAGCAAAGAGGGTCCCAGTGTGATTCAGAATTCCTAGTCCTTTAGGGACTCAAATTACAACTGTTTAAAGTACTTCTACTCAAAAATCAAAGAACAGAATAAAGCTGTAACAATGTTATAATGAAATCTGCTCCTGTTAATTACAATAACTCTGCAAGCAAGATCTATCATATAAAGCTAAACTTATTTTTGCTACAGCTTGATTTCTCTTTTGCAATTCATTGTTCTTTCTCACAGAGTAAGAGGTTTGACTGTTTCCCCATCCATTCCATCCTGGGGTTTGCAGACGAAAAGCCTCTTTTATTCTTCTCAGCTAATTCATGAAGTGCGAGCTTTGCCAGGAAAACAACTTCCTTAACAACCATAGAATATATTTTATTTTGGGTGGCAGATCTGGTACTAACCACTACTGATTTACATTAGAAAACTGCCTTTTGGATAATTTAGGAGATTAAACTAATAAACTATTAAACTAAATAAAAAAAATGGAAGAACATATAAGCATTTGGGTTATGTCAGACTTGATACCTAGAGAAATTAATTTGTTCATGAGCAATACCTATGATTAGAAGTTCTTGGACCTTTCTGCATCAAAGTAAGATTTCCTAACACACAAAAGCTGCTAGAGTAATTGGAAACTGGCAGGTGATACATTAAAACAGCAGCTTTTTCTGAGAGAACAAGACATTGCTTCAGTCGGTGCTGTTAAAAGCAGCAGTATTTCTGCTTTATTTTATCACTACCTATACTACTATTGGCATGAGACTAGAGGACCTTTCAGGGTTACATGTTCCAGAAAACAAAGAACAGTGTTTTCTCACAGAGGACACCAAAGTTCTCATTACATTACCTGAACCGGTTAGAACTAATTTGATTTCCCCCTACCCTACCCCAAAGCTCCTATTTAACAATTCTTTTCATAATTAACCAAACAAGGTCATTACCTACTTAAAAACCAAACCATTTTATGTCTGTCTCAGACGGACACAGGCAGGTCCCACTCCCCTAAATCTGTTCTCTAGCCCCAAGTTACAATTCATCCTCTCAGAGGCATTTATTCATCCTGAGTGCAAGGATAAACAGCTGCAGAAGATAATCCAGTGTATTTCTGTCTTGGGGTTTTTCCATCTGTGTTTATGCAATGTGTATAGGCAATAAGAATGTCAGTTCTTCCCAGAAGCTTTACTCTTGGTGCACAATACAAGGGTCCTCTGTGAGTCTGCAGCTGACAGGATTTTGAACTTAAATGCTTGCTGTGGGAGAAGGCAGCAAGCTAGAAGCGTTGTCTTTATTGTAGATTACATATTTTTCAGGCAGATCCTAAAGATGTGGTCTCATGGGTAGCCAGCTAATTTATAACTTTGAGGTCACTTTTTTATCCCACACCACACTAATTCCTCAAAACACTTGGCTCTTGAAAAACAGTCAGCAAAAAATTAGCAAAATATAAAAATTTTCAGCATCCAATTTTGCTTTGATTTTCATCTGTGCTTTCTTATATCTGGAAATGTAAGCTTTGGGCAACTGGTGCATTTCAAGTTTCTCCTGTTTAAGCACTGTTTGCCTGAATGACAGAGTTCTTGGATCTTATGAGACCCAGTTTTAAAGGCTATGCACAGATTTCATGTTCTGATTTTTGAGACAAGTCTATGCCATGAAAGGAAGCTGTAATCATAGTTGATCATTACTTTCATTATTGTAGCTGCAGAAGCTAAAGGACTCTTCACGAACAGCATTTACTTCCTATTTTCCCTGAGGTGACTCTTTTCCATATATTCAGACAGTGAATTGCATACACAGCTGTACTGCACACCACTTTATATTATTAGTATCTGGTATTAGCTGCCATGAGTTTCACACCAGTTCACCAGAACACACTCAAAATAACATCCTCAGCATCCAGCAATCTGAAATGTTGAGCTGCCTTCATCTCTCTAAATTCCTTTAAATAGCATTCAGGACTGTCACTTTCTTTTAACTTTGCCTCAGTTTTACACCTAAATCACCTTTAATCAGGAACATGCCATAAGCTTACAGTAGACTCTGAGGATGTTTCTTATCGTGCCTACTCTTCTCTTACTCTATAACTCCCTGAAAGGAGTTTGTAGCCAGGTGGGTGTCACTCTCTTCTCCCAGGCAACCAGCAATAATACAAGAGGGCATGGTCTTAAGCTTTGCCAGGGGAGGTTTAGGTTGGATATTAGGAAGAAATTTTTTACTGAGAGAGTAATTGAACATTGCAATGGGTTGCCCAGGGAAGTGGTGGGTTCACCTTCCCTGGAGGTTTTTAAGATGAGACTGGATGTGGCACTTAGTGCCATGGTCTAGTAACCACGGCAGTGTTGGATCAAGGGTTGAACTTGATGACCTCTTAGGTCTTTTCCAACCTGGTTGATTCTATGATATGTTAACTTACATAATATGATTGCTATGAATAAAATAAATACAATATCAATCTGTAATAAAAGCCAAAATTTAAGAAATAACATTTATCTATTTTTAGTTATACAACTCTCATTAGTTTTAACTCCGTGAGAGAAAAGAATCTCTATATGGTGCTGAACATATCCTTTCTAACAAAAATTTCATCAAACTAGTTCACTTCAAAAGTTATTGTGGACCTTTACCCCTTTTTCTTTCTCTTTTTAATTTCTACAATTATCTATGGGTATGTGTAAAATTATACATAACTCTTCAGGAGCCTAGAATATTGTAAATCATACAGGTCCCTGAAACTATTTTAAAGCTATTTACAAGGTTGTCAGAGGCAATGTCTTTCTTGATAATGCCGGATGAGCTAGAATGGGATGATGGATACAAACTGTTGCTTGGAAGGTTGAGGTATCACAAATACCTGATATCATATAAACAAATTTTTCACTAGGACAGTAACCTAGCAGTTAGAAAAGTCTACTTCAAGTTTTTTGTAATTTCTATCCCTTGAAGGTTTTCAAATCTGCTATGGGCAAGGCTTTGAGCAACCTCATACAAATTCAAAGCTAGTCTTCCTTGGCGAAGTAAGGCCCGATATCCCCACATGCCATTTTAAACCAACTTTTATATTATTTTATGAATGCCCATATAAAAAAAAAATGCTTCATCTTGGATTTTCAATAGCAAGTGTCAAACAGGCATACTAGTCTGGTTAATACCTTTCAAACAAATCTTTGTTAGTTTAAATTGCAAGTGCCTCTCAGTACATGAACTAGAAGATGGAAAAAGCTGCAAAGAATATATTACCCATTACTTTTACAATGTAAAAAAAAAAATAAAAAAAATAATAATAAAAAAAAAAATTCAAGATTTGCAAGTCAAATGTGAAGAGTAGGAAGTACGCCATAAGGTCTGCAGCCAGGAGGACAGACAACCTGTTCTAAGTTTTATGGGCAAGTACAGGGGGATGTTTTTTCATAGATATAATCTGTCTTGGTTACGTAGCATGACTTTGACTTTTCCTCTTCCTGAAATCCAAGTCAACAGAAGTTGCACTACCTGGATAAGCTGGGGAAAAGGAGAAGTCTCTCTGCTGACTATACACTGGGCCATGAGCAACATTTATCTGCATACTAGCAAAAGGATAATTTCTCTTTCATTCCACAAGATGTGAATGGACTTCCCTGAAACTATTTTAAAAAGCCTCGTCATAGTGTGAGAGGGAGAGATATGCAAAAGCTCTGCCAATTTTTGGTGCTCAGTTTGATGCTGTTGCTCATTTGAAAACAGCATCAAAAAGATCTTGCAGTCAAAAATGTGTTTTGCCAGAAGACATGGAACAGTCAGTTACTTTAAACCACTGAATCCAGAAACAAATTTAGCACAATCATTACTTTCTTCTCTTGCCTGTGTAGTGTTGTTGATGCTCCCCTAGTAACACCCTTGGTGATGCTTCTCCAGGAGTATCCTTCAAACACAGCTCATATGCTAAAAAAGGGAAAAGGAGATTTTTCTTATGATTTTTTTTCCATGGCATTTAAGTAATCTGAGGAGCTTCTAAACTCCTGCATTACAGCAAGAATTGTCTACATCCACATGTTCACTTTGCAAACAAAGGAAGGTTTTACCTTCCCCCCCCCCCTTACTGTTTTCAAAGCTGAGCGTGGCACACATCAAATAAATAAAACATTCTCTCCCACATTTTTTGTGCTGCTTAGAATTTATCCAATACAGGAATCCAATAGATAGATTTTATTTATAGAGTATTTCCATAGCAGCTGACTTAAAGAACTTACTATTCCTTATCTACTGTTCCTCTCTTTAAAACCATTTTCTATTAAAAAAAACATGATACAATCATTCAACTCTATTAAGAATTTTAAGTCTGCTTTTTATGGATTTATGAGTTTAAAGTTTAGAAAGAGTTTGCACATTAAAGTAGTCAAAAGCTTAATGTAGTCATAAATACAATTTTGAAGCACTCCAGCATTTGGAAAAAGGAAAACTAACAGAGGCTATGCTACCAGTTTTGCAGTGGCTATGGGACTCCACCACAGATCATTGTGTTGATTGTATTAATTTAGCATAGAATTATGTGATAACTAGTTATCTTAATTTTATCTTAAGTGCCTTTTATTCATATGCTCACAGGTTTACATTATAATTTATCTTTGAAGTAGAGATGAACCATTACAGTTTCACAGCAGAGAAGTAGCTGTTAAACTGTACTGGGGTACTTCCAACTGTGTCACTTATCTTATTCACATTACAACAAGGTCTGTAAATCTGTTTGAAAAAGTCTTCAAAAATATCTGGATTTGGAAGGAAGCTTTAATGTGCATTCTGAGTAACCATCATGTAAAGCAGACTACCACTCATTACCAACTTGATATAAAAATCCAGAAAGGTAACATTATGAGCAAGCAGGGATGCAAATTCTACTTTATTTTCTCACTATGTTGGGAAATTGCACGAATGTCAGTTTACCTCATTACCAAAGATCTGCAGGTTTAAAATAAGCATTCCCTCACAAACAAACAAACAAACAAAAAAAAACAACAACAACAACAAAAAAAACTCCCCCTCCAACCATACCAGTTTCATCTATCTCCGAATGCTTATGTCCATGTTCCAAAACAAAGTATTTGAAGTGGGGACTTTACTGCTACTTCCTTTTGTCTACATAGTAGGGATGTAGCATAAGCTGCTTACCTAGACTACCCCCCTCTGCAGTCACTGGGAAAGGTACCTCCAGAGAGAAATTCCACCTACTTTAGAATGTGAACCATAACAGAGCACTAAGACAGCCTCGGCAAACCAGAGATCCACTTCAAGGGTAAAGATAAGTGGTGAAAATGAGGAAGATTTGACATGATGCTAAAGATCTGCTTTGCAGGTGCTCTATTAAGAAAGTGAGCTGTAGCAGAGATATCACAGGCACATTGATTTCTTAAGCTATATAGACAGCTGGCAAGTATAACGCCATGAAGAATCATGAATACAATCATTTCCAATGAGATCCATGGAAAGAATCAGTTTTTCAAGGTCAGTCCTTTTGACATAGCCCTCTTGTACAACCTGTTGTAAGTTGAAATGAACCACCCTCATGCCAATCATGGAAGGGCAGTTAATGTGATGCCAAGCTAGAGAAAATAACTTGGCAGAAGGCATAAGCTGAAATGTAAAATGAGCCAAGTAGAAGTTGAATTAGGGCATTTGAACCACAGACTTGCTGACCTACATCCCAAGTACAGCAAAGCATGAAACTCTGGGGGGGGAAAGCTCAACCAAAGACATGGTAAAAAAACCAAACAGCCAACCTCCAGAGTAGAAGGGCTGGTTCAAGACCTCTTGAATGTGGGGCCTGGATGAGGAGTATTTCAGCATCTGCTTCTACTTTTCTATAAAGATATAAAGAGAATCCTAGACCTATCAAACTATACTTCCCATTTGTATTTGTTGTTTTAGAGATATATAGTTACCATGCACATGCAATATTTAAATGACCTTCCCTTTTGGAGTCTACATTCTGTTAATTAAATTTTGTTTCAAATCTTTTAAAGTGAGGTCTTGAGTAAGCAATTACTTTTCTAACAAAGTGAGGTCTTGAGTATGCAACTACTTTTCTAACAAAGCAGGAAAGGTGGTTTTTTAACCACTCAGACAAGAATCTCAAAGAATTCTACACCTAAAATAATCTGGTCCATTTAGTCATTAATGAGAAACACATGCAACAAGCAAATAAAAGAAAAAGGTACTAAATTAACTCAAAAGTTCACACTGGTTAGTTTTCTAACCGTTGGGATATTATAATGGACTCATTAATAAACTTTTGGTATAAGTTTCTAAATTCACAGAAAAATGAAGATTTTCTTACAAGGCACTTAAGAAGTGCCCAATTCAGCTGCTATGAAATAAAATGCAAAGATTTACTATTAAGAAATTGACTTGTACTCTCAAGAATTAGTATAGAAACATAATGGCATTACTTTGGAAAGTGTCTAGCAGCTGATTTCAATATCCTTGATTTTGCCAGAATGTTTTATGTTATTGCAAGCAGCTGCTCTTCTAGTACACAGTATGCCTGTCATCTGTCTATCAAATGATTTCATTTCATCATAAACAAGGAACAGTCTGGTCTCAAAAATAGAACATGCAGCGGTCAAAAGGAGAGGATTCATGAACCCTCTTTTCTGTAAAGAAGGATTCATTATTTCTGGCTCACTTGTACGTTTCTTTCCTGCAGTAACTGTATTTTGTGTTTACAATTGGAATGACCTATTCTCCATCGCAATTTGCAGTTGTAGATTGCTGAGATCAAGCCTTCAATACAACATGGGGCTTTTGGCTGGGGTGTGAGGAAATCACTTGTTTGTAATCATGACTGACAAGCAGTTACTTGCTAAGGTATCATCAGAGGGCAGCGCTGGTTAACGACAAGGCCTTGAGTTTCACTGCCCCATTGATATCCAGTTTACAGTGATTCTATAATTTTCCTTGCCATCTTTATTTTAAGGGGTGGAGTTGTAACAGCCTCCCTGTTAGTTGCATTGTTAGATGGTCAGTCTAGTAAATAAGTATATCACTGCCAGAGACATAGCTTCCAAAAAGTAATGTGAGCCATAGCAATGATTGGGAAGCTAGGGTATGGCACAGTAATAGGTTTATGAGATAGCAGCTACCATTTAGAAAATAAATTTTAGAATAATAAAAGGCTTACAAAAGAAAGTCTCTTTATGAAAATGTTCATAAAGATGTCAGCTCAATGTGAAACAGGAGTGAAAAAGCAAACAAAATGTTAGGAATAATCAATGAAGGAATAGAAAATAGAACAGAGAACATCATTATGGGAAGATATAAATCTGTATAGCACCTGCAAACAGTGCCTGTGGTTTGGATCTTCTGTCTCAAGAATATAACAGTAGAACAGAAAAAATATGACATAGGGGTAAAAAGGATGATCAAAGACAAAAAAAAAAAACTTCCATAAAAGTACTGACAGAACAAAATAGGTCTCCATGGCCTAGACTGGCAAGAAGGAGGAAAGATGACATGAGACGTCTATAAAATCATGACTGGTAAAACAGAAGGGCAACAAAGATGTTTTGGGGCCTGGACTCTCTGTCTTGCAAGGAAAGGCTGAGAGAGCTGGGCCTATTCAGCCCCAAGAAGAGGCAACGGAGAGGGGATCTCATCAATGTCTATGAGTAACTGAAGTTGGGGTGCCAAGAGGATGGACCAAGGCTTTGCTTGGTGGTGCTGAGCAACGTGACAAGAGGCAATGGGCAAAAACTGATGCACAGGAAGTTCCACCTGAACATGACAAAGACACACACTTTACTGTGCAGGTGACCACATACTGAACAGATTGCCCAGAGAGCACGTGGAGTTTCCCTCACTCGAGATATTTAGGCATCATCTAAACACAGTCCTGTGCCATATGCTCTGGAATGACCCTGCCTCAGCAGGGATGTTGGAACAGATCTTCCTTCCAACCTGACCCATTCTGTTATTCTGTGAATTCAGTTTGGCGCAGTGAGGGCACTGCATGGACAGTCACATCATCTGGCCACCACCATCACAGTGCTTGACTGGAGAGTCTCAAAAAGAATCCTGGTCAGTGGTCACATAAGTTTAGAAATCCAACACACCAGAAAAGAAATTATAATGCAATACCAAATATGGTTATTACTGGGGGCATGATCCCATTGTAAGATGAATCTCTAGGTATGGTATAATTGATTTATACCTTCTGCCAATTTCTGCCTCACCAAGAAATAATCCCAATCAGGTTTAACACCTTTCATCTTTATTGTTATGATGTATTTCAGTAAAAGGTTACCTCCAACTATGATTTAATGCATTTTTAAAGAAGTTCCTGCTATTTGACACTATTCACTTCCACTTTTTGGAATTTCAATAGACACCAGTTTCAAATGAAAATGTTACAATTCTTTAAAAATATTATCACAAATTTGATGGAAATTCATTGATTTAAAACTTAAAAATTAAATACTAAAAATTACTTCAGATAGTTTATATGCTTTTGCCAGTTTTAGGACTTGTGTTTTCACACTGGTTCATTTAAATTGCTGTGACAGTCATCTCTGTAGCTACATTAAAATAGAGATGATAAGTATAAAATAAATATTTTTCTATCACTGACAGTGGAAGAACAGTATGACAGCAACCAATCACTTGCAACTGTTTCCTCCACTCAAGGAAAAAAGAAGTCAGATAGAAAAGATTTTTATTTTAAATTCACTTATTTTAACTAGTTTCATTAAGTAATAATGATTAGGACAATTAAACCAGAGGGAAATTTCCAGGCTTATATTTCAAGGCAGAATAGAAACTTGAGGAAATAGAAATAGTTTGAAAGTCATGGAGGTACTAAAGATAAAAACACATTGTATCTTTTTTTATCTTATCTATTTTCACAAGTTATGAAAACTTAAACCTTACAATGATTTCACATAATTAACAATCCAATTAAGTGAAAAAATATGGTACTAGGAGTAAACTAGTTATTCCTATTTTTAAATGAATGAATGAATGTCACACACATCTGTACTTTGATTTAGAACTACAGATTTAGAAATCAGCATAAAGACATTGAAATTAAACTCCCAGAATCCAGAATGGAAAAATAATTCTTGAATTTTATTAAATATCCCCTCTTGGAAACTGACCTCTAAGTCATATTTGCAACTTTGAATTTTTTTGGTATTTCACTGATTTACACTTATGTTTGGATCCTAGTAAGGACCATGTTTAACAACTTCATTCTGCTAGCACAATGAAGTGTTAGAAATAAAGACAGAGCTTGTTTGTGTTTTCAGAGAATAATGTACTCCCACAGACCGGCCCATGACTACAACCATGGGAATTATTGACTGTCACAAACCTCACAATTTCCTGTTTCAATTGCAAAATGTGTTCCCACAATCTGGCTTCATATCAGATGGACTGACATATAGATCAGTCAGACTGATATCTCTATTTGTGCACATCAATAGCACATAAAAATATAGAAGACACTTTCCAACTGCATGTGCTTCCTTCTCAGTGGAAAAAAATTGAAGGATAAGCACATAAGAGATGGCAGTCAATTTGTTTAATGCATTACTTGAATGCACTCAAGCTTAAATGATAAGAATAGGAAAAGTGCATGAAGCCTGTATTAGCAGAGTAGGATATTTAGAGCAAAAAATTAGTAGAGATGTTACTGTCTCACTAACACTTTCCATAAAAAATATTAATTTCTGTGAAACTGCCATTCTGTGCTCATGCAGTAAAAAAAGTCTGTGTGTTGGTTTGTTCTTCCATAAGCTAATTTGGCTTTTTCTGCATTATTTCACTAATAGCATTTTCTTGACTCGGAAAAACCAAAATAAACCCAAGTTGGGACCAAACAGAATCTCGTTAACCATAGCTTAATAGCCCCAAAACTTAACTCAAAGCCATACCGAAAGTTCTCAGTCAATGACTTTCTCATGCCAAAAGTTGAAATTCAAGATATATTGAGAAGGAAGCATGGTAGTGCACAACAGTGGTAATTTATTGCTGGATCTCAAAGAATCCTTTTAACCAAGCTAAATCCTGTATATTTAGTATTCATAAAGTTGACAACAAAAGCAAAGTGGAATTTTGTTTATCCACAGTAACAACTGATGCATTACTACTCTGCTAAAATAATCAGTTATGTGAGACAGACTTATGCAACATTATATGTTATCACTGGGAATTTACTTGATGCTAGGAAATCTTTTTGAGCACCTAGCAATTGCACTGCAAGATTACTGAACATACAGTTTTCAACACCATAATGGAAAAGATATTAGGGCCACTTTTCCATCTTTATGATCTAAAAAAAGTTTTCCTTGAACACAATTTTCTTGACATTTCTGTTTATTTACAAATCACTACAACTTCTTCCTTCCACATCTGGATGCTCAGTTCCCAATGTGACAGTGTAAATGGCAAGCCCATCTTGATAAAAATCTGAATCATGACTCTGAATACCTCTCAATAATTTATGAGAAACACAAATGAGAAGTGGTGTTCGAGTAACTTCCAGCAATTAAAAAAGCCATTGGTTTCAACAGATCCCAGACTCATTTAGATGATGAATGAGTTTTATGTAGAGGTTGAAGAGCAAGTGAGGACTGGAGCCAGAGCGCAAAATATCAGTGACAAATTTGCAGGCAATTTTCATTAAGCAAGTGGCAATAAAGAGATTGCCTTCAGTTTTTTGCATTTGTGGTCTTTTTAACAGATGGAAATACTAAATTCTTACTGCTTTATCTTGGCACAAAGAAAAACACCCACCCCACATACTCAAGACTAATCTATTACAGTAAATATAAAAATAGAGTTTTAATAAATATTATCAAGTTTAACTCATTTGCCAGCCCTTGATTTTGAAGTAAACCTTCATGTCAATGCTCATAAGTGAAACACTTCCCATTCCTAGCCACTGGGAGGTAGCAGATGTACTACATATTCATTATTTAGTGGTCTCTAGAACTGTGATTGACGCATCACCTAATGTCTTAATATATCCCTGTTGATCCCTGCCACTTAAGGATGTTTCTGTTCCCTTTAGATTTACTTAGTTTTGTTGAAAATGGTACATCAGATGCAGCACAATTTAAAAAAAAGACTCTCAAATATATATACAAAATCTTGGATGTGGTGGTCAACATTCCTCTGGGAAAGCCTTGAACACTAACTAGCTAAACTAAAAATGTTAGTGAACTGTTGCTTTTGACATTTATTTACAATATTTTTTTTAAAAAATGATTCGATGGTTTGGATTCCACATGGTGTTATTTCAACAATAGCTTTTCTCTTTTCTTGCTCTTGTTTTGCTTGAACATCACTTTTCATGAGACAGAATTTCTGGGCCTTTTTATCATGCCATTTTACTTACTGAACTGCACAAAATAATTAAAAATAATCACCAATTAAAATGCTATCCTGATAAAATATTTTTCTTTTTTTTTTTTTTCAGAGAATAAAAAAATCAAGACTGCTGTAGCATTAAATAATCAGTGTTTACTGGGTGACTAATCACCTTTACCAGAGAAATCAGCCTAAACATATCACAAGAAAGGGCTACTGTAAACATTTCAACACTTCTTTGTTGTTCTGCAAATGTCATGAGAATAACTCTTTCTTTCATGTTGTTTATTAAAATGTAGAAAAGCCCACTTGCACAAATGAATTATGGATAAGAATGGAAAAAATGTTTCACACTAAAAATCTAGCTGGATTTTATTATCCCTTGAATAAAATCCTCTGAGTAGCTCCACTGATTTGATTTACTCTGTTTAGTGAGGGTGGCAAGATGAACAAGAGAAGCTACAACCAGAAAGTAATTTAGGGTTACTTTCTGAGCTGGTAATGCCCAAGATTTGAATTACACATTAATATGTGGGAGTAAGGGGGAGTTACAATCAAAAATGTGCAATTCTCCTTCAACATGCTAATTTTTATCAAAACAACAACATAGTCTGTCTTTTTAGTTCTCATTTTCCCTAAGAAAATGATATTATTTTCCATGCTCAACCTATTAATTATATAAAGTTAATTTAATGGTATATATTACTATCCCTAACTTGACTACAGTATATGTTGCTTCCTAAATGAAACACAACTGGAGTAAATTGAAAGTTCACAGCAAAATTTTGGAAGGACATTTCTTCCTGCTCAATTTTTATATGTAATCAATAATTTCAAATTGAGCTTAAACTAAATTGTCTTTTACTTAAAAAAAAATAAAAAATTTGAAGTTATATTGTCTTCATTCTAGTAAGGCTCTGGTGTGCTTCACATTGCACCTTGAACTACCACTCAAACTGTCAGTAGTTTAGTAATATCATTATGATGAAACTGTATTTTTATTATATGCAATTTTGACTAACAACAAAACAATGATTTTGAGTTGAAATCTGTCCTTGTTTATGCTGATGTTCAGTAATAAAGACTGCATCAAAAGCCAAAATCTACTCTCAGTTTTAATCAGACTAGTTTAATTTGATTTCAGAGACTACTACTTAAAAATCTCATATTTCATTATTGCTCGAATGGATGAAAAGTTACTGTTCAAAATAAACAAGGATTTTTAGAACAGTATTACTTTGCTCAGTTAGATGCATATGCAGAATTTATTTATATATCTAAAATGTTTTGTTGATAAGATAGAAATAAAATTATGAATAGTTTCAGAGCTTCTTGAGTTCACGAGGAAACAACATAGTTTCAGAGTAGATTATAAATTTATTTCATAATTTCCATTTTTAATTCTAGGCAAATCTGGGAAGCAAATTAAAAAATTAAAATGTTTATATATATCTCCTTGATTTATTTAGGAGTGTAGAAATGTTGATACGAATAATGCTTAACAATCACAGAATCACTGAATCAATTCAGATGGAAAAGACATTTGAGATCATTGAGTTGAACCTTTCACCAAGCACCACTATGTAGACTAGACCATGGCACTAAGCACCACGTCCATCCTTTTCATAAACAACTCCAGGGGTGGTCACTCCACCACCTCACTGAGCAGTCCATTCCAATATCTAATAATTTCTGTGAAGAAATTCTCCCTAGTGTCCAACCTAAACCTTCCCTGGCGCAGCTTAAGACTGTGTTCTTGTCTTGTCTCTAATGGCCTGAGAGAAGAGACCAAACTCCACCTGTGTACAACCTTCTTTCAGGAGGTCAACCTTGAGCCTCCTCCAGACTAAACAACCCCAGCTCTCTCAGCTGCTCCTCACAGAACTTGTGCTCCAGATCCTTCACCAGCTTCACTGGTCTTCTCTCAACATGCTCCAGCTTCTCACGTTCTTCCTAAATTGAGGGGCCCAGATTGGACACAGGACTTGAGGTGCAGCATCACCAGTGCCCAGTACAGGAGGACAGTCACTGCCCTGGTCCTGCTGGCCACAACATTGCTGATCCACGCCAGGATGCAGTTGGCCTTTTGGTCATCTGGACACACTCCTGGCTCATGTTCAGTTGCTGCTGACCAGCACCCCCAGGTCCTTTTCCACTGGGCCACTTTCCAGTTACTCTTCCCCCAGCCTGTAACACTGCCTTGGGTTATTGCGGCCAAAGTGCAGGACTTGCCACTTGGCCTTGTTGAACCTCCAGCCATTGATCTTTGCTCATCTATCCAGCCTGATCAAATCCCTCTGCAGTGTCTTCTTCCCCTCCAGCAGTCTCATCAACAGTCTCATCCACCTTGGTGTCATCTGTTCCTCAGTCTTTCCCTCATCTTTGCTGACAATATTCCCCACCACATCCAATCTGGAATTGAGATTTTCCTTCTGCTTCCTTTTGTTATTAATGCATTTATAAAAATACTTTTTATTATCTTTTACAAAAGCCACCAGATTAAGTTCTAATTGAGCTCCTGCCTCTCTAATTTTATTTCTCCACGACCTAACAAAATCCTTAAACATTTCCTGAGTTGACTGCCCCTTTTTCCAAAGATGAAATACTTTCTTTTTTCCCCTTAAGTTCCTGCAAAAGTTCCCTGTGCAGCTAGGCTGGTCTTCTTCCTAGCTGGCTCATTTTTTTGGCAAATAGGGATGGCCTGCTCCTGCTTCTTGGCCCCTTTCTTTTTAAAGGCTGCTTTCCAAGGAACTTTTCTGAATTGGATGTAACAGATTCACAGCAGCATGTCTGCCTTATTAGCCTTCTCCCTGATTCTCACACATAGGCACTCTACCATATCACCCTATCCTCAAACTCTATACAGTCAGAAGGCTCCCTAACATATAGAGCTATCCCACCACCTCTCCTTCCTTGCCCGTCCCTTCTGAAGATCTTGGAGCCATCCACTGCAGCGTTGCAGTCATGTAAGTCATCCCACCATATTTCTGTGATGGTGACTACATCACAGCTTTCCTGCTGCACGATGGCTTCCAGCTCCTCTTGTTTATTATGCACACTGAGTGCATTGGTGTACCTGCACTTCAGCTGGGCTCCTGCTTTTGCCCCTGACTCTGGTATGCCACCTCTATGCTCATCTCTAGCAAGCCTGGTCTCATCCATTTCTCCTTCAAACCTAGTTTAAAGACCTCTCAATCAGCCCCTCTAACTCACAGGCTAGAATCTTTTTGCCTTTCCTAAATGGGTGAATTTAGGAATTCACCCATTTAGGGTGAATCCAGCAGCCTTGGTGCTGTATAAACTGACCCATGATCACAAAACCCCGAAATGTCACCGATGGCACCAGTCTATAGGCCACTTTGATTACCCTGGTACTACTCTTATCAACCTTGTTGCAGCCAACCTGGACAGCAAAGAGTGGGTAGTAATCAGTGGGCTGAGTTAGTCCAGGGAGTCTCTTGGTAATATCCCTTACCTAGGCTTCAAGGAGGCAGCAGACTTCCCTGTGGGATGGTTCTGGTCAGCATACAGGGCCCTTTGTTCCCCTCAGAAGTGTCACCCGCTACAACTATCCTTCCCTTTTAATTAATACCTGATGTTGAGTTTCATCTGGTTGACTGTGTTGATCTGGTAGACCCTCCAGATAGACCTTCTTCTCCACTTCTGCCTGACCATTGTGATCCAGGGCCTTCATACCTGTTCTGTAAGGGTATCTGGGAAGGCAAGGTAGGGGATTCTTCTACCTCCCTGAGCAGTGAGCTGTTTTTCATTCCTCCCCATCTTTTACGTCTCTTCCTTCTGCCTGATGGCAGGAGGGGTGGGGCTCCTCCAACTCTTCCTGAGCTTCCATCTGCTGAGCTTCTCTTAAGATGGAAGGCTGCAACTCCACCAGTTTATTTCTCTTTTGCATTCCCTGATGCTCCTCAGCCTCTCCACCTCCTCTTTAAGCTCTGCCACCAGACAGAGCAGATCACATCGCATGCAGGTGTCTTTTCTGCTGTCGTTCAGTACCAACACCATCTCTACAGCTAGAGATTTGAACAGCTGCATACTTTTTGGGGAACTTTGTCTGGGTCACCACACTCCTGCTAGCAATGGTTTTCAACCATGTGTAAATCACTGATGGGTCTAGTCAAGTTGGGCAAGTAAAAAAAAAAAGGGAAAACCTCCTCAACAAGTGAGGTCACGTCAGTAGCTGGGAGGATGGCTGAGCTCTTCCTGCTCCCCCTGTAGGTATGAATTGCCACGTCCTTCTGACGCACTATGTCCTGTTCACCCTTTCCTGTTCACTGCACTCCCGGGAGCCATTTAAATCCCCTGTGCTGCCCCTGGCAATGAGCACTCCATGCCTGACTGGCTGCCGATGGCTGCCAGATTTCAAAAATCCATCAACGTCAAACAGATTTTAAAAGTTCCTCTTGAATTCTTCCCAAATCAAGAGCTTCAACAGAATGTATTCATCGTCAAAAAGTAAACAGTTTTCATCAACCAATTTTGTTTCTGAGCATGACTGGTCAGCAAATGTGGTGATGTCCACTTTTTATAATAAAATGAGAACTGAGTCAAATTATTTCCTCAGTCTGGTTAGGTGTTTAACCCCACAAGGTCTGCTACCTTCCCAGAAAGTAGGACAACAACTCCTATTTTCAAAAAAAAAAAAAGGAATTTAAGATTTATTAAGCCAGAAAGAAGGAAGCTGGAAGCCTATGATTATAGCTGTCATTCCTGAGGGAGAAAAAGATATGTATGTCCCATTGTTATTCACAGAATTAGGCTCTTATTTCATCCACTGACCTTCTAGTATTATACTTCCAAGAAGACCTGGCTAATTTTCCATTGAAGTAGCTAAAGAATGGAAGCTCAAGCTTTTTTTAAAATTTAATCTCCATATCCTCAACTGTTTTATTATTATCTTGCCTGTGGATTTTTACAACTCAATTAATTTCATACTTAGGAAATCCAGAAATCTTTATTGACAGTGCAAGATCTTCACAGAAATCACATCATCACTGAAGATCTCATCACAGGGTGGAGTCACCCTCAGTGAGGTAGCTCTGAGGACAAAACCTTAATTAGGGAAATTATAAAGGAAAAGGTTATTTAATTTGGGAAAAAGTAAGTCTTACTTTTGTTGGTGAAAATCTGTAATGATGAATTCAACCCCTTCTAGATAGTCATTTCTGGTGGAATGCAGTTGACACAGCAATTTTCCTATGTTTCAAAAATATTTTTGGTAATTATGCAATCAATTTCAAAATCCTCTTGCCATAAGAAAAGTGCACACATTATTGACAAATACTATGTCTATAAATCATTTTTTTTAATACTTAGATTTTAGAAAGGTGCTGATACTCACTTCCTGTGAATTTTTTGATTTGTTAAGATTTAGAGAGCGGTTATGACAAAAAGCCTTTGAAAAAAAAAATCAGCATTATTTCTTGTTGGTATCCTATCTTCAGATAGGAAATTTTTTCAAGGGAGGACAAAGTAAGTAAATGAATAATTACTGTTATGTGGTGGACTTCTCTCACAGAATTCTAGTGCTTAACCTGATTTATAGTGTATTTTTTGTTTGGACCTGTGAGACACCAAAACCACTTATTTTGATCTATTGATTTTTCAAATAATATGTTACATTATTTATCCTAATACACTGTGTTTGAGAGAATTTATCTATTGGCTGTCTATAGAATGTGATACACTAATTTGAAATGTTTGCTGGCAATTGATAAAACAGATTAGAAGATGTTAGAGAATACCAGGCAGCGTTTTATTCATTTTAGAAACTAAATGCCAACTGGCACATCAGCTTCCACTTATCCTCAAGGAAATATTTTGCCCAGGAAAAGCTAAATGATTTATTCAGGCTATGAGAGTCCTCAGCTACACAGCCCTGGTCAGCCCCTTTCAGAGTTCATTCTCAAGCCAATGCCCTCAGCTACATCCAGTTTTATTATAAAGAAGAGAAAGTCTGTGGAACATACAAAAAGCTGTGATACATAAGGCTGTGAAGTCTTTACCATGAGCCCTTTACTGTTCATATAATAATCATACATGTTCTGCTATCACTGATGTGAGGACAAGGCACCCACTGAGTTGCGATTTGAGATCCAACAGACAGGACAGCAGACAGATTTTAGGGGAATTTCTTCATGTTTTGGCATAGTTTTACTCAAGTGAGTGGAAGTTGTAGTCTTTTTTCTTTGTAATAGGAAAATTCTATGTGGCAACCTTAAAAGGAAGACCTTTTAATGCTACTGCAAATGAATCATTCATATATTATTATCATCCATAATTAAAAATACCATTGACACTTAAGTTATTACCTGTAAAACACAAAAAAAGAAAAAAATCTTTTAATCTTATTAGTAAAAACTGAATTTTAGTAAAAAAGGATTTCAGTATTTCCCTAGAGAATTTTTGGCAATGTTATTCTGCCTATATTGAATTAAAACTGCAAGGAAGAGTACTAGCTCACACATTTTCATCCTCAAAGTTCATCTATAGAATTTACTATGCAGAATCTACTAGCCACTTGAATTTGACTCTCTACTTTTTAAACTCTTGGACACATGAAACAGAGAAAAAATGAAAATGTATCTCAGAATTAGATTGTACTGCTACTTGTACTGCTACTTAATGAGACCATTAATTCCACTGATTTCAGTACAATAATTTCTAATATACATTGATATTTAAGAAGAAATATTGCACGTTTAGTATTAGAGGTAGTGAAGGAGAAACTTCTGGATTTGTAGTTGATACATTTAGCATAATCCTAAAATTGTATTTTACAGTACATAATCATATGAAACATTCAGATCAGCCAGTGGGGTGTGCCAAGTTAGTTGAGAAAAGTGAAAATTTAAAATCTCAGCACTGAACTCCTGGATTGATTGCTATCAACAGCTTTGACAGATTATTAGCTGCCTTTGATAGGCTTACATGAGACAGGATATGTAAGCTATATAGGCAACCCAGGTCAGCAAAGGGAATGTGCAATCCTTGTTTTCAAATATTTCTATTAGTGGTCTTAAAAGTGGTTGAAATTTTGATTTATATAGAACCACAATTTAGCACACTTTGAATGAAAGTTTGGGAGGAATATGAAAGACTGAATAGATGTCCATACAATAGGTATTGGATATACAAAGATGGCTTACTATGATGAACAGGCAAAGCATTGTATATTGATCAGAAATAACTTTTCAGACTAAACTGAGAAAACTGTAGCTCTTTTGTACTGGGAAGTAGTTCTATGAAAAATGGAATATTTTTCTGCCCATCACTGTACCACTGAGGCTTTAGAAAAAAGGAATTTGGGGAACAGAAGTTACTAGATAAATCTTCTGAACAATTAAAAAACCTCTGGCACTGAATAATCTAGTTAGATTTCATCATATTCTGATATGTTTGTAATTTACTGAAAAAGAATTCCTGAACAATTCTTTGTTTTCATCTTCTTCCCTTTGTTGAACAGAAATTCTTAAATTGCAACCTTTTCATACCATCTTTCTAAGATTAATTCTGTGGGGAAAACCATGCCATAGTATCTGTACTCAGAAGACTAACTCAAACACAAAATATATCTGGAGGGATGCAACCCCGTAAGATTAATATTTGGATCTCAGTTACCCAAGTTAATGAGGTGTATATCAGAGCTTGCAATTGTGTATGATCTCTAAGAGATCAAGAAGACTACATAGCTAAATCATTTTGCCAAATCACAGAGTAAATTACAATAGGTAGGAAAAATTAAGTATGTAATAGTCACCTAAAAGTTTCAGGAAACTGCTTACCAGTACAGATAGGTTAGGCTTTAATTATTTATTGGGTTGTAAAAACTTTTTTTTAAAATAACATGGTTAAAATGGGCTCTACTGCTTATTCTAAATGTTACAGAAATAATCCTGCAAGCTCTGCAGTGTTACATGTTCCTGCTAGATGCCAGTTTAATATCTTTAAAAGTATGACCGCAGGCAGTGACCTCCCTTTGAGGTTTCAATTGATTATCTTGTATAAGCAAGATAAAAAATTTTGAGCAGTATGAATTTTTTTTATTTTTATCATAAAAAGCTTTGTTTGATTTATGACTGAAAGTGAGATGACCTGGATGACTGCATTCTCTTCCAAAGTTTCAACAAAAAAACCCCACCTTTTACCTCAATGACCACGGTTCAAGGCATCGTATGACAAAAGCTGAAGAACATTTACAGTACAAAAAGTACTACCAAACAGGTCAGCAGTCAAACAGTTGTCTTGATGCCCATCACACCCCACAAAGGTGATTTACTTCAGATGTCTTTGTCCTGTTGGACACTCGGGGTCAGAGAAGCACACAGATTTGCTTAGGAAAGATTATCAGACATATGTAGGCTTTAGACCTGATCTATTCTATAGAACTGAAACTAGTAGGATCTCATTTAAACAGCAGAAATAAATTAATCATAACAGAATTCTTAAAGATGATTAAAAATATTGCTAAGTTAACTTCCTTCCTTAGACATTAGCTCTAATTTTTACAGTTAACCACAGTCTTTGCCTTGTTAGAAGTGATCACTGGATCCTGCAGGTAAAACAGTGCAATGTCATCACTCAGTGCTTACACTGCCTAGCCTGCATGACTTCTATGTTAATAACAGTCATCCTTAAGAATGATCAGTTGCCCATTTATCCATATTTACAACTTAAATAATGAATATCTACTGTTTTCTGAGACACTAGCTGTTCACTCTGAATTTCTATAGATGTAATCCCTAACCAGCATCATATTTCAAAGCAAAAGCAGCATATACATGGCTCCCTGTAAGTACAGGTATCCAAGTCTCTATGCAAAATGAATGGATCCACATTTTTAAAGACCCACAGTTTTAAAGACAGAATTATGTAAAAGCTTTTAGTCATTAACTGTAGAATTTCTAACATGTTAGATTGTTTCCCTAAACTAAAATTCAAACTGCGTATTCATGATTTGAACTTCAAAAGTTAGAAAAAATTTATAATGAATCTCTTTGCCCTGTGAAAGATTTTTTTCCACAGTCCTCTGGGTATTGCTAGAATTCCACCATTCCTATTTGTATATTCTGTTATAGTCTCCTTATAAAAGCATATGTTCCATGTTTTTCCTCCTGTTTCCATGTGGTAGGCAAAGATATTCCATGACTCAAACAGCATTAGCAACTGAATAAGTCTTTGAGTGTACTGAGAAAAATGGAGAGATGTTAACAGCCACATCTCACAACAGTAGAAAAAATGCTTGTGTAGCATTCACTGTCATAGCCGAGCATATGCTATCCATGGTTCTTTAGTCATCTGCTTGGAGTGGGCAGCACTGCTGAGGAAAAGACAATCTGTCTCTCTGTTAATGGAAAAGTATCTCTACAGAGAAAGAGTTGACTGGTATAAGGGTAAACTGTTCAGTGACTTAGAAACTGAGAAACATGAAAAAAAATGTATGATCACTGTAAATAAGTATTACCTTTTCTGCTAGAGCAGCTCAGATATTTATGGCATGTGAAATGCAAATACTGTAAAGCTTCTAGTCTTTGAATACTTGAATACAGAAAGCAAGAAATGTAAAATATTTTAACTAAACACATCTGGAAAATGTAGTAAGTTGTAAATTTAATTTTTTCTCAGGTATAATAGCATATCATTTTAAAGTATGCTTGTAGTTCAGGACAGGAATGAATAAACCACCTTTAAACAAGAGAGCAGAGGCAATGGAATGGATCTAGAAGTATTAGTGCATAAGCTAATCAACTCTCATTTCTCACCTGAATACCATGACTCAGGTAGGGCTTCCTGCTGCTGCTGCCACCAGATTGCTTCACATAAACAAGCTCAACTGTGTGGATAGCTTGACTATCCTGTACTTATCTGTTGGCTGCAGGGCAGGCATACTCCTTATATAGATCTGAAGCAGCAGGTGACTGAGCAAACAAAAGTGAAGGTTCAACTCAGCACTGTTATCATGTTCTTTCTTACTTTTTCTTTCACCACAGAACATGCTGCTGGCATTTATCAGACAACAATAGTGACATCATCATCATCATCATCATCATCATCATCATCATCATCATCATCATCATCATGCTGTAAATGGGAACTAACAACTCTTTCTTTTAATAAGATCTCTAACAGTAAAATCCATTTGAATTGGTGAAAAAACAGGGGAGAAATTTTTACCAGCTTCACAAATACACAGATTTAAATTTTATATTTCTTCTGTGCCAAGAATCTGCCTTAGGCTGAATTTTAACAGATGGACAAAACAGCACAGATTTTTTTTTACAAAAGAGTTAGACAAAACAAAGTATATTTCTGTTGTATCCAGTTGTGGTGAATTTTTTTTCTAATTTCCAAAATAACCAAGATTTTAAGGAAAAAATCAAATTTGCTGAAGTGTTATTTGGCAGGAAAGGAGCCCTTATCTTTCATCCAAATACACATTCAAATTCTTTCAGTTAGAGTCCAGAATCAGGAATGGAACCCTCTGTTCTCCTGTTGCCAGGAAATATTTATTAAATCCATTAGCAAAATGTCTCTCCTCTCCGTCTAGCACCAGTTCTACAGATGACATCAAGCTGGGAGGGAGCGATGATCTGCTGGAGGGTAGGGAAGCTCTGCAGACGGATATGGACGTGCTGGATCGATGGGCTGAGGCCAATGGAATGAGGTTCAACAAGACCAAGTGCTGGGTCATGCCTTTGAATCACAGTCTGAGGCAGCTCTACAGGCTGGGGCAGAGTAATTAGAAAGTTGCCCAGTGGAAAAGGACCTGCAGGTGCTGGTTGACAGTAGCTGAACATGAGCCAGCAGTGTGCCCAGGTGACCAAGAAGGCCAATGACATCCTGGTCTATATCAATCTTAGTGTGGCCAGCAGGGCCTAGGGCAGTGACTGTCCCCCTGTACTGGGCACTGGTGAGGCCACATCTCGAGTGCTGTGTCCAGTTCTGGGCCCCTCACTGTGAGAAAGACATTGAAGGGCTGGATCTTGTCAGTGAAGGGTCTAGTGAGGAGTTTCTATACAAAGTAGTCTTTAGCAGTAATTTTTATTGGAACCAAAAGTCACACAAGAGAATACAGGCATTAAAAAAAATCTTTAAATAAAAGAAAATATATATTTATGTATATACATATGAATGAAAGAAGGCTATAGGAAATAAATATTTAAAGTGCCTTTCATAACTGAAGCTTTAAGTAACATTACTTTGCAGTTGAGGATACTTATTATGTATATACTTTCCAAAAAGTTAAAACTTTTATGCTTTTTTTTTCCCACTTACTTTTGTTTTAAAATAACAAAGTCTTCATATCTTTTTCTGATCTTACTTAGAGGGAATGTTTGCAACGCCCTAATTTTCTACAGATGCCATTGCTGGTTCAGCAATACTTTGGTTACAAGAAAATTGGTAGCTACTGCCAGCATTAAACTTCAAATTCTTCTGAGATGGCTAGGATGTTAATGGTTAAGGGCCTCCTTATGCTTCATGTTCCTAACGCTTCCACTGTGACAGTCACAGAACCATAGAATCTGCTGGGTTGGAAAGGACCTCCAAGATCATCAAGTCCAACCCTTGACCCACTATCACGGTGGTTACTAGACCATGGCACTCAGTGCCCCAACCAGTCTCATCTTAAAAACCTCCAGGGAAGGTGAACACACCACTTCCCTAGGCAGCCTATTCTAATGCCTGATTACCCTCTCTGTAACGAATTTCTTCTGAATATCCAACCTAAACTCCCCCTGGCAGAGCTTAAGACCATGTCCTCTTGTCCTACTGCTGATTGTCTGGGAAAAGAGACCAACGCCCACCCGGCTACAATCTCCTCTCAGGGAGTTCGAGAGAGTGATGACATCTCCTCTGAGCCTCCTCTTCTCCAGGCTAAACAACCCCAGCTCCCTCAGCCTCTCCTCATAGAACTTGTGCTCGAGTCCCTTTACCAGCCTGATTGCTCTTCTCTGGACCCGCTCCAGCACCTCAATGTCCTTCCTGAACTGAGGGGCCCAGAACTGGACACAGCACTCCAGGGGTGGCCTCACCAGCCCTAAGTACAGGGGAAGGATCACTTCCCTGCTCCTGCTGGCCACACTGTTCCTGATGCAGCCCAGGATGCCATTGGCCTTCTTGGCCACCTGGGCACACTGCTGGCTCATGTTCAGCTTCCTGTCAATCCAAACTCCCAGATCCCTTTCTGCCTGGCTGCTCTCCAGCCACTCTGTGCCCAGCCTGTAGTGCTGCAGGGGGTTGTTGTGGCCAAAGTGCAGGACCTGCCACTTGGCCTTGTTGAACCTCATCCTGTTGGAATCAGCCCAACTCTCCAGCCTATCCAGGTCCCTCTGCAGAGCCCTCCTGCCTTCCAGCTGATCGCCCCGCCCCCCCCCAACTTGGTGTCATCTGCAAATTTACTAACGGTAGACTCAGTTCCCTCATCTAAATCATCAGTAGTCCTGGGAATTGAGTGACTTACATAATTCAGTTAATAAAGGCTAGGTTTTCTCTTCAGTCTTACTTTTTCAGAAGACATGAACTTGCTACAGACACACAAGGTCCCTTATAATTCTATGGGATCTTGCGTGTAAGGCTTCCATAGGCATGGAACTCAGCTCTGATAGTGCATTTACAGAGCAGCACAAAGGCTGTCTCCCCTCTACTATGTCTACTCACCATACAGCTGTCTCACCAGCTGCCATTGTCCTGCTTTCCATCAGCAATCCAATCATCCAGTTTTAGGGTGTGTATGTGAGGTCATATGTATTTTCTCCCAGCAGTGTCCTAGGGAAAGAAAAGCCTCTTTTTTTTTTCCATTGCTGTTACTAATGATTTGTTATTTCTCTTTAATAAAAGGACACTAGGCCTGTAATAGGTACATTCTCCATTATGGTAGTTACCATTTCCTCATGTATTGATATTACAACTTGAAAGGAGAAAAAAATCTAATTCTTAGAGAGTGGAACTTCTTTATAATCACTAATTCAACTACATTCAAAGTTGGAGAAGTCAGAGTATGGGAACCTGCTTTGAAACCTAAACAGCCAGTGTTTTGTCTGCTGTAGCAGTTCTTGCCTCCAAGTACTTATGGCAATTCAAGATGTTACATTTGTTCAGCTGTGCATTTCGTAATGTTTGCTTCTGCCAGCTGTGAGAGCTTAGTCCCCTCCTATGCAGCAGAGATGCCTTTAGCTGCAAGAAAGCTGCCCACGTGAATTGGGGAACAGAAAGTCTGACAGCAAAAACTGGGACAATCCTTCCGGAGTTGTGTGTTCAATGTCATTTAGACTGCATCTCAGAGACAGTACAATCGACAGGGAATAGTCCTGTGTATTCTTATCATTGAATATGCCAGTAACTGAAATTTGCCTACTGCCAGCGCAGCCACTTACGAGCAACACAAAGTCTCCCTGAAATTACTGCATATATAGGTGTCTTGAAGACAGTAGTGCTGGTACAATCTCTGGTCTTTTTATTTGCTAGTAAAACTGAAGATTTAAATCAACACTGAAAAGATTTATACCTTGACACTGCTTTTCCCAAAGTACTCATTAGACTACAAATACTTCTTCACAATTAGAATTTAAAAAAAACATTCTGGAAAGTTGTAAAAGCAGAGTAGATTTAAAGAATTTTTTTGAAAGTCTTCAGTGTTGGTTTTTCTTCCCCATTGCGGGCTTAGTAGCTGAAAAGTTCCTTGAGTTTCAGTAACTTGAGGATCTGTCTACAACCTAGAAACAACTGAAGCAGGCCTTCTTTTTTTTTTTTTTTTTGAAAGCAGGTAGAAACCCTCAGCTTTCAAGATTTTAAATATCTTCAAGAAAGATTCCAAGAAACTTTTTACAAGCAGTATATTCAACTTAAAGAATATTACACTGAAGACAGTTACTAGTCCTGAAAAACAAAGCTCTGTGTAAGGAACTGAATAGAAGACACAACTTAGGCATACTGCTTGTCACTAGTACCTATATCCATTAAAATATGATGGTAAAGTGATGGATCATAAGTGCTTAAACTAAGTCAAGCAATTTAGCTTGCAGGATTAAAACTGACAACTCTAAATGTTAACTAATGAATTAAGTCAACAAGATGGCACTTTCCAGCTACCTCTAAAAGCACCCTAACAATTTTGGTAATGTGAGCAAATTTAGGATGAACAGGTGAAAAAAATAGTTAAGTTCTGAAAAATCAGGACCATGGAAAGATGATAATTTAAAAGGCATATGTCATAAAATCATAGCATGTTTTGGGTTGAATGAGACCTTAAAGATCATCCAGTTCTACCACCATTTCTGTGGGTAGGGGTACCTTCCACTGGACCAGGTTGCTCAGAGCTCCACCAGCCTGACCTTCAACACTTCCTAGGGATGAGGTATGTACAGCTTCTTTGGGCAACCTGTTTCAGTGCCTCACCACCCTCACAGCAAAGAATTTCTTCCTAATATCTAACTTAAACTACTCTCTTTCACTTTGAAGTCATTGCCCCTTGTCCTGTCACTATATGCTCTGTAAAATGTCTCTCTCCATCTTTCATGTAGGCTCCCTTCAGGTACTGGAAGGCATCAGTAAGGTCATTCTGTTTTATACTGGTATTTGCAAATTGTTGAAATATACATATTTTAAAAAGCATTTATTTATTTGGTTCTGGAACTTCCAGAAGGAAGAGATTTTTAAGTCACAAGAACTTGGCTTTGTGGATCGATTATGCAGTTATATAGGTACACCGTGCAATAGGAGGAAAAAGTGATTGTTAATGTCAAGTTACACTACAGACATTTTTAGAGAAAATGTACATTTTTCTCATATTACAGAGAAGGAAAGCAAGAATACTGAATATATCTGCTACCTGGTGTAGTATTTAGAACTCTTAATTGTAACATGTGACCTTTCCCAGCAGCGTACACTAATTTTAGAAGTCTTCATAGGACTAGGCTTTGTATTAAACAGGTATCATGTTTTATATATCAAAATTATTCAGAAATGTCTACATCTTTGTAGTGTCAAACCATAGTTCTTCAAACCAATAAAGTAATAACATAAATATGCTTCATAAACACTAGCCAATATTAATATAAAATCTACTGCAAAATATTTCTTCCCAATAAGTATGTATAACTGAATATTCATGGAAAGTAACATAAGTGGGGTAGAATCAAATCAAAATTATTTAATTGCAAGCTTCAAGTGACCAGAGAAGAGCACATATTACGAGCCTGGATCAATCCTTAATTAAGCTGGCAGAGACTGTCATATAAATGCTAATAAATAAAAAATAAACACATAAATAAATAAATAAATAAAAACCATTATTTTCCTTCCTTGCTAACCCTGCTTTAGCATTTGACTTGATGGTGAACTTTTCTTGGGAAAGAATCTAAAACAAATTTCACAGGGCATGAAACTTTAACTTGATAGAAAATACATTTGTTCTGCAGTAAGGCGCATCTTAGGGGTTTTCTCATAGAAGTCTTGTTACTTCTCTGTGCCTCAGTTTCGTTACTGAACACATACCTATGCTTCGATACATAGGCTATTATTTTTTTCATTTCAACAGTTGAGCTGTTGTGGGTATGTTCAGGTTATAGTAAAATGAGAAAATAAGAGAAGCAGGACTGTATTTACTACAGGTATAAAAATTTACTATGGCAGAAGAGAATGAAATTAATTTTGAGGCATACATTAGTATTACAGTTATAGATTCATCTAGAAAGTACTGGAATTAATGACGTCATAGTACTCTGATGAAGTCCAGTAAGTAAACAAAATAACTTAATACTGACAAATAAAGCAGCCTACTAAATTTTTAATAGTGATTGATTAATCTAGGACATAGCAAAGGGGAAAAAAATCCCCCTTTTTCTGCTACCACTGCTTTCTTGGAAATTTCCTTTACAAATTTCATTTTTCTCTCCTGACATAGTCACAAAACCAAAATAAAACTTAACCAAAAAAACAAGCTATACCTGCAGCTACAGTGAGTTTTTAACCTTTCAACCATTTATAGGCCTGGTGCAGTCTTCAGAACTATTCACACACATCACGCTCCATTATTTCTCTTTATGTGAACCAAAATTCTCTCATCTAAACCAACACGTTTGGCCTCAGGAGAGTTCAATTTCCTGAAATTTCCTCAACTGGCTGAAAACAACAAAAGTTTTTCTGACCTGGAGAAGAATTCTTTTTCCCACAGAAAGACTACAGATTATGAAAATGCTTTTTCATCCTAACAGTCTCAGGATGACTACTGAAAATTTTAAGAAGCTGAGTTTGTGGCCACTTGGGCCACAAAAATACTTAGGATAAATAGCAGTCAAACATGCACAATTTCCTTCTATATAGAAATAAAAGTATAAAAATATAATATTTGATTAAAAAATTAAAATATCCATTTTACAAAGAAATATGTACCTGTGTGGTTTATACATATGCTGTATTTGAGAAGCAAGGGGAGAATTATATGTGTTACATGTAATGAAGCTTGTCTTAAATTGTACAGCATTTTGACATAACAAACCAATGGCAGATCTATATAATGACACCAGTGAAATAGAATATTTCCAGATTTTTCTATCGCAGAAAGAATCACAGAATCACAGAATCAACCGAGTTGGAAAAGACCTCTGAGTTCATCAAGTCCAACCCTTGATCCAACCCCACTCTGATTACTAGACCATGGCACTAAGTGCCACATCCAGTCTCATCTTAAAAACCTCCAGGGAAGGTGAACCCACCACTTCCCTGGGCAGCCAATTTCAACATCTGATTACTCTCTCAGTAAAAAAGTTCTTCCTGATACCCAACCTAAACCTCCCCTGGCAGAGCTTAAGACCATGCCCTCTTGTCCTACTGCTGATTGTCTGGGAAAAGAGACCAACGCCCACCCGGCTACAATCTCCTCTCAGGGAGTTGGAGAGAGTGATGAGGTCTTCCCTGAGCCTCCTCTTCTCCAGGCTAAACAACCCCACCTCCCTCAGCCTCTCCTCATAGGACTTGTGCTCGAGTCCCTTCACCAGCCTGATTGCTCTTCTCTGGACCCGCTCCAGCACCTCAATATCCTTCCTGAACTGAGGGGCCCAGAACTGGACACAGCACTCCAGGGGTGGCCTCACCAGCACTAAGTACAGGGGAAGGATCACTTCCCTGCTCCTGCTGGCCACACTGTTCCTGATCCAGCCCAGGATGCCATTGGCCTTCTTGGCCACCTGGGCACACTGCTGGCTCATGTTCAGCTTCTGTCAATCCAAACTCCCAGGTCCCTTTCTGCCTGGCTGCTCTCCAGCCACCCTGTGCCCAGCTTGTAGCGCTGCAGGGGGTTGTTGTGGCCAAAGTGCAGGACCCAGCACTTGGCCTTGTTGAACCTCATCCCATTGGAATCAGCCCAACTCTCCAGCTTGTCCAGGTCTCTCTGCAGAGCTCTCCTGCCTTCCAGCAGGTCAACACTCCCTCCCAACTTGGTGTCATCTGCAAATTTGCTAATGGTACACTCAATCCCCTCATCCACATCATCAATAAAGATTTTAAATAGAACTGGGCCCAGCACTGATCCCTGGGGGACACCACTGGTGACCATCTGCCAACTGGATGCAGCCCCGTTCACCAGCACTCTCTGGGCCCGGCCCTCCAGCCAGTTCTTAATCCAGCACAGAGTGCCCCTGTCCAAGCCATGGGCTGCCAGCTTTTCCAGGAGTGTGCTGTGGGAGACGGTGTCAAAGGCTTTGCTGAAGTCCAGACAGACACATCCACAGCCTTCCCCTCATCCACCAGGTGGGTCACCTGATCACAAAAGGAGATCAGGTTGGTCAGACAGGACCTGCCCTTCCTAAACCCGTGCTGGCTGGGTCTGATCCCTTATCCATCCTGTAGGTGCTGTGTGATTGCACTCAGGATGATCTGCTCCATAACCTTGCCAGGCACTGAGGTCAGGCTGACAGGCCTGTAGTTTCCCAGGTCCTCCTTGCAGCCCTTTTTATGGATCTGCGTGACATTTGCCAGCTTCCAGTCATCTGGGACCTCCCCAGTGAGCCAGGACTGTTGGTAAATGATGCAGAGTGGCTTGCTGAGCTCTTCCGTCAGCTCCCTCATCACCCTTGCGTGGATCCATTCTGGTCCCATCAACCTGTGAGGATCCAAGTGGCTCAGCAGGTCACTAACTGTTCCCTCCTGGAACACAGGGGGGCTATTCGGCTTCCTGTTTCTGTCAGTTCCAGAAGCCAGTTACTGTTGAAAACTGAGGCAAAGAAGGTGTTAAATACCTCAGCCTTTTCCTTATCTTTGGTGACTATGTTCCCCCCCCATGTCCAATAAAGAATGGAGGTTTTCCTCACGCCTCCTTTTGCTATTGATGTATTTGTAGAAGCACTTCTTGTTATCCCTAACAGAAGTGGCTAGATTGAGTTCAAATTGTGCCTTTGTCTCTCTAATTTTCTTTCTACATGACCTAACTATATTCCTAAACTCTTCATGAGTAGCCAGCCCTTTTTTCCATATCAGTAAGCTCTCTTTTTTCCCCTAATTTCCTTCAAAATCTCCCTGTTCAGCCAGGCTGGCTGTTTTCCCAGCCAGCTAGCCTTTCAGCACACTGGGACAGCCTGCTCCTGTGCATTCAAGACTTCCTCCTTGAAGCATGTCCATCCCTCCTGGCGCCCTTTGTTTTCAAGGGCTGTTTCCCAGGGCACGCTCTCAACCAGTCTTCTGATTACGCCAAAACCTGCCCTCTGGAAGTCCAGGGTAGTTCTGTTGATGGCCCTCTTTGCATACCTGAGTATTGCAAACTCTACTCTATTATTTCATGGTCGTTCTGCCCCAGACAGCCTATGACCACCACATCTCCCACCAGCCCCTCTCTGTGAACAGCAGGTCTAGCAGGGCCCCACCCCTGGTAGGCTCATTTGCCAGCTGAGCAGGAAAAAACAGAGGAAGCTAGGCAGGGTTGGTCATTCCGGTAGGTCTACATTCCATGCAGGATAAACTCTGACAAATGAGACATTAAATGCAAGTGAAAGCAAGTTTCATAAAAGAATAAATCAAATGTTCTTGCTATGTCCAATTTTCTTCATTCCTAAATGAAGGACCATCACCATTAATTCAATCTTTACCACTCCTCCAGTTAAAGAAATGTACATCAGAATCTGTTTACAGCAGCTGTAAATGTCTCCATTTCGCTGTTCTGATTTACTCCATTACAGCTTTATTTTCCCCCAGAACATGAATAGTTGTTGCTCTCCTAGAGACCATTCAGGTCAAGGACTGCATGCAAAAGTCCTCCGAAACAAGATGTGAAGAGGTGGGAAGAATTCTAAGGTTGCAATGCTTAGTGGAAATGGAAAGTGTCAGTTCCACTGTTGCTGATATGGTAAACTGTGTAAGTACGTGGGAAAGCACTGTGTGCATTAGCCTTTTCATCTCTTGCCTTTGCAGGCTTCTGTCAAATATCACGTGAGTTAATTCTTTCAGAAAGCTGCAAAATAGTAATAATTTCTTACTTTTTAATTATCATTTGGTGACAGACATTGGATGAGGGAAGGAGGCGGACATCATCTGGGGATAAAACACTAAGAGGTTTTTGTCTGTCAGCAGCTGTGCATGAGCCATTAGCAGCTGTGCACACACTCTTCACTGTTTTAGGATAAAATCCTACAGAAAACTATCACTCCAGATGGGGAAGGCTTATGTATGTCAGCCCTCAACCAATCACGCTGCGAGGTATTCCTTCTTATGCTGGTCACTGCCCAGCCTCCAGTAATCCACGCCGGTGCATCTATACTTGCCATCTTCTTCCACTCTCATAGGATGTTAACATCTTCCACTCTAAAGACATCATCAGAACCTTGTGTGTTCGAGTGCACTAGGCATAAACACTGTTAGAGCTAGAATTGTGAAGGAAGGTCTTCAGATCCCATTTTGAAATACAGCTCCCCAGTACACCTGATCTGCACTGTGGTCACTGTTTATCTCTTAGGTTTAAGCATCTGTTGTGTAAAGGACAAAGTATGTAAAATGAAGTGAAAAATACCATTGAAAATACCAGAGTTAAGCTTGTGAGACTTTACTAATTCTTTCCTATTATACTTTTAATGTGCAAAATGAAAAGTGTGTTGAGAATGTGTGAAAAACAAACGTTTGTCTAACATATTTCAAATAAAAGCACAGGACCCACATGTATATGCTCTAATATATGTCTTTATGCTTTTGCAGGTACACACAAAAGCTGTAGCTTCTGTGATAACACCTTAAGATACTGATTCTCTATCATTATGTAACCCAAAAAAACGAACACATTTAGGGGTAAATATCAGCATCTCTCATTTTTCAGAGCAGAGACAAAGTATGGTTTGTAAACAGCTGCTTACCACTGGCAGAAATGCTCTCTCAGCTCCTACCTCACCCCACACTCCCCGAATACAATCCCCAGTTGTTAGGACAATATGTGCAGTGATACCAAAGACAACGCATATTCTATTTCCTTAGAGTGTATGCAGAGTATTGGGAGGTACAAGTACCTCCTGTTTCCTTTCTGACCAACAGCTTTCCTCTGTCTCTTAGAGGCTTCTAAACTGTAACTTACGTACTTAAATATCAGATGGGGTGAACTGAGAGTGGATTCCAGTTTCTTGTTGACACACAAATTAAGTTCACCTCTTGGCATACGTGAAAAGATTGTCTTAGCAGTCGGGTACAGCTGCCATTTCACGCCTTTCAGGAAGACAGGCAGGTGCCTGTGGCAGCACAGCCCTCCCGGTGGGAATTGCATCCCTGTATGCTCCCGCCGTGCTCGCAGCATCTCACATGTTGCGTGTCCCTGCGCTCATGCGCTCGGCCCCGTGTTTTCAGTCAGCGTTAAGGCTCGGGGACAAGGAAAAGCCGCTTGGCAGGAGTGTCTAACCGGAGTAATGTGTTTTGTTTGTGAAAACGAATGCCACTCAACATCTGGCCTTCCCTCCTCACTTACATTCTAGCGATGCTCCCTTGCGTTGGGCACACGCAGCACTGTTAGCAGATGAACACAAAAAAGCCTCTGTGACCTCCAGTGCCACCACTCGACCTAGGGGCCAGGCAGACCCCTGCCTCTTGTCCTCTCCCTGTTTGCCTGCTCCCTTAGGAGCAACAGAGGCTTACCGAGGGACAGGAGAGCCCGTGGAACCTCCTCCTCGCATCACTTCCAGCCGCTGTTTCCCGCTGGGTCTGTGCAGGCTCCCACCCCACGCCTCGCCCCTTGCTTCGCCTAAGGTGAAACATCCACCCACGCGCGCTCCCGCTTTTCTGTGCAAGGCACAGTCAGGGCCAGTAGAGATTCCCCCCTCCGCCTCTCCCCTCCGTACAGGCTGCCGGCTCCTCCCCTGCCCTCTCTCCCTCACAGCCGCGGTTGCCGCGGCCCCTCAAGGACTCGGGGGCTCTCAATGTCAGGCGGGCGGGCGGCGCGGCCGCCGGCAGGGGGCGGGCACGGGGCGGCGGTGCCCGCCCTGCGCGGAGCGCGGCTCGGGCCGGCGGCGCTGCTGCTGCCAGGCGGTGCGAGCTCAGCCCAGCCCAGCCCGCCCCAGCCCAGCCCAGCCCGCCTCAGCCCAGCCCAGCCCTGCCCAGCCCAGCCCAGTCCACCCCAGCCCAGCCCAGGGCGGCCGAGCCCAGCCGCGCCGCTGAAGGGCACCGGCGGCGGCGAGGCTTCCTCGCGCTTTCCCGCGGCTGGGGCGCGCTCGCCCCGCAGCATGGAGGCTGGGAAGCGCAGCTCCTCCGCCGGCAGCCGGGACGATGGCAGCGCTAACTCCTTCCCAGCCAAGCCGGCGGCTCCGGCGGAGAAAGCCCAGAGCAGCCCCGGCAGCGGCGGCGTGAAGGAGCATGGCAACTCGGTGTGCTTCAAAGTGGACGGCGGCGGGGGCGAGGAGCCCGTGGTGGGTTTCGAGGATGCCGAGGGACCCCGGCGGCAGTACGGCTTCATGCAGCGGCAGTTCACCTCCATGCTGCAGCCGGGGGTCAACAAATTCTCCCTCCGCATGTTCGGGAGCCAGAAGGCTGTCGAGAAGGAGCAGGAAAGGGTTAAAACTGCGGGGTTCTGGATCATCCACCCCTACAGCGACTTCAGGTGAGCGCGGGGCTCACGGCGGGAGGGAGCGGGGTGGCCCCGCCGCCTCGCACCTCGGCCGGCGCGAACTTCGGCGGGTGCCTGAGCGGGCGGTGGGGCAGGGCATGGGAGCCGTGCTGGGACTGCCGCGGTCTCGGCCAACCCCGGCGCTCTCCAGAGTGCTGCACCCGGGACTGCCCCGCAGGCCCCGCGCCCTCTGGGCCACCGCCCGCAGCCGCTGAGGCAGGATGGAGAGCTTTATGGCCCTTCGTCCTGCCGTCCCGGTCTGTCCGCCCCGCAGGGCCGCAGTCCGTCGGGCATGGCTCTGCCCCAGAGGGTGAGAGCTCGCGGGGGGTTACATAGCTGCATCAGCATCAATAAAATCCCTAGGTGTCTGCACAAGGCTGCCCTTCCCTGAGCACCAGGTGTAAACACTTGTTCCAGGGGTTGCGTGAGGTAAGCGCATCTTGATCAGAGTTAAACAATCTGAGTAAATTAAGTTCATCCAGGTGATGTGCGGGAAACTATGTTTTTGTAGGGAGGCAGGTAAACGTGATGCCAAATTAGCGTTGCTTTTATAGTAAGCTGCATGGATGCAGGATGGGGATAGTTGTGCAGAAAACAGGGCAGATAAATTCCCAAAAAGTTATATTCCTTTTAGAATTACATTTTTAAGTGTGGGGTTGTTTAATTGCATTCTTTATGCCAGCTGGCTGTATGCCTTTGTAAATGTAACACTCACTACGATATTTGCTGAGGAACTATCGTTGTCATTAAGCGTATTTAATCAACAGCTTGCATTGAACAGCCTACGTCTATACCATAAGTGAATTGCACTGGAGACCATGTTTAATAAAGGAAAATCCAGAATGTTCAATAGTTACGCAGATATTCTAAGAAAAACTGGATTAAATAGAGCGTGGAAACAGAAGGAGATACTTTCAAAGTCCAAGTTTCTCTGGGACTATTTGGAGTGAGGTGTTACGCAGTAAGCCGTGCTAGCACCTTGCAGTCGAGCCCGAGAGCAGTACAACTACAGGAGTGAAGGAGCATGGCAGCACTCAGTTATGACTTGGAATCATGTTTCAGATCCCTGCTTGTCTTCCTAGTTCCCAGAAGGCAATAAGCTGCACTCATTCTTTTCCTGAAGTACCTTTTCCCCCTTTTCATGCCAGCTCAGCTACACTAGCAGGTGCATTAAGGGGGGAGAGAGCCAACCACCCACCCACTCCCTTTCTACCAGCCAGAGAGGGATGTAGCAGGTCACATCTGCTGTGGTAGCATGCACAGGGGATTAGGAGGGTCTGATAGCCTCTTACTTACCCGTGTGTGTACATGAGTAACTTTATTCACATGAGGATTCCATTAAAATGAATGAGATCATTCTTGGGAGTAATTTCCCTTGTTTTGTTGTAAACTCTGTTTCTGAGTGAGTTGCATACCCAAACAATGTTTTGTGCAATAGGAACTAATTCGTCATATTTTGCAGCATGTAACTTTTTAAGCTGTTGTGTGAAATAAGTGTTTTGTTACAGAAATATCTTCTAATTCTGTCCTAATTCTTCCAGTGGGAAGATTTAGAGATTGTAGCATATGTTTCCCTATTTTTTCAATAGGAGTAAACAACACTGCATCCATTTCAGACCTGTTGTCTGAATAGTCTTGAATTAATTCCATTTTCTGGTGATTTTATGATGTTTTTATTTCTTTGAGAATGGAACTGTGTGGTTTTTAAATAAAATTCATAGTCTTTCATTCGTGTTTGTGTGGTGTGGCCTGCTCAATTTTTTATCTAGTAGGACAATCTTGGTGAGAAATATGAGATGTTTTTGTTTTTCTTCTCCTGAAATACTTGCTACTGTATAATGATACAACTCTTTTTGGGTGGCAGTGTGAAATGTGTGAAGAGTTGCACTATATAGTATATTCACCTTCTTATTTGGGATTTACAACAATACTAGTAATTGTCTCCTAGCAGCATCTCTGTACCAGAATAAATGTGTATGTATGATGGAGTGGTCTTCATTTACTTTTTTGCATGTTACTTTGTAACAATGTAATGCTAGTATGTCTTAAAGCATACAAAGATGTTTTAGCCCTAAAAGATCCAAAGAAACAGGGGTATTCCAGTGTCACTGTTTCGATGTTGATACCATCAGGGGAAAAAACTGAATTTTCTACCAAAATAACAAGGAAAAGGTAAAAAGCTGAATATTTTATGGTATCCAAGTTAGAAGACTTAGAGTGTGTTTGTAAATGCAGCTATTATTAGGGTGTTTGTGGCACATATGAGAATAGATATCCCAGGAAACTTTAAGTATAGGCACACCTAGGAGAATATTGGGTTAACCATGTAAAATGTGAGAAAATTGTGGTACAGGCTCCTGTGGACTTGTTTTGGGTATTTTTTCCTCCTGGTTCTGGATGCTTGTGTGCATTTCCTGGGAGAGTTGGATGCATTTGGCTATATCTCTTTACCTCATTCTCGTGTTTTTTATAAAAATAGTATATTTGCCTACACCAAGCAGTATTTTGTTGTGACGTTTGGAGGAGTGGGCAGCATCCCTGTACTATCCTCTCCCTTTTTTTGGTATGAACAAAGTGTGGAAGCTCTGTCTCTAAATTTAGTGCTCTGTGAATTGGTTACCTGCATCCTTGTAGGACTTAGTCTTTAGTTTTATGGTTCTCCATCCCGTCTATGATTCAGGGAAAAATTGTCTCTTCATCAGGCAGATACACCCTTGGAGTATTAAATTCGATAAGTATTACATAATTTTTCCACAAGGGGACCATTTTGTTCCTGGTTGTCTTTTTCTAGGCTTCTGAGGTTAATGTGTAATTTGGAAGCTGTTATGTAAACCAAGCACCTAATGCACATCAAGACTAGTACAAGGCCTCCATTTATCTCCTTGCAGCTGTGATTGCTGTGTCTTTGAACTTGGACAACAATTCTGTGTAATTGCATGACTCACAAAAATGAATTTATCAGTCAGAGTTTACTGAAGTTCTGAGTGTGTTCTGTAAGATGATGAGTGCCTCCGTCCATCTGTTCTCCTGTGTGGAAGAATGAGCCTGCAGGAGGGATCACTGGTCCAGCCCTGTGGCCTTGTAGGCACCAGATGAAAGTAGCACAAAGCCAGCAGGAGATGGGAGCAACTGCACATGGTTCTGCTGCTGCCACACACATTTCACTTGTTTCATAGCAGAGTTGTGGTAAACATGGGCTTTTGGTGTTAATGGACATGTACGTGACAATGATTAATTACTCAGTGTCCTTTGGCATGTCAGGAGTTTCTTTAATGCTCAGAGGGCTTGCTTGCATGTGCCTGGGCTGTTTGTCCAGCCCTATAGTGTCTAGCCTGTGTGTACATGGAGAAATTCCCACTGTCATGGAAATCTTGAGTTTATTACCATGTCGGTGACAGCATCTGTAGACAGCAATCTATAAAGAAAGCAGAATTACTACTGGAGTGGCATCTTTTCACCAGAAATAGCAGTGTATGAGACAGACTGAGTGGAAATAATATGTGTATGCCTAAATGTAGCCTTCTCACTCTGATGGTTACAGTACTCAGCTTGATGTTTGATAACAGCCTTTGTCTGGAATTGGGAACAAAAATTATAGTTGGCTTCAAGATGAAGTAAAGCAAGACTGTGCTGTGGTGTTATTTGTCACAGTAGTAGTGCAGACAGTGCTAAAGATCTTTTTCAGGTATAGATGAATACAAAGTATGAACTGATTTGCAACAATTAAGATAAAACTGTCGGCTTTTTATTTCTGGGTAACTTCATATATGTCCAAGAAACTCAAAGGCTTATTTTAATGATAGCATTAAAAAAAAAAAAATTAATTCCAAAACTTGAACAGAAAATTTCAGAGCACAGCGAATAGTAAAGGTATGCCAGATTTTTTTTTAGCTTGTGTGCCATTCCAGTTTCAAAATCTTTTTGTATACTAATTTGAGGGATGAAGTAAATGCTTGAGGTTTATAATATATAAATCTTTATAAGTCATAGAAAGCTCTGTTGGTTATACCTTGTGAGTAATTTAATGCCAGGTTTTGACGGGTTTTAATCAGGGTGAAAAACACAAATATATTTGCATGTGTATATCTAGCTAGTTACCAAAGACTATTTTTGCATCTGTTGCTATTAAAAAACGTTCTGTTATATTGTGCAGTTTTATGCAAACCATCCATGTTGTCACGCACATGTGCAGCTTAAATTTTCAAGTAAGTGTATGCCAAATTGTAAGTCACAATTACCATGTATTAGTGTGCCTCATGATGGTATTTTTTTTTTGTTTTGTTTGGTATTTGTTTGTTTGGTTTTTTTTTTTTTAGTTATAGTTTTGGGGGTTTTTTAAACATTTGAACTTACATTTGCTTTATGAATCAATTTTCTTTTTAATTTTTACCTATCTTTTGGACCTTTCTTTGACCACTAGTAATCACCCTAGCTTGGTAGACTGTGCAGCTCACAATCATATTTCTAAAATTTGAGCATTGGTTTAATACCTGCTCTTCTTCAGGCCCAGTCTTCACTCTGCATGTTATACCTAGCGTTTGCATTTTAAGAGGCTTACGGTAAGCACTTTGTCCTTTTCTTTTGTCACGTCTCTAATGTCTCCTTTGAAGCTAATGAGATTTATCTCTTTGTGAGCTGTTACATGCTTAGGTTTACATAGAGCAGTAGAGTTGGAACGTAATACTGTACGCGATGAAGACAAATTGATAGAGATATATGCATGCAAAATGAAGTATATAAATCATGTTAGTTTATATTAAATAGATCAGATACAAATTAGTGTGAGTTTTAATGGATACATTATGTCACTGGTAGTGTAGGAGTATGAAATGTCTATAATTTTGTATTCCTAAGGTAGTCATTTAATTCTTACTACTCAGGATTTGTCCTGAGATTCTACTGCAGTATTGAGATTTTTGAATTATTTGCTAATAAACTGATAATCATGGATTTTTAATTATACTGTATACTGTACATTCCTTGCACAAACAATTATAAAATAGCACAGTTTTGGCTAGGGCCCTTTCATGTCTCATTTTCAAATGCTGTTATGGTGACTGTATTTTCTAGTTCTAGTAAAGAAAACTTTGTACACTTAAACTACTATTACTTGAATGTTCCCTCATTGCATGTGGATACATGTGAAGAACTGTTTAGTACTAAAAGGATTATTAATGGTGCTAGGCTTTTTATTTGCTGCATTCCAACAATTTTTGCACTTTACATAGATAAATGCCCAAAACATAAAATGACGAAATTGTGGCATTAATCTAAATAATGCATTTATAATCCCTGAAAATTATTTCAGACATTAAGTTATATATTAAGCTTAATTATAGTTACCCAGGTGAAATGCAACACCGATAAAGGCAGGCTGAAGAGAAATACTTTAATGATCCTCAAATGCATAAATGCATGCTATAAAGAGGAAGGAAATTGCATAAAAGTAATGGAGGGAAACTGCAGCAACAAACACCTAAGTCAGATATTTAGAAAGCAGGACCAAAAACAAGGAAGGGAATATTCTATTGGAAATGCTTTGATATGGAATATAGGCCAGAAATTCATTAGGTTGTTTTTCATCTCCACTTTCCATTATTTTTCATATTGAATAATATCTTTGGTTATCACTGATTCATTTGTTATGAATCTAGTTGACTAAAACTAGCCACTGGCATTTCCTTTTGCAACAGTTGTAAGCATGTGTGAGATAAAATGCGGATGCAGAGATGTATTTTGTGCTTTTCGACTCATGAAGGCCATGTATTCTTTTCCCCTTTGGAATTTTCTTCAAGAGCCACTAAAGAAAGCCAGTGGAGTCCACCTAAGGTTGGTGCAGCAGCCACTTGCCTCTAGGGCATGTGGGACTGATTACGCCTTTGTTTGTTCAAGGGAAGTGATTAATTTTATTGATAAGACATCCTTCTGTCTCTAGATAATGTAGGATACTAATGCCTAGTTTGAGCTCACTTATGTGTTAAACATTTGCCAATTTTCATTATGTTGATTCTACTCCTAGAATATCAGTCTATTCAGTGCCTCTTCTTTCACGCTTTGGTCATGTTTAAAGCAGAGAAAGAGCTGAATGAGTGTAATTCAGATAATTCCTCAGTTCACTGAGCTACTTTTAATTTAACTTGGGGCATTTTGAAGATCACCGGCAACCCCTATAAATAAGTATACAAGTACATGTTTTTTCTGCAAGATGCCTAATTTTACAAAGTTCACCTTTTCACAGTCTAAATGAAGGCAAATATGTTCATCATGATTTTGAGATATGTTTAAAAAGCAACCACAAAATAAAATAAATCCAAAATGTTACAGAATTCCTGTGGGTAATCTAAAAGATGGTGTTCTGGGGTAGTTATATTAGCATCTTTAACCTGGGTCAGTATCATGAGACTTCCTCTTCAGTTTTCTGATTTTTTTTTCTTGTCCGCAGTGAGAAATATATATATATCTATATGTATATATGTATAAAAATAAAAAAATAGTTCCTGTAAGATCATCATTATGCTTGGGCCTGTGGGCAAAAAGTACCGATTCCCTTATTCCAGTTGATTATTTTAGCACAGGTACATATTTTTGACAGTGTTCTGGGACTTTTTTAGCTCATCAAAATAAACAGTTCTTATAAATGAGTTTTTCTTCATCTTGACTTTCTTGGACTTGGGTATATGAAGGGAACTGTGAATTGGAATGATGCGTAAAAGCATGAAAGAATAAATAAAGGTATGTGTTTAGGATTTGGTTTGGGGGTTTGGTGACTACACAGATAAATGAAAGATGCATAGTGTTCGATAGGTTCCTTAAGATTTTTTTGTTTGTTTGTTTTGTTTTGTTATGTAGTCAGGTTAAAGTTTGAGTGGCTCAGTGTCTGATTGTTCAGTCTGGAGTAACAGAAATAGAAATGTATACATTCAGAGGTCACTTAAAATGTATGGGTCTTTAGCTCTGCATTTCTACCTACCTATCTAAGATCAGTGACATTATAATATTTAATTAAAATTTGTCATCTTTTTCTGAGAGGTTCAGATTGAAGGTATAAGAAGGCAAAATACTATTTTTAGAGAAAAGGATAGAATATGAAAATTTGTAGAGAAATTTACGTCGTTTGGTTGTAAATAAGAGGTAATCTGTTCCCACCTCTGCTTTCACTCAACAGTATGCCTGAGAACTGTTTTCTATGTCAATATACATTTTTTTTTTGAGAGAGGAAACTTTTAACCTACTTTGCAATGTTTAATTTTTAACCTGACAGTACAGTTCTCGTTAATTGCTTGAAAGTCCTTTAGCTGTCTATTCCCTGATTCTTTCCCAGAGGCATGATTTAATTTTAAAAGTCATAGTGTATTCAGCTCTAATTATTGGAGAGCTCATTCTAGACACATAGTAAGGTATGTTAATGACCGAAAACTGTATCAGCTGGAGTCAATGTCAGTGCTACCTCAAGGACACTGTCATTTAGCTTCTATAAAATCTCTACTAATATCTTTTAATCTGATGATAGTCAGATTCAGGCAAGCTGCATAGTATTTTTCAATAATCTTATTGCTTTGTAGTACAGTGCAGCTGGAATAAGTCTGGAGTAAACTTAAAAAAACCCCCAGAACCCCACAACAAAGACCTCAAAACTGTTTTTATTTTTGCCACTGAACTTCCATCAACTAAAGTTGCATTATATAACTAAGAATAGGATTTGGATCTTATTTTATTAACTTCTCTGTTGTCTATGTATCTATATTATCTAATGAGGCATTATATTTAATAAATAATTTGACACATAGTTGGAATCTAGTGTGCTGCTACAATTAAATTTCTTTCTCTAAAAATGTCATATATATTTAAAATTCTTATTAAATATTTTGTTTTCAATTGAAAAAGGTTTCTTTATGCTCACCGTCAAAGCTAGGGTTTTTTTTGGTGGTGGTTGTTGGTTGGATATTTAAATTATGTGTTTTAAAATAGCCTATATATATAAAACTTGTTGTGACTGGAGAGGTTTTTTTAGGTGGTATCACTCTTTTTAATACAATTTTCAGTCTGAAAGTCACTAAATCTTACACTTGCACTAAAATTCCAGTATATAAAGAGCCCCACAGAAATAAAATGTACCCTTACAATTTCAACTATTCCAATTCTATACTTATCTTACTCTGGTTGACTGCAGGTTTTTTTCCTCTCATATCAGACTACAGTGTGGAAATATTGTTGCTTTCTTAGCTGGTTTTGTTGTATCTTACATTAATTTACCAAATCCTCTAAGAAGCACCTCTCTTTATGACATGACTGCAGCAATAGGCTGTGTGCTTCAGAAATGATATGACTTTATGCAAATATGTGGATTGCAGTAAATTTAGGGTAATATATCATGATGTCCTAATAATAAATGATTATTCCATCTTTTTCTAGGCAAAAGTTATGGAAAATATGCAGAGCTTTTTTAAAATACATAGAGTAAGATCTATCCAGCTCTACCTAGGAGATGGAATAAAAGCATGACTGTAAACCCATGGGGATGCAATCAAGTTTTCACATAGTTAGTGAGAGATTTTTGGTCAGGCTCTTGAATCACTTCTGTCTAGCTGTTTGTTCCAGGAGGATTTATTATTTCTGTCTGGTAGAGAAATTATTATGGCACAAGTAGTAAGTACTGCTATCCCCTACAACATCTTACTGCCTGGCAGTAGATACTTGCAAGCTTCTGTGTTCCCCACACACATCCTGGGCTACAGGTTCCTTGGGATCGCTGCATATGGGCTTGTTTGCACTTGATTTTTCAGTGAAGATAACAGCCAGGCTTGCCTGTCACTCTGGTTCACCTTGTCTTTGGTGCCAGACAAGCCCAGTAGTAACACAGAGATTTCCTGTTCCAAGTAGTGATTAGTCTGTTAGACACAAATCTGGAATCAAAACACAGGTAGTAAAATAAATCAAGCATATACCTCAAGCTTTTTTTGGTAGTTGGGTACCTTTCACATGTACTCAGCTTACCAAGCACACTGAGGAGCTGTTTTGAGGGCTGTGTGTCCAGCATTCATGGAAACTGTTATCGGTGTGACTGCCTAAGTACTGAATCCTTCTTTTTCTAGCTTTTATTTATAGCATTTATTATGGTGTGACTTTCAGGTAGTGGAATTCTGCTATAGTCAATGAGCAATTGAAAGTTAGTTTGAGCATGGGGATGTAGTCCCTGAGAGAGTATTTTTTTGAAAACATTTTCTCCTTTTCCTCATTCTGTTTTTCCTTTGTCCTCCTACCTCTCTTCCTGAAGGTATAATGCATTCTTTTAAATAAATGGAAATGATGCATTGAATTTTTTTTTTAAATTTCTTTTTCTGCCATGTACTTTTCCATTCTTGCCCTGTCTGTTAGCTAGGAGATACTGAGCTGTTTGTTCAAACTAGCAGGAGAAGTTAATCTAGGTGTTCTTGGTAGTGTCTTGGAGTTTGTAAATAAATGCCTTGTAGTAATTAAAAAATAAAATTGCATGATTATTTTCTATTTCCTTTGACTTGGACAGGTTAGCAGCTTTGTGTTGAGAATTGCAACGTGATGCAATTGAACATACTGTACACCTAGTAACAAGGTACTTTGCCAAAATTGTCCCCTCAGCCTGCATATTGCTAGCATGGGAATTCTAGTTGCAGACATCTATCACATTAAAGATATAATTATAAGAAGCACACTTTAGTAATGCAAAGAGAGTATGACATCAAGAGTAAGCACTACCAGATGGTAGGCAATCTATCAGCATTTAAAAAGGGTCAAAATCGAAAATGTCTGAAATCCGATGGCTTATTAAGCGTAGATATCACTTGTGTGGGAAAAGTGAGAGATGAGTAACCTAACCATGAGGTGCCCACATGACCAAAACAGACTTCTAATTGCATGCACTCTGTCCATAAATATCTGAAATACTTATTTTTCCTAACTTAAATGTGTTTCTGAAATTTGGAACAGAATATTAAATACAGTGATACACTGCTGGGTGTTGAAAACTTGAGTAGGATTTGTACATGTTTTTATTGTTTATTTATTGAAGTAGTGAATTCATTGTGATGGCTGATCTCTCTGAAATGGAAGAAGTAGTCTAAAAACACTTTCAAGGGTTTTGGTGTTAAAAATAATTAAATTCAGGATATAATATTTTTATTATTTTGTATGCATATTATTTAGCCAAATGTGAACTACATTTGACAAATTATGACTGAATCCAATTAAATCTTTGTTTTTACATTGCTATTTAAAGGTACTACCCATGAGTTTTAAATTCCTTGCTTTACTTTACACTGTTCTCTCTTTTAATTTCCTAAAGTAAGATTTTTCCAAATCTGCATGTGTGCTGTGCTCTGTTTTTCACTTGCACGCTAATTTTCTTTTGTGAAGAGATGATTCTCATTAAGACAGGTGTGAGGAATACTCCTTCGGAATTATACAACCTATCAATGGTATTCAGCAATTTCCACCACCACCCTCCTCATTCTGCAGGACTGTACAAGCATTGCTCAATATGGTTGTTTCTGTCATTTCTAAGCTGCAGCCAACTTTTACATTCTCCACAGGCTAGACCAAATTTATCTTTCTGTGGAAAGGATGGGAGAGCTGCAGTGAACTTCCACTCCCACACTTGTTCCTCACGTCATGACAGAGTTCAGACTTACTTCAGGGAAGGAGAGCTAGCTTTATAGCCCAGGAGTGTGAGTACCACGACTCTGCATAAAATGGTGGCAGATGTTCCTGCTGGGGCTACTGACTTGTAATTCTGTGGAGTGTTGCTGAATAACAGATCATCTTAACATTGAATGTGCACACTGGTATTATGCCACTGGCAAAATGAGCAAAAGGAATATGATATTTAACTTGGTTTCATGTTTCCAGTACAAACTTTTTCATTTCTGGAATGGCTTTGAAAATCTCAGGTTTATCCAGTGATGTGCACAGAGTGCGCAAATCTATACGATGGTAGATGAAGATCTGAGATGGGAGTCAGAAGCCCATCTATCTTTGGATTTCAGGACCTAGATACTTGTAGGCATCTGGACTCCGTGCCTGAATATCTTTCAGAATTCCAGCCATACGGAGCCCTAAATGGTAAAACAGATTTTTAAAAAATGTCACCCATGGGTGCTGTGCATTTTCAGAACTAGTCAGAGTAATTTAAATATGCCTCAGCTTCCATTTTTGTTGTACTATATATTTTGATTTGCACTTTAGAGATCAATATATTTCCTAAGATTGTGAGAAAAAGTTCTGTTAATAATTTTTCACCCTCAATTTCTTGCTGTTCTCCACTAATGAATTATTAACATCTCTTTGGCAGTTCTAATTATTGCACATCTTTAGTTTAAACACGTTTGATTAGTTCATAACTCACTGTCCTCCAAAGAATGAAACATAAATATTTGGCTAAATTAGATTTTGTCTTTCTGAGCAATATTGGCTTGTCGCTAAAACCTCTTATGAGATCTCCAAAGTAAAATGTTTTCATTTGCTGAAAACCAGAAACCTATTTATTATATTTAGTCAACTACATTTTGAGTGAATATGGATGGAAGATAAAGATGGACATCTGGTGTTTTATTCACCATGGAAAGTGCAGCTCTTTTTTGTTTTGCTGTATCAAAACAGCAGCCATCTATCAGTATGGGAGTAAAGAGCTTTCTCGATATTTTTGCAGTCGTTTATAGGTCGGGTCATGGGTCCTTGACCAGAGTTTCTTTGCGTGCTTATTTTAGAGCCACTTATCAGTGACTACAATTATAGGCAACTTTACTTGCATGCAAACACTTTCCCCTGTAACCCTTAACCTGTGGTAGGTAGCTGATGTCAAGACCAGCCCATTGGTAAGGAATATGGAATGTCTTTGTTTGAACATCCAAAGACTGGAGAAAGGATTTTTGCCTGAAAAGACTTCAAAGTCATCTGTGAAAAACAAAACACTCTACCAAAATATAAAGTGGAGAATAAGATTATTAAAGAATTCCCTTTTATATTTTTTTTGATAAATATTTATAGGTGAAGCATATAACAAAGCCTGTGGTTAAGTTTGAATAAATCTGATATCTTTATCAATCTTTTATTTTTCAGGCTGAAAACTGACATGTTATTCTGAAGCTTAAAGTGACTTTCTCTCTTACAAAAATGAATAAAGACACTGTGGAGGAAAAAACTTTTATCTTTGTATATGTATTTTGTATAACAGCTTTAGATGATTCTGTCTCCATGAAGATGGAATAGAATTTTAAATTGATCTAAGTCTTGATGTCAGATATCTTCCACTGGCTCAATAACCATTTCATATGACTAAATTAAAACATTTAACAAATGTGTTTCAAGCAAATAATCTGCTGTAATTCAATAAATACTTTGTACACATGGTTTGTAAATTTAATATATAGTGGTTTTAGAAGTGGATTTTGAACATCTATTTAGTTGTTGCATGACAAAATGTAATAATCCCTCATTTTTTAATTGCAACAAAGCAATGGAAATTACCTGGTGTAGTGCTGGCAAAGGTGCACGGGAAGTAGAAAAGGTGTCATTGCATATAAAGGCAATATCCTGGAGTGCTTGATATTGCAGGTTAACTCCTGATTTGTGGATCAAGAAACAATTTATTAATTAAGTTCATATAGACCATTTTTTTGAAATAAGAATTTTTCTGTTTGCTTTTTTTAAGGATAACTGAAGCCATTTAATTTAAAAAAAAAAACCCTCTTTGTTTCCTTATATTGGCAAAAAAGGCCATTCAGCCATTGCATTCCATTACACTGACCAATGTTCATAAATGTCAGAGACAGATTTTATATCCCCGGAAACTTGGGTTGTGTTCCAAACCTTCACCTTTTTTGAGCTGCTTATAGCAGCAGAATGGAGGCTTTCCTCAGGCCAGCTTGCATGGAACTTTCTGGAGCATTAGAGGGTAAGCAGCATGAAAAGACAATGAGAGAACCAGCAAGATCACAGTTACCTAGGCCAGCAACTAGAACATCTCTGAGCATAATGTATGCTCTTTCTTGTTTACTTTGCTTGCTTTTCTGGGTTTTCATTTTTGTTTTAAACAAGTGAATATTAGGTCTATCTGATCCCTGCTCTGTCTAGCTGAATAATTAGCTGATTTGTTTTGGAAAAGCAGGCAGAGAACTATGCTGTCAAAAGAATGGTAACACTGGAATGTGCAGTATGCAAATTGGGAAGTTTTAAAGAAATGTTAAAATTAACATTGCATCCATTTAAATACTGTGGAAGGCAAATGGCTATCAGAGATTTATGAATACAGGCTGAGTAATTAGAAAAATGGGGTACATCCCCCTGTAAAAGATGTTCATAATAAATACACATGGGGAAAGATATGAGCAAGCTTGTTGAAGATCACTTCTTTCATTTTTATGTATTGTGCACATTTTATTTTAAATTAATTGATATTTTAGATAAATGAATATGATTAATTCAATTAATGAAATTCATAAAATAAAAAATCCATAATCATACTAAAGCCATATTCAGTATGTGGCTTTGAGTGTGTACCTGAATGTCTTCTACCTCCATTTGCTCAGGAATTAAAACTGTTCACCATGGATATTCAAAGTGTACAGTAATTTTTGTCCTCTACTAGAGAAGATTTGGACCTGTATTTTCATGTTGCACAGCACTTCTGGTATGGACACTTCCAATAGCAATGTCACTTCTCAGAGTTGTTTTGCTTTGATGGAGCAAAAAACTGACAACACCTCTCCAGTACAGTGATTGCCTTACTTGGGAAGAAGGTTTTAGTTCCTACTGTAGCTTATATTTGTTTAGGAGAGAGAATATGTCAGCAGCATACCTCCTTCAGGAGGCACAGTATGGCTTGGTGATAGTGAATTCCCTGAGGTGTGGGAGATCTTGGGCTCAGCTGCCCACAAACAGATGAGAAAAGTCCAGTGGGTGTTCATAGGCATTGAGGAGAACTTTAGATATTAAGCTGTTTTCTAAAAAGTGAATGCATGTGACATGACCCTAATTGCTTACCATGTTTCTCTCTTGTGAACTTGGTCTTTCTTTTTCCTTTGCTTTTCTAAAAAGTGTCTGAAATGTATTTTAATCCTTTTTAAGCAAATGTAAGTACAAATAAATAAAATTATCATCTTGGTTTAATGTGAACACTGATTTGTCAGTTTCAGATGTTATTTTCCCAACAACTTATTAATATATTTCTTAAATATATAAATTAGGTTTACTACCATTTGAAGCAAATTGTTTACTGCAACGTGATATGCATGGAATGTAATAAAAAGGTACTTTCACTGCTTTTAAAGGGTTGAAATCTCAGTACTTATTTTTATATTCAAGGAAACATAGGCTTTGTAGACAAAGGTCAGCCATAAATAAGGGAATAATAGCTAATATTGATATATTTATACTACTACTTGGTCATAATCTTCTATATCTACATGTAGATACCTAGGATGAGTGTAAATATTAAGTCATGCATATTTGTTTTCACTTATGATGTAGGAATACATCAACTTATTTCATATCTATCTATAGATTTTTACAATTTTTTATATCTCTGATTTTTCCCTTTGTGAATTTGAAGACTATTTTTTTTTTCAGTTTAAACATAGTGCCCATTCTTGCCTTCAATGCCTTTTCTCAAGAAATGGTACCCAAAGTTCTAGTTTGAAGCTGCTTATCTGAATGTCCTGTATCTTTGTACAGTTACACACACAAAACCAATTTTACCTCTGATTTTCAGAATAAAATTGTTAGTAGTAGTATGTATATCAATCCAAATTGATGGTCCTAGCCTTGTTTTGATTTTGTTTGGGGTTTGGGTTTTTTTGGTGGTTTTTTTTTTTTTTTTTTTTTTTTTTGGCAGAGGTAATAATCCCCTAAAAACTACTTGTCCCACCTCATTTGGTGGTCACAGCCAGTCTCCTCACCAAACCCTGTGTCTGAGGTCTATCAATAGCTACAAATGATGTCTGCCCCATTGTCTTCTTCTCTGAAAAGTAGGTAAAATAGAATTTTTCTCATGAGCAGAAATTTTAAAGACTATACTGATAATTGAGAGACTGAATTGTTTAAAAAAATCTATTAAAGGAGAATATTAGGTGATACTGCCTGGCTTTCTAATTTTTGGGAGGGGATATGGGATGTTACTTTCATTTTCACAAGATTCTCTGTTGAGAAGAATTACAGAAGGCTTCTTCCAATTTAAGCTTCTGAATTTTTAGTATGGAGGCATCCTAAATGTCATGTTTCTAAATGACACTCTTAAAATTACTGTCACTACAAAATTCTTAATTAATGCAAGTGTTTCAACATGAGATCCAAGATTATTTTGCAGCTGAAATATTTTTAGATCTGTCTCTTTCAAACTTTTTTCTTCCGTGCCTTTAGAGTGGTCATTTCTAATTTGAGAATGTGAATGCCTATTTTACAGTGATTTACTACAGAAATTTGCAGATACTTAGATAATCGGTATGTGGCACTTTGTAGCTGATTTAAAGGTTGGTAACATGAAACAGAAACAAATCAGTTACAGTCCCTACACAAAATGTTGCCTGATTCTGAGAGGCAGTGGTTTCTGTGGTGGTTTGAATGAGGGCGCAAAGTGGAGGAAGCTATACTACCAAAGACAAAATAAACACAATGAGAAAACGTATTTGTGAACCCTGACTCTCCATCAGCATTTTTTCATATCTGGTAGCTATCTGGACTGGGGCACTATCCTGCTTTTTCAGTGAGTAATGGGGCTGAAGAATCACAGAATCATAGAAAGGGTTGCGCTGGAAGGGACCTTAAAGATCATCTAGTTCCAACCCCTTACCATGGGTAGGGATGCCACTGTCTAGATCAGGCTGCTCAGAAAGAAGGAGTTATGTAAAGATGAGGGAGTGCAAAAGTATTATCAGAGCTCCACTGACAGTGGTGCACTGTTCTTGCCCAAGGTTAAATCGAAGTCAGGCTTTAATTCTTTCTACTGTAGTTTAATAAGTTTCCCTGGAGGAAGAGCAACTGCAAATATCAGAGGTATTCAAGCAGTTGTGGTAGGGGATTATAGGCTAAAAATGAAGAGTCTCATTGTTAAGTAACATTGCCTTATTATATATAAATTTTGCTTTGTCCTCTCCTTCTTTTCCTCTTATATGCAGTGAGTGCACTTTTACTCCTGTACATTTATTGCTCAGAAATCTGAGGCTGAATTTGTTAATGCATGTAAAATACTATAAAAACTTCAGATATGGAAGCTACTGCATACATACAAAGAATCAAATATATTTTAAAGAAGTGTCAACTGGTTAGATGTTAGTTGAATTTACTCCTATATATATATATATTTGTGTAAGTTAATCAGTTAGTTTTGTAGTCCCTTTCCATGGACAGTAGTGTGATGTGCTTTTCTAATATTTGAAGCACTCAAACTTTAAACCTAACCAAACTTTGTAACCAAAGCCTTTTGAAAGTAGTAAATTACTGTTCTTTGACTTCACTGGGTTCTGATCAGGTCCCCTGAGAGATGCATTTATCTAATCATCTGCCTTATCTAATCATCTGCATAAAATCACAACTGAGCAACAAATTGCAAATCACCACTGCTAAGTGTGTTTATAACTGCACAGAAAAAACTCATTAAGTCTTTTTGAACTTGTGCAAGTTTGTAATTTTAGATACGTTCTATGGCTAAATAAAAAAGATGACCCAGTATTCCTGAATTTTATTAATGCCTCTTTTTAAGGTAGGAAATTGCATCAATATTTTTAAAATAATAGCAAGGGACATACGTTGGATCAATTAAGTATATATGGCTAACCTTGAAGTAACAGATTTCAGTATTATTCTGAAGTCAAATAAATATTTCGAGTGGTCTGAGAACTTTATTATTAGGTTATTTTTTTTTAATTACTTTTAATCTCAATCAGAATGAAACCATTAAACTGGAAGATTCCCGGGTCCAGCACGGCTCCTAATTCAACCAAGGAGACATAGTTTTCAGAACATCAGCCTCTCCCTCATTTCAGACTGACCAGACTCAGGCAGGTAGAGAAAGCCTATCTGCTGCTTCAGCAGGTTTCGCAGCTAAGTCAATGAGTGTTCATTAAGCTTGATATGTTTTAAATTAAAAAAGAATACCAAACACTGATGAAATTTTCACCTGAGAAAGTGTCACAGGCTTAATAATATTTCTGCTCTTCAGCCTCACTGCTTAACACGTAGGATATACTGTCAGAATTCTACTGTAGAGAGTGCTTTGCAATCAAAAGAGGTGAGTCATGAAAGAGACTGTTTCAGCCTTGGAAAGTTTCCTTTCTTGTGTTTTGTGAGCATAAGTTTAAAGCTGTCAGAGTGGAAATAGAGGAACATAAACCAAATAACTCAACAATTTCAGGGGAGGAGTTTGCTCTTTAAAAGCAAAAAAAAATACCAAACTCAAAGTTTTGTCTTCTTAAAACTTTGTGAAATGTGGTACATTCAGATGAGGAAAATTTGATCCATACGGAAGGATGACACAACTGCAGACGTAACTTAGTTTACTAGTGCAAAACAGGCCAACATGAAAAAGTGACACTCCACTAGTCATTTAAATGCATTTATATTACTACCACAGAGATAGAGTACAATAAATTTTAAGTTTGGAAATTTTAAAATAAAAAAATTGCTGCTGAGCCAAAATCACTGAAACAATCCACAATAGATTTTCAACAATTAAACAATTTGCTCCATGGAAGATGTTGAATGCCATAGTTCTTGCTAAAATACAATGAATTTAACATTTAATTTGTATGCCCATTTCCCAGAAGAAGCTTGTTTTCCTCTAGGTGTGTGTATTAATAAAAGAGAAACAGATGGCCTGTCAACCTGACCTCAGTGCCTGGCAAGGTTATGGAGCAGATCATCCTGAGTGCAATCCCTTGCACCTACCGGATGCAGCACCTGCCGGATGGACAAGGGATCAGACCCAGCCAGCACGGGTTTAGGAAGGGCAGGTCCTGTCTGACCAATCTGATCTCCTTTTGTGACCAGATGACCCACCTGGTGGATGAGGGGAAGGCTGTGGATGTGTCTGTCCGGACTTCAGCAAAGCCTTTGACACCATCTCCCAGAGAATTCTCCTGGAAAAGCATGACTTAGACAGGGGCACTCTGTGCTGGTTTAGGAACTGGCTGGACGGCCGGGCCCAGAGAGTGCTGGTGAACGGGGCTGCATCCAGTTGGCAGATGGTCACTAATGGTGTCCCCCAGGGATCAGTGTTTGGCCTAGTTCTATTTAATATCTTTACTGATGATGTGGATGAGGGGATCGAATGTACCACTAGCAAAATTGCAGGTAATGGGGAGCCTGTTGATCTGCTGGAAGGCAGGAGGGCTCTGCAGAGAGACCTGGACAATCTGGAGAGTTGGGCTGATTCCAACAGGATGAGGTTCAACAAGGCCAAGTGGCGGGTCCTGCACTTTGGCCACAACAACCCCCTGCAGCGCTACAGGCTGGGCACAGAGTGGCTGGAGAGCAGCCAGGCAGAAAGGGACCTGGGAGTTTGGATTGACAGGAGGCTGAACATGAGCCAGCAGTGTGCCCAGGTGGCCAAGAAGGCCAATGGCATCCTGGGCTGGATCAAGAACAGTGTGGCCAGCAGGAGCAGGGCAGTGATTCTGCCCCTGTACTTATTGCTGGTGAGGCCACCCCTGGAGTGCTGTGTCCAGTTCTGGGCCCCTCAGTTCAGGAAGGACATTGAGGTGCTGGAGCGGGTCCAGAGAAGAGCAATCAGGCTGGTGAAGGGACTTGAACACAAGTCCTATGAGGAGAGGCTGAGGGAGGTGGGGTTGTTTAGCCTGGAGAAGAGGAGGCTCAGGGGAGACCTCATCACTCTCTCCAACTCCCTGAGAGGAGATTGTAGCCAGGTGGAGGTTGGTCTCTTTTCCCAGACAATCAGCAGTAGGACAAGAGGGCATGGTCTTAAGCTCGGCCAGGGGAGGTTTAAGTTGGATATTAGGAATAAATTTTTTACAGAGAGAGTTGGAATGGGCCAACTGGAATGGGAGTTGCCCAGGGAAGTGGTGGGTTCACCTTCCCTAGAGGTTTTTAAGATGAGACTGAATGCGGCACTTAGTGCCATGGTCTAGTAACCACGGCAGTGTTGAATCAAGGGTTGGACTTGATGTTCTCAGAGGTCTTTTCCAACCTAGTTGATTCTGTGAATCTATTCTATTCTATGAATGAAAATGGATAGCTAGTCAGAAGGAGATATCGTCATTTTTAGGGTTGTAAAAAAAAAAAAAAAAGATGATTTTTCAGAATGTTTTCAAGCATGGACATGTGTGGAATCATTTAAAGAATTGTGTAATCTGAAAAAAACAGTCCCTTATTTATTTTCCTGATCTTTCCAACACATCCTAGTAATAATCTGCATGTTGCAGATTTTTCCAGACATGTTTCTCTTTCCTTTTTCTTACTGGAAGAAGAATATAGTTGCACAACCCGAGAAAGATGGCATGCCCTGTGAGAATCAAATTCTGACATCATAATACCAAGTTTGGTGTTTGTTACAGCACAGTATAATAAAATTTTAAATAAAATTATTTCTACTGAGATTATTTTGTTCTATATAGGACACTGATTTCTCTGTTAGGTGAACCAATGATCCATGAAATCAGAAGAAATAAAGCTGTGTTTGAGGGTGAGGCAAAAAAAAAGTCAATGCTCGTTTCACTGAGCATCTGCTAGTCAATCAAAATATTTAGCTAAAGAGGAAGCAAGTTTTCTATGGAAAGCTTGTAAAATTGTTTTTACAGTTCTTCGTTCTCTGAATGTGCAGAGTGAATGTGAGGTCAGACAACCTAATCTCTGATGCATCAGGCTTGGCTTCAAAGATATTTTACAAGCAATCTGAATTAATATCTTTTTGAAAGACTTTCCAGTATACAATGTAGCTGTTGAGTATTTATGACTGCATTTAATGAAGTCTTAGTGATATGATTTGGTCCATTTTAATTAAAAAATTAGACTTTTACAGTCTTTCTCGAAACTCAGAAACCTTAAACTAAAGCAAAGTCTTGACTACCCTGTAGCCTCAAGTCATGGCACTCCATGCCTTAGAGTTGCCATTCACGCTGCTGTGCAGTTTGTGAGACTCCTGACAACTTCTGCTGATTCAGTCTGTGTGTATTATAAAGGTAATCATATCTCAAACAACATATCTCAAACTGATTCAAAGAAATTGAGTCTTTGCTGTTGGTGGGCAGCAATGGGAAATAATGAAGCAAGCAAATCTGAATTTGTTTGTATGGCAAATTATGCAGTGAATTAACTTTGAGATTAAATTTCCTTTCTTAAGATTCAGTTTTCTCTGGGTTGAACATATAAAGTGGAAAATAAAATACCTGTTAGAATTCATAGTGCCTTACATTAGTAAGCTTAATTCAAACAGTGATTAGTTATTACTAAATAATTCTTTATTGTTGCTTGGATAGGCACTCATTTTGAATAGATTGTTCATCCTATCCATGACAGCCTGTGTCAGTGAATAAAGAACCAGTGCTTCAACATCGTGTTCGAGAGCTGAATAAACACTGTTATTACTGTATATTTAAAAAAAAAATAGTAAATAAATTATGAGTGAAAAGATCAATGAAAGATGGCTATGAATCCAAATAGTGTAATTTGAGAATAATAAAGTAATAACTAGTGTGATTTTTTTAATATTTCTGTATAAAATAATTTTCTAAAAATTTGAAAAAGTGTGCTTTAAAATTGGTTTTTATACTTCAATACTTGAACACTTTTTTTCGTCTGGAGGTATTATACCTCTGAGCCATCTTGGAGCATTTAAAAAGTTTCAGGAATAGTTCAGTGGAGTGCAACGCTGACCTCTGCACCTTCTGTTTATGTCATCTAGTTGTAGATCCACTGAGGTAGCTTCAACTGAGCCATGGTCAGTATTTTCTTCTTATTTTGAGCTTTGAAAGATCTTGTTACCCACAGAGTCTCATTTTTTAATCCTCAGCCTTGAAAATTTTTTTGTAATAAGAGCTACCTCTTCCTTGCTCTTCATCAGCATTTTCCAGTACCTTATATAAATCTGGAACTTTGAGACTGTAAGTTGTAGAGTCATAACCCTTCTTCTTAGGGGGAAGTAGCAAAAAAAAAATGCTAAAAGTAGTTTGAAACAAAAGGCTATCTCTGTGTCTCAGTAGCAGCTCCTTGTAGCATCTTAGGAAGCTTAACAGCTTGCTTTCTATTATGTGAATAATAGAATGTTCTGAACTACAGGCAAGGAACGCATTGTATTACTTTCTCTGCACAGGTCAAAGAAGAGCAATGCAGGGATTTACATCTGGCTTTCTCACCTGAAAAAGAAATAGAACATGGCCAACATAATGCCATTTGGAAACATTTTCCTAAAAGAAAATGTCTGATACATTTTTAAATGAAAAATAATATGGATTTTTCCTACTAACTAATCAGCTTATACCATATTGTGATCTAAAGTCAAAATATGGAAGTGATACATTCTCGTAGTCCTTAGCATTCAGTATTATTTTAGCCCTAATGCTACCGCTTCTGCTGACATTCAACCTCAGGAACTCCTGTGTGTTTTGCATAATCACGGTACAAGATGATCCTTTAAATCGTGGATTACTGTAGTTTAAAAACACCTGGTTCTGCATTATCTCTTTCGTTGGCAGGGTGGCTGGTGATTGTGCGGCTTTGGTTGGCCTTTGTTGTGTAACTGCTTCCAGTGCTGATGAAAGGTAGAGGTCAGTCTGAAATTAGCAATTCTTTGCCTAGGAATCAGCCACAGATACAAGGACGCCTCTTGTGATTATTTCCTATTTGTTTTCCACCCATTTTCAAGATCCCTTGAATATGTTTATGCTCCCAGAATACTTCTGTGAAATAGTTTGTTTGATAGCATTGTAAAAGTATTTGTGGTAACTCTACCTGTCAATCATAGTAGCAGTGATATAAGAATTTAGTGGTTCCTTGTGTATGGTAATTCCAGATTATTGAAAAGGAATCTAGAACAGCGGGAAGGTTATTACGTGAAATAGAAGAGGATAAAAGAAATTTGGAAATTTTTGCCAGATATGGTGAATACTATCATATGCTAAACAAAAACACATACAGCCTCAATAAACCTGAACATTTTTAGCACTTAGTATTCATATTTGTTGCAAGGCTGATAATGTGTAAGACACAAATCACATTGTGATACACAGGGAATTATTTTTAAAGTCTATTTCATGCAGTTTCTGAGTACCAGTTAGAGGTACGTAGCCAAGTACTCTCTTCTATCAAATGCTCATTAAGCCTAATCTCTCTGGGTCTCTCGTGGAGTGAACAGTTCTAAAACTGGGAAATCTCATGCAGTTCTCAATCCTGTGTTACTCTTCCTTTAGCGTGTTTTACAGTTACATTTAATTATTGATATTCTCAGATCAGCAATTTGTAAACTCAGAAGCATTTGCACAGTCAAACATGGAAAAAAGGGAACTTATAAACCTGGATCTTTGGGATTACTCGGCCTGGAGAAGGGAAGGCTTCAGCATGACCTAATCGTGGCCTTCCAGTACTTGAATAGAGCATACAAGAAAGACTGAGAGAGACTTTTTAAGCAAGCTAATAGGGATAGGAGGAGGAGGAATGGAACCAAACTAGAAGGCAGTAGGTTTAGATTAGGTATTGGGAGGAAGTTCTTTGCTGTGAGGGTGGTGAGGCACTGGAACAAAGAGGCTATGATTGCCCCATCCCTAGAAGTGTTCAAGGCAGGCTGGATAGAGCTCTGAGCAACCTGTTCTAGTGGAAGGTGTTCCTGTACATGGCTGGGGGAGAGGAATGTGGTGATCTTTAAGATCCCTTCCAATCCAACCATTCTGTGGTTCTATGATCATTTGGTGAATGCAAGAAACAATCTCTGAAATCTGATGTAATCCATATAGTCTGTGCAAGTCTTTCCAAAACTAAGCTCGTGATTCTGAAATGTTTGGTGGCCAACTAAACTACCATTATTGTTGATTGCCATGAACCTTTACCAAGACAAACCTCGTTGCATGTAAGGAGGCTGGTGTTAGTATGATGGAAGTGGTCTGGAAGTCAGTGTTGAAGTGACATGCTGGTAGTGTGTCCATTACATGTCCTTTGCCCCAGGTGCTGTTGCAATGCAGGGATGGAGCAGAGAGAGAGTTGTGGAGCCATTGCTGCCTCCATTCCTCTAGAGTCCTTAGGCAACTGTTATTGATTGGTTTCTGTACCTCTTCAGATCAGTTTTAGTTGACCAGATCATGTTCTCAGGCAGCACAAGAGTTTATGCATTGGGTTTAGGCTTTTTCAAGTCCAGTTTCAGTTATTTTGTTGAATAACTTTTTTTTGACAATTCAACGTATGGGGTTTATCATAATTTCCTTACAATCAAGTATATACTACCATCCCCTGGAAATCGTCTGTCAGGATATATGTGTAAGAGGTGGGTTTACTCGCTGTTCCTATAATAAATACTAAAGTTATGAGTCTGGTTCTCTACCTGTATTGAGTGTGATTAGCAACATTCTAACAGTGTTAAAGGGGAGGGTTTAGACACTTCTCGAGTAAAATAGTGAAATGAAGTACCCATTCTATGCTATGCAAACTGCAATTGTTCTTGCTAAAACTTCTAAGCTAACTCTGAGAGAAAGTAGACTATGAGATACATGGAAGTTCAGTTAAGGTTGAAAAAGTGGATGAAGGTTTTGATGTTATCTAATTACTGTTTCTATTTTTTTTCTTCCTGTAATTTTATTCCAGCACTGTAATGGTATGAGTACATTTGCAAAGAGATACTAACATTTAATATATTATCTATTAGATATTTGGCTTTGCATTTGGACAGAAGTCTTAAAAAAACTGTTTCATTGCTAAAGCACTTCTGATTGGCCGAAGACACCAATTTTGTCTATATAACATCACAAGGGGTTTTGACATGAGTATACATAAGTCTGCTGAGTGTAACACATGCACACCTTTCAGTGGGTAATATGCCATGGAATCATAAACCATAGTACTCATCTTATTTTAGATGCATATTCTTGAAAAGAAAGGCACCTAATGAAAAGTATTACTTTGTCTTTACTGACTGTCTTTACTGATATATTGAACAGTTTAAAACAGTGAGAACTTTCTTAGCATTAACAAAATCTGGAGGGGAAGTTGATGGCATGATAGAGACCATTTTTATAGGTGTGTTTTACCACATTTCATCAACCATTCTGGTTTTTTTTCCTTTTTTTTTAGGTTTTACTGGGACTTAATCATGCTTATAATGATGGTTGGAAACCTTGTCATTATACCTGTTGGAATCACATTCTTCACGGAACAAACAACAACACCATGGATTATTTTCAATGTTGCATCAGACACTGTTTTTCTATTGGACTTGATCATGAATTTTAGAACTGGGACTGTAAACGAAGACAGCTCTGAAATCATACTGGACCCTAAAATCATCAAGATGAATTACTTAAAAAGCTGGTTTGTGGTTGACTTCATCTCATCAATACCAGTGGATTATATCTTTCTCATAGTAGAGAAAGGAATGGATTCTGAGGTTTACAAGACAGCAAGAGCACTTCGTATTGTGAGATTTACAAAAATCCTCAGCCTGTTACGTTTATTGCGCCTTTCAAGACTGATTAGATACATACACCAGTGGGAAGAGGTAAGATTTATATTGTTATAACATCATTCACTAAGATCTTATTTCTACAGAATACTGGTCAGATCTCTCTGAAGAGGTACACAAGAACAAGAATGTAATAGAGGTTTTACTCACCAGTTGGTGTAATTACGAACAGGTGTGAGTGGAAACAGCACAGATTAACCGTCATCTCCCTGCTAATGACAGAGACCAAAATATGTTTGGGACCATCAACACAATTAGGATGGATGAACTCCTAGTAAGAATACTAGGAATTTCAACAAACACCTAAATCAGCATTGGATTTTGTTGACTAGCACTTAAACTTACTAAGTTAATACTCTTGTAGTCAAGAGAATTTAAAATACATGTTCATAGTTTTGTTTTATAGGAGAAATTTAAATAATATGCTATTGAGTAGATTTCCTAGAATTCTCCTTGTTTGAAGGCTGTATATAGTCTGAATATATTAAATACTGAACTTCTTTATGAAAAATGGGTAGTCCAAATTTTGAGTCACTGCCTTCTTAACTGCCAACTCCACTGTTTCCAGGCATGATGTTATGCTGCCTGCCAATTTGGCATGCTGCATTTTCCAGGAAATTATGGCACTCCCTAATTTGGTATACTCATGGCTAGGAAGTGTCTAATGCTTTGGCACATACCACCATGATTCAGTCATTTTGTTACTTGCCTGTCCTCGTTTCTGTAATTCTAAATATCATAATGTTTTAAACAGAAGTGTTAAAACCATAGGAAAAAACACTGCTGTTTTCTAAAACTTTCTTGAAGTAAGCAAAGTGAGAATTATTTTGCAGAGCATTATCATGGAAGCACTATTAAAATTGATTTACATAAATCGATTTGATGAAGATTTATTTAATTAAATCAATATTGAGGGAAGATTTGATACCATTTCTTGTGCTTTTTCTACTGCTAATTTCCAGTATTGTATGCACTTTCTGGCTTAACAGACACCTAAATGCAGCTCCATTTCGCAAATAAAGTCAGATTGTTTTAAAGGGACATGGCTCTAGATCATCCTAAGTACCAAAAGTCTATATAAATAAATTTATAGTTGTTCCTCAAAATAGCCCCTGAAACAGGTCTTTATTTTTTGTTTTGTAAATTCTACTTCTTTGTCTCTCTGTAAAGCAGTGTAATAGTTTTTTTGCACAGAAATAGAGCACTATAGTTTTGTGCTCAGTTTAACTAAGGCGAATGATTAAGCATATTTTGCAGTTCTACCATAAAGCTATGCTTTTGTCTCCTCTGTGCTTTACAAAGAGACAACCTTCTGAAATGCGTTCAATGACATTATTTTCTGGCAGCTCAAATTATGAGCTTGCCACTATAAATGCCTACTAAGCAGAGAAATGAATTCCTTTTTTTCCTCCTTTCTTGTCAAAGAGAAATCAGGTATTCTAAATAAAAATAGTTGAATTGACCAATAAGTGGGACTAGAAGTGACCAGTGGATGTAGTCCAAGCCAGCAATAGTTGGTATTTGGTCTGTTGAATCTTTAACTAATGGCTGCTTGATTGCAACTTCACCTTTGATTCCACTAGTAAAATTTGTGAAATATGTCCTCAGGAAGGTTGTTTTGTTTGGTTGGGGTTTTTTTTGAACTTGCAATAGAGCAGCGAGAAGCTTATTGGGTGCTTTTCAAAAGATTCTCACATGCAGGAACAGATATAAATACATAGTCTGAATCAGGCACTGATAAATGAAATCTGTGCAAAAAAAAGGGCTTTTTTTTTATCTGTTTTTCTTTTTGTTTAGCATCTTACAGAGATCAGAAATGAAGGAGGTCATTGATTGTCATATATGGCTTTGGAGAAAATGTGTGTTATAATAATATTTTCAAACAAACAAACAATCTGGGTAAGGGTAACCTTTGCAGAACTGGGAAATAGTGGCTGGATGATCCCATAGGGATAGTCAGTGAGACTTTGCTGCTGATGTTCATGTTCTCCTTATGTGTGTGCCTGGACATGGACAAAAAAGAGCAACTGTTAACTAATTTTTATTGACACAGACCTGGAGCCTGTTTGAGTGTGGTTAAAAGGATTTAATAGTTTTTGCTTAGGGGCTGACACTGGTTTTGATTGTGGTGCAGATAAATCTGAAATATATGTATTTGGATCCAGAATAGTGAACATTATGTCAAAAATATTGAGAGGACAGTCAGCAAACTCATTTTTTATAACATGCCAAGAGGATCCTTCATGGAAAACTGATTGATGAACAAATCAAGTTGTATGATAAGGCAGCTATCCCTTTGAGGTGTTTCTACATCCTCAAAGAGAAAAAGGAGGTTGACTTCATTTGAGCTTTTCCTTTTAGTTATCACTAAGACTTCAGCTTCAAGGTCAATATCCTTAATTTTAGGATGAATAGTTAAAAATTTAAAGATTTTTATATGACACTGGTTAAACGTGGTTCCTTTATTTTTTTCCCACATAATTTAAATCAATTAAATCAAGATCAAACTGCTAATAGCCACATAGAGTAATACTGAGGTAAATAATGTATGCATTGCAGAAGCTTTCTGTGCATTAAGTGTTATGACAGAACAGCTGTAGCCTGTGGTGCAATATATATGAAATCTGATTGATGTATTTATATCAGTGTAATGCTAATTGCTTATCCAAATTAATGGCTCAGTGGAAATTGGAAGCAAAACTGTAAGAAAAGGACAGGAGTTATCTTGACAGGAAATAATTTACTGTTTGCAAATGTGCACTTTCCTAAAACTGCTTTTGAGCTACAGTATCTAATATTCCAGTCCTTTGGACTCAGTTGTTGACATATAGATGATATACTTAAGCTAAGTTATATGCTATAACATGCAAGAAAAAAAAATATTTAAATTGATAGTTACAGAATTTGTACTTTTGCAGTAATTTGTGTCAGAGGGGTTGTTTTGAATTTTTTTTTAGCTTAGATTCCTAAAAATACTGAACAGGAGGTATAGGACCTAATTCTTACTTACTTTAAGTTTTATGAAACTGACTAAACTGCTGACCCTTGAATGTTTTACATAGGTTTACATGCAATTAGTAATTTATTCCTACCTAAATATGCTCATAGATCAAAGAACAATTAAAAATAAAAGATATAAACAATTGCAAATACGTGTTAAATGATATGCCACTTTCTTTTACAGTTGTCAATGCTGTTAGTTTACTGATTCTTTAAAATTAAAATATTTTCCAAAAGCTGCTTAAAACTTAGACTTCAATAGTTCTACTTGCAGATATTCCAATCATAGGACAAGACCTAGTAAATGTGTGAATAAATAGAATCGATTTTTCTAAAAATGTGCTCTAAGTCTTTCTTGTTCTCAGATGTTTGATTATGTAGAAGTAAAACAATTTTAAAAATTATTTAATGCTTATTGCAAGGTGGGCAATAAAGGTTCTGTTTTTCAAAAAATCATATAGTAAAATATGCAAAAATTGTAAATACCACCCATATTTTAATTTGGTTTAACTTGTACTGAAATCTGGTTTTCAATTTGCCAAACCTTTTTGAGACTCATAAACCTACGTAAGTGTCGATATCCATTCTAGCTGTTGATAAAGCGCTGGTGCTTAAAGAAACGTTTCTGAGCATATCACAGTGACATATCATATTTTGGTTTTGCTGTTTTATTTCTGATAATAGAGTGATGCTGATTCCTAAAAGCTCAAGCCCAAGCTTGCAGGAGTGCTAAGTCTTACTAAAGTGCTTAAAAATTAAGTGTGTAAGAGCTTTGTCAAATCAGGTCCTGCATTAAAAACTTCATATGTTGCTTCCATGCTACCGACCCTGAGTATCACAGACTACCACTAGGTGTCCTCTCCTTGTTCTGTCTGTTGCCAACAGTACACCTATTATTTATCTCTATAATATAGAATCATTATTTTTTCCTAAATAAAATTATTGTAAAAGGGCACTTGTGTTATCCGGACAACAGAAGAAAACTTCTACTTCAATAGCCTGCTGTTTCCGTGGTAGGTATAGAAATGGCTTTTGTCCACTATAAGAAAACCAAACAACTTTCCCTTACAGCCTTGAGAATTCAAGGTCTTTTATTTCTCCTCCTGATTACTGACTGGGGAATTGTGTGGGAAGGGAGGTAGGAAGAGTTAGATGGGTACTTCATGGTGCTGGATAAAAACACCTTTACTGATTGGATTATTAATTTAATTTTATTTTATTTTAAAAGGGCTGTGTCTATAAGACATGAGGGTTTCTTGACAATGATGGTGTTACACAGTTTAACTTTTTAAATGAATCGTCTTGTGGAAACAGGAGTTGACATAATATTTTTGCTTTCTTTAATTTAATTTTAATTTCCCTCCTCCAAGGGGATAGTTTAAAATATATTTTCTAAACCCTATAAAGTTGTGTCAATTAGTCAAGTACTGCAAATAAGCACACTAGTACAAGTTGAGTGGCAATTTTGAACTAAATTAGCTTAAAGTAGGACACTTTTTTTATTGCCTTTTAGAGATACATTAACCAAATGTGAGTTGTCTGTCTCACAAGGGATTAGGGAAAGATATTTGTTAAGTAACTCCAGGGGAAAGAAGATGTAGGAAAGTCCACCTTTTTTACTTGCACAAAGTCTGTGAATTCTGCAACAAAGCCTCTGTACTGATGTCTGCTGCCTTCCTACCATTAAGAAGATGGAAGTAGGAGAAAATCCCTATTTCTGTTGGAAACTCATGCTTGAAAAATGCATCTTATGTATGAATTAGTGAATTTGTGTCCTCCCAGATAAACACTATGGTTGGAATCACATTGTGTGCATCAAGGAGAATTATCAAAAGGCCAAATTGTTTGACACTTTTTCCCTCCCTCCAGAAAGTGTTCCCTAGCAGCACTAGGTAAATATGCAAACAATGGGGAATTGTTTGTATCACTGTTTAGTGTGCATATACTTGCATGCGTATGTATTACACAGCTGACTTCCATTTACTGCTGGGCTATATCTCAGATGCCAGAAGGCTTTGCCTGGGGGTTCCTCTCTGCGCTGCAGCCATCCCTGACTTCATACTGACCAGATGTGGTCATGTGTGCTTGAAAAGTGCTGACCAGCTCCACCTCTTTTGTAATCTACAGGGTAAAAAACAAAACCCTGTGCTGTTTGCTTGCAGTTTGAATTAAAAAATCTAAGAGTGCTCCTTGCTCAGCATAGCTGTAGAGGAGCCTTCTAACTTTGTGAGAGCAGAAGGCTGCTCAGCCCAGTTTCACACAGGGAATGTGTTCCCTTTGTGCCTGGGAGTTGTGCTGGCTGTCATTTTGTTCCTGGGTAAGATTGCAGTGCTGGTATTCCTCCCTAACTTGGGATGTTGGCTAATGGATAGTCTGTCTCTATGACAGTGACGTATTTTACCCTTGACTCTACAGAGCCAGAACCTGAACTACTACCCTTTTCTTTTTCCTCTTAAATTAGAGAATGTAAAGGCAGTTTCTTCGAGAGTGTTGAGGCTGTTGATATAATGTCTTGATAATGTAGTTCTAGTTTGTTAAATATAATTTGTGCATATGGGTAGAACTGAAGGTAAGTTACATAAATAAGAAGGTAAGATATCTAAATTCTATAATAAAGTGTTACACAGTATAAGTGAACATGTGAATAGAAGCATTATCATAAGAGTAAAAACCAGTCTCACACAGACATGTGAGCCACAGTGCCGTTTTCTTCTCTGCCGTGTAACTTAAAAGTCCTTTGTTTGTGTTTTGCTAAACAGAGAACCTAATACAATCTTTACAAAATTGATAATGTTCCAACTGGGAAATTTTAATGGATTTTATTTAATGCAAACCTTTTTGTTTATATGAAATAATGCATATTTTAACATTAGAGGGGTAAATTGTATTCAGTTGTGCAGTACTTTTTAATATATTTCAAGGAAAATTTTTTTTGAGAAAAGTATTTCACCCATAAAACATTACTGACAAAAACTCAAGCTTATATTTTTCACTCTTTTAAATTCTGTACAAGAGTAGGAAAATACACATAGCTGATAGAGACAATTAAAAGGCTTTATTAGAATAACAATAGAATAATAATAAAACTATATAACATTATTTATATTATAATTATATAATATATTTATATTATATATATAGTACACATTAGAATAAGAATAGAATAATAATAACTGTTGAAAAAGAACAGCACATTTGTAGAGGAGGCAGTTACTGAAATGCAAGCAAGACATTGAGTATTCTGTTTCTTAATTTCCTACTTTATGGTCTAGGCATAATCACTTTAAAAGAAAGAATAATCCATTCCCCTGGACAGTAAATAGGAAGTGTTATGAATGTAAAGATTCTTGCTTCATCTTTCTACCCACTTTTTAAGACTGTGCAAACTGAGCTGCCTTTCTTATGTGCCTATGCCACAAGAGTAATTGTGTGGTGATGGTGTTTTCCCTGGGAAATAAACCATGGAAATATAGAACATAACCTGAGACAAGTTTCTCTGAACTCAAAAGCTGGATGATGTTTTCATCTTTACGTAAGTGTTTTCCTGGCTTTTATGGTAATGGACCTGTTCCTGGGAAATTTGGCACTAGATCCAGGAAGGTGGGTTCATCTGTGCAGTAACATTTCTAGAAAATGCCAGTCAGTCAGTTTTGAAAATTATCAGAACTGTATCAACATGTCTTTGATGCTGAATCGTAACACATTTTTTAGAATAATTTTTTTTAAAGTCTAATTTGTTCACTATTTTTGAGCTGTTTTGGCAATATCTCTCTGTTTTGCACGTGCTAGAGCTTGGACACATTACTCCTGGCTACACATTTGCAAAATAAAGCCTTGCTCTTCCATCCTAAGCTTTTAACACAAGCAGAAAACCCACTTATCTTTCACGTGGTAATGGCCTGATGGACACAGCCCTTGTCAGGCAAAAGGGGAGATCAGGAATGTTCAGTCCTCTGGCAAACCAGAGCTTCTGGCTGCTCACCGCGTTGTCCTGCTCCCTCCCGGGAGCTGAAGAGCCGTCAGAGAAGGTGATGACGGCCAAAGAGCTGTTTCGGCAGCCCGGGGTCTGCATCACGGTTCACCATTCGGACAGTGCGATAGTGCAGAGTCCTTCACACAGTGAGTGCACGTAGTGCAAGCCCCCTTTGGTTCCTGCAGTGACGAGACTGAAAGGGAACACGTGAATGGGTTTCTTCAGTTCTCTTCCAATGTATTTTTACAAATTTAAACATTTTACAAGTTTTGCAAGAATGAAAATTTTACGTTTGTTTTTTTTTAGGGTGAACACAATCCATTCAAGTATCTTTGCATTTTGTATTAATAGTGACCAGTATAGAATGACAGTTTAACTTCTAAATTACTCAGCAACAGTAATTGAACTAAAAGATATTCTTACCTTGTCACTCATGCCTTGTAAAATTCTTGCTTTCTTTGTTTTCATAATACCTGCAGATCTTTGCAAGTAAAGAAATCAGTTGAATAAACACTTTAGTTTTGCACACAGATTCTCATTGGTTTTGTTATTCTCTTTATATAGCTGCTAGGCCAGAAATGGTTAAGGATATGTTATGGCTGGTTTATGCTGTCATAAAAAGACTTACTTTAAAAGTAAATTCTTAAAACACAAATATGAAGCTGAGTTGTTAGTCTACCTGGCAAAAGATGCCCAGTTATCAGTTGAAATGGGAGATTTATAATACACTGTGATAATTATAAATACAGTATTTATTGATATGTCTGTTAAGAAAGCAACAGGATATCCTTCCAGTGCATCATTTCTAATTGAAAGCTGAGGAACAAATTATATAGGAAAAATAAATTAGAAAAGTGCATACATAGAAGGTGGATATGAACAATTTTAATGTTTTGCTATCATTTGTCTAAAAGGGGCATTTCAGTTTTTAAATTAAGTAATCATTTATTAAATGGTGGAAAGATAATTCATTAGATCTCAAGTTGATGAAATTCCATGTTCTAGATTTGAGGAGAAAATTGTCAGTTACAGTCCAGAGCTTTTTAAATAAAAAATCCACAAACCACTGTTTCTCTCAGTTTTCTTATGTGGAGAAGAGTGTGCCTGTGAAATTTTGTGTGATCTTGTGGGAGAGCATTTTCTCAGTTATCTCAGAAAGATCTCAGAGGTAGAAAAGGAGAACTTATGCTGGGCTGTGCTGGGTAGACCATATGTGCGCTATTGCCTTTATTTTTCTAGTGTGTCATGTGCCTTAGCTCGTCTGGGCATTTCATTGGATAAGATCAGGACTGATATGATACAGAGTTCCCCACATGTCCATAGATTGCGGATCTGATTTTGATCTAATTTGACAACCTTCTAATACAGTAAAATACCTGGGACACCGCTTGTCTAAGTAGGTTTCTCTTGTGGCTCCCGCTGAGGACAATGGAGTAGTGTTTTAATAGTTAATTAGGAAGACAGGTCTGCTTTATAAGGATAAAATGGTCTGAATTAACCATTTAGGGAGTAAGATGCAACTGTATAAACCTATTTAGAGGGAGCTGAGGAACTGAGATTGCAGTGTAAAAATGTCTTTAACAGTTGCAAGTTATATTTAATGAGTTATTTCTAACCTGAATCTCATGGAGTTTATTCCAAATCACAGTATTATTATCCCACATGTGTAATGTATGATTTAAATATAGTTGTGACCTGGAAAGAACAGGGATATAACCTAATTCAGAGATTGTCACAGCTCCTTGCTTCCAAGCAAGAGTGAAGGCTGTGGTTGTACTGCTAATCTCTCCTCATGATTCTGCACTGGGAACGTGCTCTATTTCTCACCACTTTCACCTTTCTTAACCTAAGCAATGCTTTTTCTTAGCCTTTCCGGTGTCTAGGCTCATAGTATTTTCTTTGTTACTATTTTTTTAAAACATCTCTTTTTTTCCCACCCATCCTCTCTGCTTTCAGAAACGGTAGCAATGAGCTTGACTGTACATCTGCTTACCTTAGTATAGTGTCTTGTAGTGGCACTGCCTTTCTTTCCAGTAAATGTTACAACTTGTTATTGACCTGGCAGAAACTGCTGCTGTGTAGCGCATTTGGTGTCATTTTTGTCTTGGGTTTGTGTGACACAAGGGTAGGCAGTATTGGAGATACTGCTTAGAATCCAAGCGGGTGCTCCTATGTGAGAATCTGTGAGTAGAGCCCCATATATGCATGGGAGAAACCATCTATAAATCAAATGAAAATTCCTGAAGGCTGATTGTGATATAACTGCTATAATCTTTGCCAGAACCGTAGGCCTTGTACAACCGAACTGCCTGTAGAAGAGAGGAAAGATGTCACTATCAAAAACACCCCTGAACGCCAAGCAAAAAACCAACCAAACCATAAAAACAAACAAAAAGAAAATAAAAATCAACAACACAAACCCAAAATTTGAGAGAACAATTATGGTTCAGACAAATGTGCATAGGCATATTGATGTGACTACATCTTCAAGTGTAAAGGTTCTTAACCTTCACTGCACCTCTGAATAGAAACCAAAGAAAATGATCCTATGTACAATTTTTACCTGTCCAGGTTAATTAAAATGACTAGCAGTATTCAATGATTCATGATAAACATACAATCTTTCATCTCAACTGAAAACTGTAAATTTCACTCTTGAGTTGATGTTTCTTCATACTCTTAAGATAGTGACATACAAGATTTATGACCAAAACTTGAACCTGGAGAACAAATATTGCTGTGCATAATTTAAAATGAATCTCTTTTCAAGAGTACCTTTCTGTGGGATTTCCAAAGCACATTATTGAAAACCATATAGTAGTTCTCATCAGAATGATCGATTTTTCCCTCAGCCGAAGACAAGAATTATGTCTTCATCTGCCTCAAAAATAGCTGGGCATCCCACATGAGGATTGTTTTCCAGCTGGGGAAATATAATATCAGATATGTTTTAACAAAGAAATGGAAAAAAATGCAACTGAAATATAGTTTCAAAGGGAAGGGGTAACTTCTAGAATTGCTGTATTATTTTGACCATCAAGAGATTTTAAAATACTGAATCCAGACAAGTAACTTGCATTTTTCTTGCAGAGACTTTCCGGTGAATTAAGCAAAACACAGTTTTTCCTTCAGTGTCAGTCATATGAACATTCTTTTTCCTATCATTTATTTATTTTGCCTAGGGCAAAACCAACCTCTACCTATAAATGTGGTTTTCTCTTTTTCCATTTTCGTGTGTATCAGTTTTGGAAACTTACTACACAGCTTAGCCCAACTTGGATTTCTTTTTATGTTCCTGTTAATGTTTGCATATCACAAGTATGTATGTTTATTGATCTTCTAAAAATAGTTAAAAAAAAAAAAAAGCAGTGTTTTTTGAGGCATTCTTACTGGGCATAGTAACTGCAAGGCACTAGAAATGAGATGTCAAAGGTATGTATGAATAGAAGTAATATCGACACTGTAACCTTTTTCACTGAAGTAAGTGCAGGAAGAGATATTTAATTTTAAAAATAATTAAAAAGTGAATTCCAATAGAACTTTACATGCTTGCTTTCTTTTCATTTTACCTTTGCATTATTACTCCCATAGGAGCTAGTGAAAAGAAGATTGATCGAGATTTTTACAGATACTATTTCTCTATTTGCTAACAGAATTGATTAAATCACTAGTTCCTATCAACTTTTGTTTAACAGTTAAGTAATTTTATATTTAAAGTAGAAGTACTTTTTTAATAGTTTTTTTTTTTTCCTTAACCTCAGCAGAGTGTTTAGAAGTGGTAGCATTTGACAGCAGCTATGCTGGATGCAGCTCCTGTGATACATTTCCCGTACTGTCTGTTCTAAGGAGGAGGAAGGAATTGTGACAATTTTGGATTTTGCCTTTGTGAAACCTTTTTAGGTGTCTGTGGATACTTTGTGTAAAGTGAACATGTTCTGAAAAACAGCTGAAGACAGGAACTCTTCATCTACATTGTAATTTTAAAACTACACGTGTCTGTGTTGAGCAACCTAATTGGAGATAAGTATTGAAAATCTTGGCAGTACATTAGGATATTATTTGTTAGAGAGACTTTTGTTTGAACTCTCACCCTCACGTAGTGAATCAGTTTCTCTCATAGTTTCGAATGGACAATGAAAGAAAAATAGTCAGTTCAATAGTGAATTCAGCACTGAAATGCAAAAGGAAGAATATAAAGTTTTTATTTCTTTGTGAATTATCTGAGTAGAGAACTTTGTTTCACTCCTCATTTAAACAGTGTTGAATTTTATAGTTCCAGATGAGTCATGACTGTGGTGCCATGATTCCACTTTCTCTAAATGTTTGGGGTTTTGTTTTCTTTGTTTGTTTGTTTGTTTTCTGATGTGAACAGATATCATAATGCTCTTCAGTAGTGGTTATCATCTCATTTAGAATTAGAAAATTTACCCCAGTGGTGGATTTTCATCTGAGTAGTGCAAAATAATTCCTCACCAATTAAAAAAAACTTTAACTTTTTGCTGAATCATGAAAGAACTATAGATTGAGATATTTAAAGCTTGAATTTCAGGATTATTATACATTTTTGAGGAGTTTCCTTTAATTTACCTTTTTTGTTCTTTTAACAGTAAGGTTTTTTGGAACAGTAGTGTACTTCTAGCTCCATGTTCCAGTGCTAAATATATTAAAAAAAATGTAATAGTATATTAACAATTATGCATGCTACACCTAGGGAAAAGGAGATGACAGGAAAAAAAAAAACAGACACAAAAGTCTGGCAAAAGAGGGCAAACAATCTCATGCCCAGAAATTACTTTTTTCTTTATAACTGGTCTTTTTTTTGTTAGCTGCTGCTGTCTAGAAAACCAGTATAAAAAACTCATCTACCATAGTTTTTGTGACTACCACCTTTTAGTTTAAGCTATATGAAAACTCTACAAGTGATATTAGAATATCACTGGTGGTATCACAGACCTGTTCGAATTGCTTTCACTGCTCTGACATCCAGTTGGCTGGAAGCTGAAAATTTCATTTGTTTCTCTTCTGACTGTGTTCTTGTCATTGCAAATACTCTGCAGAATCAGTGTGATGAAAAAGAAACAAGACTGGTGGCACCTCAGGAGAAAATGCCTCTCTGAATTTCTAACAAAACTATACTTAATGTAACTTCTACTTATTCTGCTGAATAGTGTTTTATTAAATTTATGTGTAACTATTTTTGTTTGACTATATTTTTATTTTTTTGTTATGGAAACAATGGCAGATTTTTACAGAAATAATATTTATGATACAATGGCTGTTTAGGACAATAAAGTAACAATGTTTGATATTTTCCAAGGGCTGGTTACCTTCAATTAGCCATAGGTTTGGGGATTTTTTTCCCTTCTGTTTCCCTCAACAGCCACCATCTTTTAGTCTGTGCTTATATTTTGGGACTCCAGTTTTGACAGGCATCTCCATGTTTCCAGTAATATTATTATCATGTAATAATTGAATAATTAATAAGTTACAAAGGAATATTGTAGCTGCTCATGAAGCCTGGTCAATTGCATTGTTCTAATTCTTGAATGTTCATTAGTCTTTTCTTTCTGGATTGCTTAGAACAGTTTGGGACAGGTGTAGAAGCAGGTTTCTAGCCACCCAGGGGACTTCAGTAGGGTCAGATACATTCAGACCCTGTCAGGCAGCATTAGGCAGCAGCTAAACTAAGCTGTTGTGATCACTATATTTGGGAGTGAAGTGTTACAAGTGCAGGATTTGCACCATTCCCCCTCTCCTTTTACATATATTTAACATTTTGTTAGTGTGGTACTCCAGCAGGTAAGCAGAGTAGGGAGATACTATTTTGGGCCCTGACATTGTTCTTTTCACTGAATGATTTATGCTTGCAAACCTGATTTAGGAATACAGAGATACAAATCTGTTAAATATTTTTCAGCATTTTCACTTTCCTGCTGTTTTACATGTATAAAGTTTATCATGCTGTAATTTATTTTTAAATTGAGCTGCAGAGGTACTTGAGGGACTTCCAGCTGTTTTTTCACTCTGAAAAATATGCTCCAAGAAATTTGTCCTCCAATATTATTTCAGTCCCACACCTCTTCCTTTATGTTGTGTGTCTTGGGAACATATAAGGCCTGTGCTCTGCTCTCACATGCAGTGGCTCTGGAGGGTCAGAGCCTACTACTGGATTAATAGCTCTGTGTCCCGCAAGTCTATAGCTGAAGATGCAAAATACTAGAGGTTTTAGTGACTGTTTTTACTTAGTCTAGAACAAATAAGCATACCAAGAAGACTTACGCTTCAGTTTCTTTCCTTACAGTTGGAAACAAAAGAGAGTAAACTGATTTTCTAAAATTGGCGTATTTGCTGAGTTAAATAAGTATTTTTGCAAGCCATCTCAGATGAAAGCTACAGGATGTGAAGTTATTCCACTCAGCAAGTTTATTTCTTGCTACACAATTCCCCTTGTAATAGCAGTGCCTTATTTTAGTAAAGGAAGCAGACCCAAGGAAGTCCACTGTGTTGTCCACTGTGTCATCCTCTGATGTCTTGAAGAAGATAATCCCTTCCTTCCTTGGTCTGAAGGGCTTCAGGCAGGGTTGACATAGGGCAAAATTGGCACTGGCACACTGCCCTACCTGACCTGATGTGATTTTTTTGTGCCAGACTGAGTGCCTAATGGAGTGGGTGGCTCTGCCCTCATGGTGGGAGCACTCATCCTGATGGAGAGGCAGTGTGGGTGTATGTGGGGTTTGTGGAATGACTGTTTCATGACACAGGGAAAGGGCAGTCCTGACATTTCCCATCGACTAGCTGTCAGCAGATCTGCATTCCCCTTTATGTCTCTTAGCAGTGCTATCTGAAGTGTCCATCTCCCTCCAGAGATTGGGCATGGAGCCCAGACACCCATTAATCACTGGAGAGCAAACACTTCAAAATCAGGACTTTCTTAGGCTTGCCTATTAGAGCTGCTCTCAAGCTCCTGGCCAGTGATAGCATTGAGAATTTACTTGTCTGCAGGAGAAATGAAGTGTATGACCTGGAGAGAATGAAAAGGTAGAGCTCCCTTAGTTTTACCTTTTAATATTTTGAATTCAGTGATCTGCTCTCTCAGTTTATCTCAGATCATTTCCATGAGGCAGTACCAGTGAAAATTTGAGAATTTTCTATGTTACCAGTGGAAACTCTGGAGTATCCTGAAGACTTGCCTTGTGACCCATTTCATTCATTTGCAAGAGGAAAAATAGATAACTCTGCTGAAAAGCTCTTTTAGAGGTGGAATAGAAGAACTAATATGACCTTTTTCAACTCTTATTTTAAAATTGCTGATCATTTTAAATGTGCAGCATGTAACTGACATAGTCTGTTTCATGACTGAGCGAGAGATTTGCAGGGATACAGCTAGCATTCAGTTACTTTAAATGATGTTCCCAGAACATTTCTAAAGTAGCAGGAAAAGAATGATTAAGTAGGATTCTACCTCTTTCCAATGTTTCCTGTAGCAGATCAAGCACTTGTACACAAAAAAAGTTATGTATTCTCTGTTATGCTCTTTTAAAGATTTCTTGAGTAGGGGGAGAAGAGTTCAGCTCACTAAAGTAAAAAAATCTGCATACCTTCAGAGAAATGCCTGACATGTTATATCTTTTATTTCATGTCAGTCTTCAAAATCTGTTTCTATCATAAGTAACACCTTTGTCATTCATAGTACCGTCTTTGCTGGCATGTAAAGATATTGTGCACTAGCTTTTTTTCATCATACTGAGTGCACTGGCATCAGTAAAGGCTGCTATTCTATCTGTTGTAAGTGAATGTTTCTTTCTCAGCTTATAGTTTTGTCAACTGAAATACAGTTTCAAATGTAGCATTGTGATTATGCCCTTCTCCTGTGACCTGGGGTCCTTTTGTCTGTTCTATGAACCATCAACAAATTCTAAGGCATTTTTTCCCCCAGAATGACATCTATTCAGAGTTCTTGATTTGCCACATCTTTTCTTCATTCCTTGAAGGAGTAAAGGATGAGTTAACTTATAGTGGACTTCCAGATCTGAGATTCCTGAAATCAATAGGCAGCTGAAGATTTCTCTTCCTTCACAGTTGTTTGTTTGCTATGGTGTCCTTGGCATATAAAAATATATTGTAAGGTACAAGGTTATATTGCCCTGTCTCAACCAATTCCTAGACAGTCAGCACTTTTTAAATTGGGAACCAGTTGGAGGTTGGCATTCTCAGGGTAATATAGATTGGCTTATAACCTTGACATACTTGACATCAATTCAGAATGATATTTAATAGATACCAATGCTTAAATTTAACTGTTGTCGGTGATTTCCCTGATGCTATAAGACCATTCTTCAACAAAGTGTTACGACTTCACTTTGTTTTATGCCTTTTTAAATGTGCCATTGATAAGGGGTTGCGAGACTCAGCAGTCGCCCAAAAGGATTGCTAAAATGTTCTTTTCTCTTTGTATTGCAGACTAGCTATCACAGATCCTTGATCCATCAGTATTCACGTCTTTATCCTTTTATCCTGTTTATTTCTGTAAGATCAATGGGGTTACAGCAACCTCTGTACCTACAAGGGTGCAGCTTTTTAAGAACTTGAATAGGCTGTTAGAGACAAACCCTTTTTGATGCTCTGCTGGTCTTACTCCCTCATGCCCACATCGAGACCAGTGTTAAATGTACCCCACATCTACTATGGATTTGAGACTGCTGCAGTTCTTAGGAAAATAGGTTTGTATTCTGTTACTTTTGCGTGCAGCTGGTAGGGAGCTGTTGTATGCCTCACAGATCATCTATTCCTTATTATTAAATGTTTCTGTGGGCATTATCTAATGCTGGCCAATTCAATATTGTTTCCTAAGTCTTGTTTCTCAAGCTTCTTAAAACTGATTTCTTTGATTTAATTTTTTTCTTCCAGAAGTAGTATGTAACGTGAATTGTCTTATTCATAGATGAGGTTCTTATTATTAATTAAAGACCTATTAAAGAAATGCAAGTTTTATTGATGTTGTGAAACATTCAGTTCTGCTGTGGAGCTTTGTTGCTTCCTACAATCTTCATTTGGAGCATTTTGTAGACTTTTGGGTTTCAGGCTGAAACATAGAATACTTTGAACGCAATTTGAAGGTTGGAATTTATTGAATACTAAACAGAACATAGGCTTCATGTACTTTTCATAATCTGTATTTCTGAAATGACATGTCACTCGCTATGCATTATCCCAAAAAGAGCATTTTTAGAGTTTCAAAAACAAATAGAGTTTTGTTGGATCTGAGTTGTTTTTTTTTTCCCATAAGGTATTAAATTTCCATAAGGTATTAAATTAATTCATTCTCTATATTCAAGATAAAATTATGAGGGAATCCCATGAATCAGTGCATAGGTAGGGAGGGGACACTGGGAAACTCCCAGAGGGTCTATATGCTGTAAAACCTCCCACTGGAGTAGTGGAACTCTGGGATTTCCTTGCAGATGCTTCATAATCAGAATTTTCTTTTAAATTCCATTCTTGATATAAAAATAATGAAAAATTAAACTCTGAGTAGTTATAAAGCCAGCTTAATTTTCTGGGGAAAACATATTTAAAATTAGTAATATTTTTTGTCTGTTAAGAATTTTATGTTCCATATATCTAAATTGTCTAGGCTTGGATATTAATGTGTCCATGTTTTTGTTTTGTTTGGGAGAAAGCAAGTAGGGACATTACTGTAATCAATGAAGGGAAAATTCCACTGTTAGGTGATAAATATTCCTTACACATTAATAGGGATTTTCTTTTCTTGTTCTGCTATTTTTATGTACCACAGATAATTCCAGTAACAGCGGGAGCAATGTCTGACCTTGTGTTGTAACACACCCAAGAGTCATGCCAATCTTGCCTTCATTTTGGCAGTGATAAGTTAAGTCTCTAGGATAATTGGAGCTGGCATTTTCTGCAAATTGTGAGCTTTCACAGCATATGCCAGTTCATGTTGCCAATAATAATAATAATAATTAAAAAAAAAAAAAAAGAAGAGTGATGCTACCAATGACAGCTCTTTAGTGAGGACAAACCTCATATCTGAATATTTTTCATCAAAATACAAGGAAAGGGAGAGAGAGAGGGGGGGGGGAGAGAGAGAGAGAGAGAGAGAGAGAGAGAGAGAGAGAGAGATGCCGAAAAGAATAATGTTCAGTAAATGAGATGTCTTCTAGAGCACAGGGGAATCAGATAAAGTTCCTGCCTGGCTACACTCCTATACCCCTTAGTGAGTGGTCCCAGTTATCAGATGTCTATCTACTCTCTTTTTGATCTATTGAAGCAGTTTCACTTTGTTCACTAGGCAACTAATAGGAAATAAGTCATCTATATCTTAGCTCAGATAAGTGGTCTGGCCTCCAGGCAGCACTGGAGAAATTTCTCTGTATTTGTTTTTTTTTTTACATAACAGAAATGTGTTACACTTGTTAATAGTGCATACAGAAGTGTCTGTGTTTTGTTTGAAGCTGTAGAGGCTTTTTGGATGAGGACAACCCTTCCTGCTCATTCCTACAGATAGGAATACTAAGATAACATGTCTTAATTTTTTTCCAAAATTTCAGTACCAAATTGAAGCTAATATGTTTATTACTATTTCTGCACTTTTTTTTTTGTTCTCTTATATCTGTTGAAAATTAACTTTTCTCTATTTGCCTTCCTTACCTTGACAGTTGTCACATTACTCTTAAGATTTTTATAAGCACCGGTGACGTAATTGTTTTTAAAGAGTTAGTTCTGGCAGCTCATGATAAGGTTGTACTAACAGTGCAACAGAGCAGCTGCTCATTGCTGAGAAAAGGGTCAGTGCCAATACACTGCAATAATTCTCTTTCTCTCTAATAGAGTTATTAGTGAATTCTATAAAGTGGTCAGGATTTTTGGTATGTGTTGTATGGAATATTTGATTACCTCCCACTCCCCATCCCCTATAGGAGACAATGTTACTTTTATAGATAAAAGCTCATTTTTCCTATTTGTAAGGTTAAAGATAAATTTGTTAGTTTGGGTATCCACAGGTAAGAGACATGTATGTACATTGTGTATGTATATTACTGTACATCTAGAGTACTATCTAGCCATGGGGAAAGACATGGATATAGGAACAATTTATTTATGAATTTATTGGATATTGATTTATTTCCCAATGCAGATTTGTGATTACTATTATTATTTCAGTGCACTTTGAATTAAGTTTTTTAGTTTGGTTTGGTTTTTTTATTGGTTAAAAGATGATGACAAAGAAACCTCAGTATGTAGGACCACAATTCTATGTGTTCAGGGTGGGATTTTAAGATGCAGTAGCTACAGTTGTGTGACAGTCTCTTGTTCAGCAGTTCTGTTTCCTGAAGGATTTTGTAATTTTGACATCTTTCTTTGCTTCAAAGAAGCACAAAATATGATAATGTCAAGTTCAGAAACAGGAAGAATCAAGAATAATATTCTTCAATTGAGCTAGGCTATTTTAGCTTGACAAAATGGAAACATTTGATGTCATCTTTATTTTTCATTTACATTACTATATATACAGTTGTTACAATTTTTGTTTTTAATTGAGAGATGGGCTATTTCAACATTGTCAACTCCTTAACTTCCTCCTTGCTCCTCCTTCAGAAGATGTTGGAAGAAGTGATGTTCTTTCATTTTGAAAGAAATATGCTTTACAATATGAAATATTTTTATTTTTTATCAGCTCTACTACTGAGTTACATAAGACCATAACAGATTTTTATGCAAGACTAAGATTGGTGACCATGCATTTGCTGAATTATAATGACTCATTTTCAGGAACAGATAAAGCCGTTATACTGCCTGGAACACTCTTGATGCTGTCTGGCTTTTACTTTTCAATTACAGCATTCATTATTTAATAGTTTTCTGTTCTTAAGATCTTCATACCTTCTGTGCCTTTTCAAGAGTAAAAAGTTAATAATATGGAAAGCATAAAAATTACAATGAAAATTATATTTAAGAGGAACTTGTGATACCTAATATTTATGCTATCAGTTGTGCCAGGGAATTTGTTTCAAAACTGGATTCAAAACCATCCTAAGTGCTGTGCCCCAAAGTGGATACATTCACCTTAAGCCAGATGTGCTTGGGTAAATAATATAAAACATAGAGGCCAGAGTAGTGCAGGGTTTTGCTGTTCAGTATGGTCTGTTCTGTGGCGGTTCAGGCACATCTCCTGTGGAAAAGATGTAGCTCTTCCAGTCTGGAACAGGGGCCCACCTCTGCTATCACAAAGTAATCAGTTTACTAAACAGTTATACAACATCTACTTACATGGTTGTTAAAACTAGTACTACTAATGGACCCTTCTTAAATTGTGATGTGATTTTTGGAGTAGTCCTGTGCAGAACCAAGAGTTAGACTCGATGATCCTTGTGAATCCCTTTCAACTCACTGTATTGTATGATCTATGATTCTAAATCTTTGAGGCATTGACTCTCGATGATTTATATTAGGCTGCTTTGAGAAGACCTGAGTGGTGTTCAGAGAAATAGGAGAAGAAGTAGATACCATTATTTTCAAAATACTGAAACTGTTTCAAGTTGAAAGTCAGAATTAAACCGTATGGGCTGTCACAAAACCTTACATATCTTGATGTTTTATTGTCACCTTCAAAAAATCTAAGGAGATAGGCAGCAGCTTCAGTGGGACTTTATCCATCTTAAATTTGTCCAGCAGTTTAGGGTTTATAACATTTACGTAACCACACTTAATTTTGTTTCATTTGAAGTGACAATATCCCTGCCACCACATGACTGTGTGATATTTCTGGAGCATGCTGGAGCATGCTCTCTGAACTCCTTTTAGTTTTGACTTGATGGCAAGTAACACTGAAAATGATGTAAACTTGGAAAACTAAATGAAGTATTTAGCTAGAGTTAAATAATGCATTTACTAATCCACCATGCTTTAAATTCAGTCAGTTTTTACTTTCTTGTCTTCTGCTTGACACTATATATTGGCATTTAGGTATTATTTTATATTGTCCTTTAGATTGTGTTTGAGTATCTTTTATTTTCATGGAAGTCACACTGTTGTGTCAGTGAAGTAGGGTTGTATGGGAAGTAAATGGTCTGGGGAAAAAAAAAAAAAGCCTTAGGAAATAAATAGTGCTTCATAGATGTACATAAATAACCACAGGTATTCCACAGGATGCTGTCATGGGTCTGTCCAGATCAGGTAAGTGCTCTAGGTGTAGGTAATCCTACCTGCAGACAGTCTGATCTCTTGGAGTCCTTCCAGTCTGTACTTCCAGTGACATCATGAGAAATGTCTCCTCAGCCTGAGATCTCATTTTATCTCTTTATCTCTCTTTGCTTTTAATCCAAGGTTGGTTTTGAATTTTCATGCTTTTACTGTTTTGGATTTTTTTGTTTTATTATTATTGCAAGAATAAGACTCCTAATGTTTTTATGCATTTTATGCTGGATCCCCCCCCATTTTCTTTTGTTCTCTCTACTGCCTGATTCACTTTGCCTGTGATGTGCATTGCACTGGAAGTTAGGAGCTACTGTTGGTTCATTCTTCAGATACCTTTGCCATGAGACTGTGGGTGGAAGCATATGATCCTTTGCTTACAACTGATAAGAGCTGGTCAGAGAGAGTAGGCCTTTTTGACTGTGTCTATGAAAATTTTTTGTAAAATGGACCGCTTATATGCTGGTTGCAAGATTTCTTTTTAGTAGTTCAATCTTCATTTAACTTTGAGCTCCATTCACTTCTCTATTAAGCTGCAAAACTAATCCCAGTCCACGGTAACTAAAGATTGATATTTTCTAATTAATAACATGGAAGCTCTTCATGAAGATAACAACATGAAAACTTCAGGGAAAATACATTGTCCTGATTTCTCCACAGTAAGCAGTTTGTTAGACACCTAATATTATAAGGTGAAATTTTGCCACATCCATTACTTGAGTTGAGAACTTCATCATTCATCAGTTTTCCAATAAGTGGAATAAAATGTACATTTTTGGTCTTGTGGAGTAGCAACTGAAATCAATATGAATAAACTGAACATACTCATTAGTATTTTCATAAAGTAACTAAAAAAGTTACATTAGCTCATTAAGGGACATTGGAGATAATCAAATATAGGTTTAGTATTGTCTAATTAAAACAGTTAAACAAAGTCTAAGACCCAAAAAATGATATTCTAGTCTAATAATGGATTTGAACACAGTATCACAAGACTACAAGATGAAAAAAAGCTAATCTCGCTAGCAGTACATTTAAATTGCTAGTGCAGGCAACAAAGACTTGCTTCAGTTTTTGTATTGTAATAGATAATGCAATCTATGCCCTTGTCTTGGCTAAGTAGGACAAAGACATTCACTTCTTATGCAATCCATTGGCGAGTTCTTAAGAAATCTTGCATCAAATGGCATCCTTCATTAATTGGCTGATAGTCATACCTAAAATATTTTATTTGATGTTGAAGTGCTCTTTCTTTCTCTCTTTTCTTTCTATTTTTTTTTTATATCTCTCTACCTCAAATTCATTGTTAAATAAACTCTGTATTGTTGATTTCAGCAGATGGTTTCTCTTGCACCTTAATTAAGGCAAAGGCATCTTTCACTGATAGGTTCAATGAAGTCACATTGTTTCAGATGCAGCAGGAATCTGCCCAGGATTGTTAGCTGCTGGAGAAGTAAATTGAGGGTACCCTATTCACCTGTTTAGTTCACTGCAAAGGAGTTTTTCAGTACATCCAAACTTTTTCCCTTACGTATTTATTTCTATTTTCATATGGTATTACAAGCTAGACTGAATTATCAGGCTTATTAAAAATTACTAATTACAGGCAAAGCTAAGTAAACCAAGCATAATTATGAAACAGTACAGAACAATTAACAGAAAATATGTCCCAGTGTACCCACAGCTGAAATACATGCTTCCTAATAATTTTACTTGTGGAGTCAATGGAATGGCACTGATAAGGTTTACAGCCTCTCAGTGGAAATAGAGAAAGTATGTACTAATTGTATGCACATTTTTAATAAGAAATAAGAAAAGCAAGGTCAGGTTCTGGAAACAACTTTGAAGGAGTAGCACCAGTAATTTAAACTATGTCACTTGTTTTTTCCCACCAGTATTTCTGACACTAGCAAGACAGAAAAATGTAGACTTCTGTTTCTCTTGACTAACAGCAAAAGAAACATAAGGAGTATGACTGCAACTGTTCACTTATTTTTAAGCCAGGAACTCTTTTGATTTTCTTAGAAGTCAGAGTAAAAGGAAAACGTAGGTTTCACTCAGTAGGCAAGAGTTTTGTTAGATTAGCCTGTCTAACACATATCTAATCTATGGCACATTAGAATTTATGAAATTGAGCTGCTATTATTTTGTGTATCTATTCAATTAGTATAGACTCCATTTAGAATGCATAAATACATAAATTTTGTCTCAGAATTTTGCTTAATACTTTCAATTTTTGTAGTGTATGCCTGAATTGCCTGAGTTTGATTTTAGTAATAAATGTTTCAAATCATGTGTGAACATATAGTATCGGGTTTTAATTTTACACTTACCTCTTGAGCAACAAATACATGACTGAAATGTACACTGTTCTATTCTGAAAAAAGGAAACAAATTTTTATGTTTTCGAAAGTAGCCATAGGTAATTTTCTAAACAACGCTGAACTTTTAATTTAAAAAGACGAGGAATAGGCTTGTACATATCATGGAAGAAAACTGTGCAAGATGTGGAGCGAAGCTCGTGGGCTGTCCCTCTGCTATCCTCTGTCTGAGACAAGCCAAAATTATTCTTCAAGCCATATTTCTGGAATTTACTGTGTCTTAGTAGCAAGAATATTGACTTTGAAGCTCTAAAACTATAACATAGTTTTTATCCCTACCATTGTATTGTTATAGTGTTATTATCTGAGATGCATTTTTTTAGAAGCTTTCTCTTCACATGGAATAACTCATGGGTTTTTTATTGCTTCCTCAGCTAAATGTAGCTTATTCTAGAAATGTTGATTTCCTCATCTATAAATGATTCCAGAAATGCTAGTTTCCTTGCTTAATGCCTGACTGGGCCTGGTTACACTACAGTGCAAATTTGGAGTTAGTGAGATCCACAACTAGACAAAATGGGACCTGCTGCTATTTGAAGAACAGTCTCGTTACAGTGTAAGCACATCTGCTTGCTTAACGATCCTGACACAGAGATTAGTCGATTTTTCCTCTAGATTAATATTAAGCAGTCAAAACTAGTTTTCTTGGTTCACTATTTATGTGGCATTTTTCCAGATTTATTGAGTAGAAGCTGTTTGCTGGATTATTTCTGAAAGCAATTATTCATGTGCTGAAACAGAAAGTGAAGCTGTTCTTTAAATTTCAGCTGATTTTTACTGAACAAATATGTCACGTGCTCTTGTGTTCCCTGGCCAGAAAAAAATCAGTTATAATTCTGGTACAAGTACTCCCAGCTATAAATAACAATTCTCTTTTCTAGTGTTCTCTATTATGAATTTAAAATTCCCTGTTTTGGCTAATTATTCCTGCAATGCAAAGAGATGGCTGTGAATAGAAGTGAAATGGATTTGAAAGAAAAGCAACATTAATATTCCCTGAAATTATTTGTCAGTATTCACCTGCTTATAGACATAATGTTCTTCATCAGCCATTCATTTGTACTTGTCTTTTAAGTCCTTTAATGTAGTCATTTCACTAACCTTTTCAGAATGATTTCAGTGTTTGAAATCATGAATAAAAAAATAAAAACTGCATTAAAATATCCCTGCAATGATGCCTCCTTCCCAACGTGCTCTTTGAGGAGGATATTTGGGGAATGCTATCATAGTCTAGGCTTCTCTTGCCGCAGCATTGTGCTATGAAAGCATGCAGGCTGTGGTGCAGAGGAGGCTGTTGCAAGGATGTCATGAGGCAGCTGAGGGAAAACAGAGGCAATCTGTGTGTTGGAGGCTATTGGCACTACTGGAGAGAGCACCTAGGTTTTTCAGAACAGGATAATTTCCATTTTTTATTTGGTTTTGATTCCAATTCCCTGACAGTTTCCCCAGAAAGTTTTTTTTTGTCCTTTCTAATTTCTTTGTCAGGTAGAAACCCAAGTTTCCACTCACTCTGTTAACCTCATGTTTTATTGCTAACTTATCATTCTGACTCACTTTTGATTCAACAAGTCTATTTTGACCATTTTTTCTGCCATACCTAAAATTCTGATCTGGAATTTTTTACAGCAGGGACTTCTGTTTTCTTCATCTGTCTGTAAAATGCCAGCACAGCTGTGTACTGATGTTCAGCTAGATTTTGTAGGGACCATCATAATATAATTAAAACCTGCTATTAATAACTTGATTTACATTCCAATAGCTCACTTACTGAGATGTCACTGTAACCTTCAAGGTTGTTACTATTAGTTTTCTATTCCACTTAGAGCCTAGGGACTAAAGACAAGATCAGAGTTCTTTGAACACATGCAATGAAATTCATCTGAAGAAACATAGATGTTTATGTCTGGGAAATGTTCAGCTTCCTATAAAGTTATCATAGTAAAATGACTGAGATTCTGCTGTTTGTCCCTTTGTCAAAGTCAGTACTGTTCATCTGCTGGTCTTCTTTTTTTCTTTTTTTTTTTTTTTTTTTTTTTTTTTTTTTTTTTTTTTTTTTTTTTTTTTTTTTTTTTTTTTAACAGTAACTTCTGTCTGCTTTTCTTAAGAACACTTACTTTAGTTCAGTTATTTCTGAAAGAAAACTAATGAAGTGTTGCTAATTAAAATGAAAAGTGAATAGTGTAATCACTGAGTTTTTAAGGTAGCGATACTCTGTTTCAAAACAATTTTTCATTGAGATTTTAATTTTTACTTTTTTTCTCCTGTGTTGCTAATAGCAATCCAATATTATGTTTAGTAAGTCTAATTCTTCTGATTCTCAAATCTTCGTTCGTGAAGCCTAGCCATGATGATGAATAATAGTGGACTACGGATGTTAGAAAACAGCTCTTTCTATGTCCTGAGCACTCTGTCTCCAATTTAAGCAAAAATATTTATTTAAGATGCAAGAAAGACACAGACACACGTTATACCACAGCACAGTAATCTTTATTTTTATCTCTATTTCTTTCTCAATAAATTAAAACATACGATATACATTTTTGACCTGAGCTGAGTATTAGGCTGTTGTTTCATTGGAAGAAAGGAATTTGGGTGTGCTGGTTGACCGTTGACTGAACATGAGCCAGCAGTGTGCCCAGGTGGCCGGGAAGTCCAATGGCATCCTGGCCTGTATCAGCAGTAGTGTGGCCAGCAGGACCAGGGCAGTGACTGTCCCCCTGTACTGGGCACTGTGGTGAGGCCACACCTCGAGTTCTTTGTTTGTTTTACCCCTCACTACAAGAAGGACGTTGAGGTGCTGGAGAATGTCCAGAGAAAGGCAAGAAAACTGGTGAAGAGTCTAGAAAACATGACTGATGAGGAATGGCTGAGAGAGCTGGGTTTGTTTAGTCTCAAGAAGAGGAGGCTCGGGAAGACCTCATCGCTCTCTACAACTGCAATAAAAGAGACTGTACTGAGGTGAGGGCTGGTCTCTTCTGCCTTGCCTTCCATGAGAGGACAAGAGGAAATGGCCTTAAAATGAGACAGTGGAGGTTCAGATTAGATATTAGAAAAAAAATCAGTTAGGTTGCCCGGGGCGTTGATGAAGTCCTTGGAGGTGTTTAAGATATACCTAGATCTTGCACTGGGTGATGCAGTTTGGTGGTTTAGGGGTTACAGTCGTGGTGCTGGGTGGATGGTTGGACTAGCTGATCTTGAAGCTCTTTTCCAACCTTGATTATTCTGTGATTCTTTGACTACCTCACCCAAGATCTTCCCTCTGATATAATAGCTCAGTGTTCACCATCTTGGATATGGAGGTAAGGAGTTTTTTTTAACTTTGTGTGCCATTTTAGACTGAAATAGAAATTATCCTGTTATTTTCTTGCATATTTTTATAGTGAATTTCTGCAGTTCTTCTAAGGTGGTCCTTGTCCTTATTACCCCAACTAATTATTATCAGCAAACATTCTTACCCCTCTTTCCAGATGGTTCATGAGCATGGGGATAAGCACAGTGCCAGCAGAGGTGCTGACCTCTCTCCACTATCAGAACTGAGCATTTTTCTCACAAGAAGGTGCTGGTATGGTGGGTAACCATCTCCTGACGCAGGGACTATGCTTAAAATTATACACATGAGTTAGTTCCATTCAGCTTCAAAAGCAACTGAAGCTAAAACTGTGCATGCATGTTAAGCTTAACTTAAATGTTAGGTTTGAGCTTGATCCTGCAAAAACTTGTGCTTTGTTAAGATAAGACCATACAGCACTTTGCAGGACGTAGCTAAATGCTTTAAACATGGTGTAATTTGTTTTCTTTTTCTTACCTCTACACTTTTTTTCCTGTTTAAAGATATTAAACTTGAAAACTACACTAATAATCTGTAGAATTTAGCAAGTGCATATTGCTTTGCCTAAGCAGAACTTAAGTATTGCTTAATTTTGATCTTATCTGTTCAGAGCATATTTAGATTTAGCTAATAGTTGTTAGACTTAAGTTGTTGTTTATCTTCATTCAACATAGCCTCAGGCTTTATGAAGAACATAATACTGTAGTTGGATATACCTTAATATTTTAGAAGACAAACCATTAATGGCATACTTATGAAAGTGCATTTTAAACCACAACCAATATTTTTACAGGACAAGTAAAGGGATTTGTTTAATCTGCCCTATTTTTAAAGTGATATTGCCATGTGACATGGGGTATTACTGTGAGAGAACTAGATAAACACATTAGAGTAATTAACCTTCCTGGAAAGAGGAGGCTTCTGAAACTTAAACTATTCTAAAAAATAGTTACAGTTGAATTATCAACATCTGCTGGATAAAGACTAATGATCTCACTATATTTTCTTTTAAGAGTATTGCAATTATTTCATTTGGAGACAAGTGAATTGAAATCAAATGAAATGAAGGGAGCTGAGCCAGTCTTTTTTCACTAAGGCTGAATCTGGAACATTTTTTCCCTCCTATACTTTTTATTAGCTCCATTACAAAGGAATAAGCTTCGAACAACTGAGTATCAGAGTTCAGCCGTAGTAAAAGGAGAACATGAGAACATTGTGCAGTTGCTTTATTTGTGATATTGCACTTAGGAAATTTCTGCTTTTTTCTGTACTGTAATAATATAGCTCTTTACAGCATTTCTGATTCAAGAATACCTTGACAGGAAGTGGTTGACATTTTCAAAGGGCTTCTTGGTCCAATTTTTTTATACCGACAAAGTAGCAGAAACCCTTGGTTTAGTATTTTCACATATGATTGCAAAGTATTTAAAATTGCTTGCTTTCCTCTACCACTTAATTCTGTCCCTTCATTCATTTCCTCTTCTTCTAAGACTGAAAATACTTAAAACTCTCTTGCTGCTTTTATAGTTGTTCCAACTTTCCTCAAACTGATTGATTCAAAGTAATGTTCTTAATGCTCATTAAAAAAAAAAAAAAATTGCTCTACGTATGAGTATGTTTTATTTGGAATGTGAAACTGTAACAAGTATTTCAGTAATTAGACCAAAGCATTTTCTTCTGATATTCTCAGTGTGCTTCAGGACAGGTACCTGTCAGAATTTACAGTATTCTCGCTCAGAACACTCTCCAGTTCCACACAAAATTTCTCAGGGGCTGCAGAGATTTTCCAGATTTAGTGTCTCATTAATGTACATCTCCATCAAAGCAAAATAAACTTCTGATGTAAACTGAACTTGAAACTTGCTAATGTGATCACACTGCTGCTTGTCTGGGTGTGAGTGCCATTCTTCTGTTAAAACTGTACCTGTAAACTAGCTGAGAAGGAAGTAGCCCTCCAGTGAAAAGTGAAAAAAGAACTCAGCATGAGGTAGCATATGACAGATTGAGATGATTTTTTTTTTCAAAATAAAAATAAAAACTAATGTTTTAAATTTGTAGACTATTGATAAGCCAGAGTAACCTCTTGTTGGCTGTCAGTGCAGCGAGATAGCTAGACACTTTTTGAAACACATTAATATTAATTTCCAGGTTTTGCTAATGATTACTGCAACTAGTCCTGGAGTTTTTTGGTCTTGGAAACACCTGGTAAAATGTGTCATCATTTACCTGAAAGTTACCTAGAGTATCTACAAACACAGTCTTAACGCAGATTTAAGTATAAAATAAAGACTCAAAAGGAGTTGAATAAAAAAAAAGGTAAGTTTTCCTTCCCAAATCACAGGGCTAGAGACTTTTTTCATGTTTTATTTTTCATATGCAAATAGTCTTGAATTGATGAATTGATGAATAAAAATTTTAACCACCCCTGCTCTGAATCTGTCAAATGAATGACACCTTCAGATGCAAAATGACTGCAAGAATGCAATTGAAATTATTTCATTTTTAGCTTCATAAGTTACAGTAATAACAAGCATGAGGAAGATCCTAAGTATGAGTTTATAATGTTTCTCAGTGATCTTGAGGATACCACAGTTAGGCTTAAAGCACATTTGAGATGGTAATTGCAGCTGATTCTTTCTGGCAAAAAATTGATATTAGAGTCAGACTTGACAGAGTAATGTTTAAGACTTTTGACCTAACATGTAGTACACTCTGCTCTGTCAACCTTACCTGGAGGAAATAAGTGCAAAAAATAAAAATCACTTCAGGCATATTTGGAAGTAATTTTTCCATTCTTTGCTCAAAAAATATTTTCAGAATTTTTATCTCAGTAAAGGGGGTATATGGCTGTGGTTTTTCTTAGATATGGTCAAGAGGAATGCTTTTCTACTTCCAATTCAAGCTGAGAATAAAGACAGTTTTTACCCAGTCCAGTTCAAGGTGTCACTGTAAACGTATGGCAAACTACTCCTCTCTGAATGTTCTCTCTGGCAGTTTGCCTCTGAACATGATCTTGGAGACACACAGCAAGCTCCAAGGGTCATTTTCCTGCTGGGTCTTATAACAGCTGGTACATTCTGAAAAGTTAACACACAAGTGCTTTACAAATATAAAAGTAAAGGATGCCAGGAATAATGGATGCACTCTCTCAATGTGTTCATTGCTGCAAACAAACCTGAAAACCATAAACGCTCAGCCATTCTGCTGAGTCTCTTGCTGGTCAGGTTCTGCTCCTAGCCCAAGCAGAGGAACTCAGTTGGCAGCCACAGCTTCAAGAAGAGTATTCTCTGTAAAAGGGGTTATTAGCGCACAAATGTTTGCTCTGTTTTACTCTTGACACTTGTTTCACTGGCTCATAGGAATAAATATTTATTATAATCTCTACATTTACTGATCTTTGCTTCACTTCTCTGCAAAAATATCTTCCTTTTCAGCTGGGTCTGTTTATAAGCTATGGTTTCACCTCTAATATTTTTAGTTGCCAGTGTTGATACAGTTCTGATCTTTCAACTGCTGAATCTGTTAAGTTTGAAATGTGTTGCTCCTCTATTGACGGGGTCTTTGTGCATTGGAAGATGTGCTTAAACTTCTCGCTCAGCTGTTTAAGCTTGCCATTTAGAAGACACGGGTTAATGCAATAATCTGTAGGTATTGGTAGGAAAAGTTCATGCTACGCATTGCCAGAGTGGGCAGCAGCTCTGTGGAAGTGACCTTGAGGTACAGTGAGCTGCACAGGAGCCACCCCAGGGCAGGCAGCAGTGAAAACCAGCAACATCTGGTGCTTAGGGGTAAGAGAACAACTACGAGATGGATGGAAGTAGTCTTTTTCCTCTATTTAAAGCTGTGAAACTGATCTAAGGTGTTGGGTCTAACTTTGGGTTCCACAGTACCAGACAGACATTGACGTACTAGAGCAAGAGCAGAGGATGGCTATCAAGATGCTTAAGGGAAAATGCAAAGAAGTAGTTGTAAAGAAGCAGATGAGACACCATGGATTATTCAAGGCTTTGTGGGACATGATTACTGTCTACAACTGCCTAACTTTTGGCAGTCTTTGGGAAGATGGAGCTAGACCTTTCTTAGGTGTGCCAAATAAGAGGAGGTTCAGTTGGAAACAAGTGGCAATAACAAACCTGGACTACATATCACAGAATTGTAGAATCCTCTAGGCTGGAAAATATCAAGTCCATCTGTTAACCATAAATCTTGCTTTAAGTGCAAACCCAATTTAATAAAACTTACTGTTTCCTTCAGGGAAAGAGAAGACATTGCTTTCAAAGGTACAGGACAAATACTTGCATAAACCATGATATCCTGAGGCTGAAAAAAAAAAAAAAAAAAAAAGGAAAACCAACAGCTTCGATCTCCTGTATCTGAATCCAAAGGTTACAAAATAATAACACTTACACTGTAGAGAGATTCATATAAAAAATATCCATGACAGAATGGAGATACTTCTCAGAGATGACATGCTTGATATCTTTTTACCATGAGAGTGGTGAAATGCTGGACCAGGGTCCCAAGGAACTTGGGGTATCTCTGTCCCTAGAGGTGTTCTAACTTCACTGAATGTGAACCTGAGCAACCTGAGGGAAGATGAGCTTTCTTTGAGGAAGGATTTAGACCAGACAGCCTCTTGAGGTATTTTCCAATTGATGTGACTTTATGAACTTTATTTTTCATGTATAAGCTATTAGAATATTCCCACAATTTCACCTATTTAGAGTCTTAAAATCCAGTTAAATTTGTCCTGGCAAGAATCTTGCTTATGCATCTTTATCCAATTTGAAATTAAAAAATGTTTTTTGCTGTCAGACTAATAGCAATTCATCTTCACTAATGCAACACATGACATTATGGCAGATGATGTAATTTGGACTTCTTGTCCCTGCTTGCAAACTCAAGAAAGCAATATTATGTTCCATTTCTTGCATCTTTTCATGTGAGATAAGCATAATTTTTTATTCTGAATTGGTCACCACAACTGTGTGGCAGTTGTGTGGTTTTGGATAGAATTCAATTTTACATTCCAGAGTCCTTTCTCTCTTATTCCTTTGGATTCTTTGAAATGTTATTTATGTCAGAACACTGCCCACATATCACAAGTCTTTTCTCCCCCAGTCCTTCAAAAATATGCTGAACTCCTTCACCTTTAAACTAATCATAATGTTCTTTATGTTCCCATTCCTTTTGCATTCTCTTTAAAGGGGTGTATTGATCTCATTTCATTTTTTGTGCTGAGTACAGTGTATTTCAAATGCCTCTTGTACAGCTTTATTTTGGCCTCTTCTTCCTGAGTTAATTTAAAATTATGAGAAGCATTTTCATGATCAGAAATGGCTACTAGCAAGTATTTTTTCTGTCCATCTTACCTTTTTCTGGTATCTGTTGCAGTTAGTTGTACTTTCAGAGAAAAATTATTTTGGTAATTTTCTGAAACCAGCATTGAAAATGGATACAGCTCAGAATGACCAATTCATTCTGAGCTACTAGCCTGCATGACTCCTGAGATGCATCAGTCCATTGTTTCTTTGTCATCACAGGTGCAAGAAGGATAACATTAGGATAATTAAACATGTCCTCAATATGCAAAAACATCATACAAGAACAGTATATTAAAACCAAAGTATATTTAAATTCAAACTGTAAAGGAAAGATGAGGGAAACTGTTATTTTGGTTTGCAAATTCAGCTCAAAACCAGTCTGTCATATACTAACTGAATAACCTGATATTGGGCTTTTAATATTCCAGACTTGTCTGCTCTATTTGGTTGTATTTTTTTTTTAATCCTGGTAATAGGATTTCGTTGGTTTTGTTTCTTTTTCTACACAAATATATATTTGTGTAGAAATGGCAATATAAAATTTTTTTTCAGATCTCAGCATTTTTCATTAAATGTAATATTCTTCATCATTGTTTTGGCTACATCAAATTTCTAGGCACACCAGTTCTTTACTAGTCCATCCTATAGTCCTACTTAATAATTAATCACTTCAACACATTTTCCTCAGATTTCTGTTTATAAGAGGATTGTACCAGTTCTGAGAACATGTACCAGTTCTCTTCTAGTAAATGATAAACTTTTTTTTCATGTTCTCTGCATGTTTGTCACATTGTAGAAAGGTTGGTCTTGGCAGTCCTAAATAGCTTAGAAAGTTTAATTTTTTAAGTTTAGTTCTATAATGTTACAGAGGTGTGCCCCTTGAGAGGATCACAGTGGTGACATTGTTCATCTAATTTCAATAGGCTATGAAAAAGCCTCCTTAATATGCGTGAAGTCCATAGGCAAAGAAAAGGTCTTTACCACCTGACTACATTTTTATTTTTTCCAGATTTCAGGCTTCTCTTTGAAGGTGTTAATATCATGACAGAAAGCAAGCTTGAAGCTTGGATGAAAATTATTAATAAGCTGTAGTGTGCACTAAGGAGAATTTTTTTTCCCCTGACTAGGATAAAAACTTATTTGTATCAGATTCATGTTGCAATAAAGGATATACATCTATTAATAACTAGTTACTTGAGACCAGATGTGCAGCAAATAAAAGAGTGTATGGTAGATGATATGTTCTTCTGTGCATTTCCACTGTTTGGATGCCTTCGTTATGTTTCATTTTAAACTATGTCAAAGAGATAACCATTGTAAAGTGATACCTGTAAGATATTTCCACAAGAGCAATTTAGCATTGGTATGCAGAACGGTCAGTACTACCCTGAACTCAGCTTTTATACAAGTAAGACTTTGTTACCGTGGCGATGCCACAGCAATGCTTTTGACTAAAACCAGAACTGATTAGACTGCATTATATTACCCATTCATATTTTACCACCATTGAGCAATATATTACTCAAATTTCAGCTGCCACAGATCTTGTTACATAATGGGACAAGTTCATTATAAAGGCTGGTCATTGAAAAAGGAAACCAATCTTTTTGTATATTTTTTTGCTCTTTAGTTCATGGTTATTTGTTATATTTTGGACTAATGCTTTTCTAAAATAATATTTCAACTTTGTCGTTCATTTCTGCTTTTCAAATAGATATGCAGTTGTCACCCTTACTGGCAGTTTGTCTGCCCTTTGTCTTTCATTCCCTGTCCTGTATTTCTCTATCTTACCCAGTCACAGCAATAAGAATTACTGCGTATTCACCAAATGCATTAAACTGCCTACACACTCCATGTCCTTTCTGTAGCAAGATGCTCTTTATAGAGAAAGGGACCTTCATTCCATCAGTACCTCATTTGATCAGTCTGTGGCTCAGCATTTCTTAACTGTGGTGACATGAGGCTTTAGGGAAGAAAAGGTCTGCTGAATTTAGGTTTTCTATAGCAAAATACAGAACTTTTAAACCTATATTATTATTTTTGTACCGTGTTTGTTTTTCAAGACCATTTTTAACTGCTTTAAACAAGATAAAATTAAGCTTAATTTTGATAGCAGCTATGAGGTACTCATTACTGATGTAGTACATGGGAGAATATAAAAAGGAAAAATTAGCTGTAATCAACATAATATTATTTTATTGTTGATTTATATGAATAATGTGATTTTTAAATTGTTTTTTAGTCTTATTTCATTTTCATTCTTCACACAATATTGTAGAGATAACTAAGCATTAACTGTTTCAGAGACGCTATGTCTACTGTATTTTCTGTTATTATTCAGCTATATTCTTTCTTAATTTTAATTGCATTTCACCATGTCAGTTTTAGTTTACACGTTGCATGCTTTTCTAAAATTAATTCCCTTTTTTCCAGTTATTGTAACAAAAAGGTTTTGAAGCCTCTTGACACTACTTTGACCATTTCAAATAAACTTAAAAGTCTGCAATAACCCTTCCAGCTGACATATGAAGAAAATACCTAAGCAGCAAAGCACTGGTTTGAAAGGGGAGAACCATCTTTTCATGCCTGTAATAGATACATGCCTATTCTGTGATCACTAAAATCCGCTCCATACTTTCTTCTCTGAGTCTGAACAGCTCTATTTATTCTATAACAAACACATAAATATATAGAATAATTGTGCTGAGAAATGGAGAACAATGATGGTCTCATGGAAAAGGTTAATTATTAAACAGTTATTCTTTCTATTTTAATGCTATGAAAGTATGCAAGAAAGTATGTTAGCTAACCTTGGGGAAGGATTTTATGGCTTTCCTCTGATTTTGGTGGTGCTACAAGTAACTGAATCCAAAAAAGCGAACAGAATTTTGTATTTGCTCCTGGAAAGAAGAATACTTCTGTTTTCAAGCTGTGAGCTTCATTTTTGAGTATCAGGATGAGATAGATTGGGTGCCCAGCCTCTCTTAGGTACAGAAAGTGCATGTTTGGTTGAGGACTAGCACCAAATGAAATAGCAAATGGAAATATCTGCCTTTAGCAGGATTTTTGAGAATTATTAAATTCCTCTTCCCTCATCTATTGTTTTAGGAAAGAAATAGCAGAGAAGTGGCAAGGCAATTCATGACTCTTTTTCTTGCAACTGGTCAGCAGTAGCTTCAGAGATTTCTCAGCTGGAATACCTTGCTCCTCATTATTTTCCTCTGCATTTTAGGGGTATCTGAGACAGGACGTCATTCCTGAAGAGTCAGCGGATGCAACTTAGAAGTGTCTTTGTATGTGATCAAAATGTTCCTTTGAATTTTCAGGGATGTTCCCAGGCAGGCTCTTACACAGTGAAGAACAGACACGGATCTATATGTTCTTCCTTTTTTTGTTTATTCAGCCTGAATGATAAATCAATGAATTAGGGGCACTTCTTTATTCTTGTAACTTGTTTTTCAGTTTTTCTACGTGTCACAGATTATAATACTTCTGTATAGTACTGCTTAAGGGAAGGAGGGCTACTCTGTGTGAACTGAAGCCTGAATCAGTAGGCTGTATTATCATACTGTTATTAAAATGCCAAAGCATAGTTTCAGAATCTTAGGAATGCCTATATATCTAATAAGATGTAGGAATTACCATTTAAATCTCAAATTCATATTAGAAAATAGGTATGTATCAGTAAATTTTTTATGATATAATTATTTAAAGGTTTGCATTCTGACTTACTGCTGTACTAGACTGTGTTCTTTACCTGAATTCTTAACATGAAATAACCAACATAATTTATTCAACAAAGACAGAATAGCACACATATGGTACACAAATATCAAACGTTTTCCTTATTTCTCTGATGATCTTATGACCTCTAAATTTGCATTTCAAGTAAAATAACATATAAATGTATACCTGCAAAACAAAAGCTGAGCAATTGATTTTAATGGACCTATAAGGAAACTGTATTGCTGACAGAAGGTTAATACGAGCAGAAAATTGTTGGTTAATCTGACAGTACAACTCCCATTGCTTCCTTTTTACTTTATTTACTTCCTTTTTTCTGTCTAGATCAGGTATAGAATAAACAAGTTTAGGAAATTAGAATAATTGAGGTATGGAATGATCTGTCCTCCCTGTCTGAAACTACAGAGCAGAGACAGGACACGAATCAGGTTGAGGACTGACTGGAACATTCTGAGGGAATATAGATGTGACTGTGCTGCCAGTAGTTTTGACCAATAGCCTAATGGTTGGAGATCTCACCTAGAATTTAGCAGATGTTACTCAAGGTCTGAAGAGGGTCATGTTGTTGACTATCAGTTTTCAAAAAATATTCTCCTGGCCTATCAGTGACTCAGACATGAAGTATAGAGAGTTGTGTGTTCTACCTAGTGCTCAGTTTGATTTAATTTTTTTATGTGGTTAGCTGTGGGAATTCAAATCTGAAAATAATAGCTATCACAATTTCTGTGCCTTTTCCTCTCTGCTAGATAGTATAGGAAAACTGTTAGTTTTATTTATGAAAAGGTTATTACATTCACTGAGACCACATCCTGATTTTTATCTCATTATTGATACCAAAGTATTTAGGAGCTGTGTCTTCATATACAAAGTTGGGGTTGATTAGGGTTAATCTCTTTTTTTTAAAATCAAGTTATCAATTAATCCTTTTGGTCACTTTTTTTTTTTTTTAATAGAAGGTAATTCAATTTAATTAAGTCTGTGTTTCATGAGTGCTTAATGGCAGGAATAAGCATATGTCAAAATGGCATGAAATTTCTTCTTCATCCTCTCATGAGTATAATTCTTTCAGTTGCATCTGATCCAGAATTGCAAAGCACTAAATTTTCACATTTTCTTTATGCTTGTACACTGTTTTCCAACCATGTGTAACAGCAATATATTGTGCAATTAAAATCCTCAGAGTTGCTGCAAAATTCATCCTGTTCTTTGGTTAGGAGTATAAACAGGTAAGTATTTAGCATATATGAGTCTTAAAAAGCTCTAGAAGCAGCATGTGAAGGCTATTTGAAAGAAGGACAAAAGTGGTAAGCAAAATGGTTCTGAACTGGGGATAAGCAAAGCTATTAGGAAATAATGAGAGTAGAATAACTGTGAAAGGGCCATTTTATCACTGTTATACTATTTGTACAGAATCTAGTGTCTGCGCTAATTATAAGATGAAATTTCTGTAAAGCAGAGGTGTCTCTGGTCAGGATAATACCTTTTCCCAGCTTCTGTCCCCATATTGCCACAAAATACCTCAAGCCTGTTGGTAATTATTTACTTCTTTCCGATATAGAGTATTAATTTAAGCTCTTCTTATAAAAAGCTTTAAAAAGCATCCTCTTTTGAAAATACATCATAAATAAATAAGATGGGATTGAAAGAGTGGCTGATCCTTTCTGATCCGATACAGATGTTGAAATATGTGAAAGTAGAGCTGACTTAAAACACTGTTTGTTATAAAACGCAAACTAATTTGTTAGTTGCATCCTTGCCAACTGCCCTCTGTAATCTCCTGGTTTTGTCTATTGCTCATCACCCTTAGTGCTTCCTTGACACAAATATTCACAGGATCTGTTCAAAATCCTAGTTTTTGATTAATATTAATGATTCTTATGGGGATTTTTTTGCAAGATAGATGTCTCACTGCTTTTCAGGTTTCTGAACTGCCTCTCTGTCTCTGAACAGAGCCAGTTGCTTTGCAGGCTGCTGGGAAATAGCTGATTTTTGAAAGCTTTACATACTAGGTGATCTGATACATTTAATCAGTTCCCATATTTTAATGTGTTGAAAAAATTATTTGTTTTCAAATATTCATAATTACAATGGTGAGAAAAGAACTCTCTTTTTAATATAATGTCACTTCTCAGGTAACTTGACAAAGTATGGATATGCATGTGCCTGGCACAGAAGGGGTTATATTTGGAGTGTTTCACCTAATTACTTGCTTCACTGAGAATTTTGTTTCATTTTTTATCAGGTTGTCTACATGTATTATATCTTGCTGCTTAAAATGGAAAGCATTACCTGTATTTTGTTTAGAAACAAATGTCTCAACAAGCAAGGATAATTTTTAGCCTGCTTCCTTCCTTATGAAAAACTATTTCAAAATGAGAAGAAAGTATTCTAGGATATTACATTTTTTACTTTTCCTGCTTACCTAAATGTGGTAGAATAAGATAAGATTGCAATAGGTCACAACTCCCCTAAACTTGTTACAGTAAGGAAATGTGTTTGTTTTTATACACTCCCTTCTGCTAAAGAGTAAACTTGAAGAGTTCAGGTGAAATGATACAAACCTCCTGCATCTTTCAGCTCTTTGAAGAAATTCTATAGTTATTCAGCATGATGAGAAGGGTTCATGTGACTCCATCAAAACTCTTTCAAGGTTAACAATGCAAATCTGGAAGACATAACTGAGGATATTTCAGCAAGCAGTCTAGCATAAATCAAAAATCATTCAAGAGTGCAAGTGGAAATGAGGAGTATTGAAGCAGACAGTGTTTCATAATGTCCAGAAAAATTATGTGAGATAAAAGCAAATATAATGTAGCCTAAATTGGAATTAAATTGATTTAAGCTTTAATGAAATTTAGCTTTGTATGAGAATCCTGATGGAAAAAAATACAACACATCCTCAGCTTGCGTTTAGGCTGACCCTCAAATATGTTTGAGAAATGAGACTGCACAGCTAGGACATACAGTTAGATACTGTATAAACTACTTTTCTGATAGGATCATCTCTAAAAAGAAAGTTTTTATACTATACTTTATATCTTCATACGATCATTCCATTTGCACTGGGAACTCCACTACCTACTATTCAGCTACCTTTTGATATGCTATTTCCTTCTATCGTATTTTCAGCAATGTCTTTAAGGGACAAGCTGGACTGCTCTTGATCAATGTCTGGGCCAGAGAAGAAAGCGTATTAACAGAAACATTAGTCAGGGCCATGTTGTAGAAGTGTTGAATAGTTTATTTTCCATAGGAGAAAAACTGAAATTAGTTATAAAGATAGGTTTAAAGGTGCTTTATATCACACAAATTCATACTACTTTCTCCATTGTCTTTTATTTTTCAAGACAGCCTAATAGCAACTTTAAATGGACTTGCTACCTGTCCCATGTTTATTCAATACCAGACTGTCTTTTATTTCTGCTCTTCTGTTCCTTGGCCCGGATTAAATATGTCGCACCTGTCTTATTTTAAAAGCAGGCTGGCTTTTGTATACCTAGTACTTCCCAGGATTTTGGGAATGCGCATTAATTTTTCCTTATACTTTTTGCAGCATAACATGCGTAGACAGATTTTATGAGATCTGAAAAAGATCAAACAATTTTGGTTCCTTTTTAGATTGTCAGTCTTGAAGACTTCATTTTATGACACGTAGCTTATCAGTATAATTTGATTAGAAATAGCTACATTTAAATTAAAATATTTATCGGTCTGTTTAAATTGGATGGATTGTTTTAGTTTTGGGCTGCTTTTGTCTGGAGTTAGGGATATACGCACACACATGCACATAAAGGAAAAAACACATTTTGTAGTAATAACTGTTTATTTGTATCTCATTCTGTTTAAAATCCTCTGCTTTGTAAAGAATTTATAGTAAGGTTAAAGAATTCTTGAACATTCTTAACCTCTGCTGACAGAGTACAATTAACTGCATAAAGATCAAGCACTGTGAATCACTTGACTTATTCTTTATTTTTTTTAAAGTGAGATAGTTACAGTCTAAACTGAAGAATGTTGCCATTTTACTCCCGCTTGAATGCCCTTGTTATACTTCTCCCTTCAAATTTAAATTCGGATTCATATGGTTAAATTGTAATAGATATGTATTGGTGAAATTGTAATAGATATGTATTCCTACGGTCCTATTAGAGTCAGTGGGTATTCTGCTATTGACTGATAAGTCACAATGGAACCTTTTTTCTCCTTGGCCACTCTTCAGAACCCCTCAAGCTAATGAAGCTACAAAATGACCTAGTGTTAATTACTTATTATACTTATTTACATAATGTTAACATAAATCCAGTTGCAAAACATACCACTGTATAAAGAGTTTTATAACTATGCCTTAATTGAAAAACATTTTTCAGTTGATATATCCATTTTCATTTTAAGCAATGTTTACTGAAGCATCTTGAACTACTGGTGCTTGGAAAAAATGCTAGTTTGATGTCAAACTCCATTGTCTAGTCATTCTATCAGTGAGTTTTTACAAAAAATAATATTCACACTCCTTTCAAACGCCAAGTATTTTTTTGATTTATTTTGTGATATCAAAATTAATTAATACAAAGAAATTTTTACAGCATAATATGTTACATAGGTAAGATTGCCAGGATTTAAGGCCCTGATCCTGTCATTTTGAGACTTGTACAGTTTGAGCATGCAATTGGCTTCTTTTACATCCAGTCTTTTTATTTATGATAGAGGAAATAAGAGCAGCAATTTAGTGCTGAAGATGTGCAATTGTCCTAAACTCTTCCACAAATGAAATCTGTTTCATAATGGATTTAATGGAGCTTAATATGCAAACAAGTTCACTAATTTGGCACTAACAACTAAACATGAAGAATAAAATCACAGCTTCACTGATGTTGCAAGTGACTTTGCTAATGATTTCAAGTAAAGTCAGAGTAAAATTTATGATTGAAAATGCAAGTTAAACAAGCAACATTTCACAACTAAATTTACAGATTAAAAACTTGCTTAAGCAAGATTAAGGAAAGTTTATACCCTGAATTCCTCAGAAGCTCAAAGGTAAGAAATCAACATACGAAAAATGTTGAAGTAGCTAAAATATTTTCTGAGAAATAACATCACCACCCCCCATATCTGCCCATTTTATTCCTGAATGAATAATCTTTAATATTTTTTAGGTTTCTTCTCTAGGAAATAGAAAAGTGAAGGATGCTTTTTGGGATTCGTATCAGAAGAGGGAAAGTGAAAATAGCACTTTCTCCTGCCCTGCACTGGAAAGCAGTGGCAAGGAGTCAATGGAATTTCTCATTATTCTCATCATTCTTTCATGGCTTGCTTATCAAAAGAAAGATTTGACAAAAATTGAAAATTGTGCACACTCTGAAAAAAGAAAATTGAATCATCCCTGTCACTGAAGTTCAAACCTTTATTTTAGACTGCCTAAAAATTTCAAGTTTGAAGAAACAATGGGAGTTATGATGGGTTATTTTGGACTCAGCCAACACATTTAAATCAAGTTGTAAGCTTGCATTCAAATTTCTCAAGCTATAAGATTGTCATATCTAGAATTTTTTTCTGAATGAAGTAGGTATGTGGCAGTAAGATACTGGTTGGGTGATATATAGCAAGTTAACTGAGAAGCATTTCCAAATTGATATGGAATTAATAAACTTTAAAGAGAATTTGTAGGAGTCAAGAATTATTAATGTCCCGTTTTTATTACTTGACTATTTTGGTAAGAATAAAATTGCTCAATATTTCAGTGATAAAACCGGTTTCATTACAGAATTATACATAATTTCAATTATTGTTGAAATGCATTCCACTACAGATCCAGAATATATTTGAACCAGTGCTGGTAAGGTATCATGACAGATGTCTTTTGGCAGAAAGTTGCTGTAGACATATCATGAAAGGTACCTTTTACCTGAGAGTTTGGTTTTTTGTTTGTTTGTAGCTTTATTTTGTTTGTTTTCAATTTTTTGACCTCCATGTTATTTAATGTATAGACTACCAACTACTGAATTGTGATTTCTTATATGCTGTCTTCATCCTGCCACAAACAAACAAAATTCTCAGGGATCTAAACTTTTTTTTAGGTTTTTCAAATACAAATACTTCAAAATCAGGAGTTTCCTGACCACTTCTGTCCTCCAGACTAAAACACACTATTTTCATGTCAAAGAACAAAAAAAGGGAGTGTCAGTGTAGCCACTGTGGTAAGAATTTTGAAATATGCAAAGGCTCCTTAACCACTCCACAAGTTATACAGGCTAACTCTGAAACAAACGTAGTACTCGTATGGGACAGTGAAGTTAACCAACTGTGGCTGTCACTGATAGAAGTTGAAAAGAAAGGATGAAAGAAATCTATGCCAAAACTGAACATATGGATTGGTTGTTAAAAAGAAGAAGGGAGTAGTAAGGGAAAGAGAAGATTTGTCTTAAAGGTCTGGTTTCTAACTCACATTTCTGAGATTGTGAACTTGCATGTCAAAGACAATTTTTCCGTGTTTTGTATGACTGCTGATGACTTTTGTCATCATGGCAATAGCACTGAGCTATGCTAGGACAAGAAATATGTCAGTAGTTGACAAATTGTGAGGAAAACTCTCTAGGTCTATCTTACTTTGCAATCTGCAAATGAAAAATTAGAAAAAGAGGATAGAGGCAAAAATTAAAGTCCACAGGATCTTAAACATTGCTGAAACCACTACTACTAAAAGTAATAAATTCAGACAACTCACTTAAAAAATAAATGGCCTGACCATGCTACTCCCTGCCAATGTGAGATACTGTAGCCAACTTCTGTAGGAAGGGATAATGCACAAAGAAGAAAAGAAGATAAGAGCTAAAAAGAAGCAAAGATTATCTTTTCAACCTGATGTCTGTACAGCAGTGAAGAGCAGAAGAGATGCAGTTGGAAAAACGGAAGAAAACTCCAAACCGTTTTGCTAACACAGGGGCCAAAAGTGTGGGTTTATGTCTGGCTAAACTGTGTGCTGATCTGTACATTATAGTAAAACATTTTTAGGCTTGAGATTCTAGGTCAGCCTGTCTCCTGAAGAAGGTGAGCACCACAGACAATAAAATCATGAAAGATTAACGGAAGTTGAAAGTTTTAAACTTCAATTTCAGTCCAAAGCATCTCTTCACTGCAAGAGGATTTGACTACTTAAGAAGTCTGAAGTTTATTTTTTGATGCTATAGAACAGGACAGTTACTTTTTTGTGTGTAGTGCCAGCAGAATTATCTTCTCTTCTCTGTCCACAGAAAGGCAGAGAGTAAGTCAAGGTCAGCTTAAAAAGCCAGTCATTGTTCCTTCAATACAAGGTTATGTATTTGAAACTACTTTTTTTTTTTTTTTTTATTTCTGTACACACTGGTAACGATTTGACAGAACTTATTCTCAAAGTTCTTGCATTTGTCAGTATATGGAAATACGGAGGAATTTTTCAGTATATACTGTTGAAAAGAAATTTCTCCCAAAATCAGTTAGAACTCTGAAGTGCTAAATTAAATACGCTCTGTATAGTGTGTGCATAAAGAGACATATTTTTATTTACAAATAATTAGGACCACCTCAGCTATTTTAATGATGATACCAAGGAAGTAGATAGATTTCTCTATCTGTGTTTTATTCTTTCTGCTAACATTTGTAGACTGTAGAAATGCAAATCAATATGAACAATGCTATGGAGAGCTGTTTGCATGAAATTCTGGTCTTGAGATACAGAGAATGGACATCAGAGTTATTAACAGAAGCATGTGGCAACAAGATGAATGGCTTCTCCGTATGGCTCTGGCTGGATGGAAAAACAGCAGTAAAAGAGAAAGCCACATACAACCTGTTTTCTTTTTCTAAATGATCCTCATGCTTGTGGGGTAGAGAGAGTACTGGATGGGAATACAGATTTCTTCACCTACTACTGAACGTCTTCTGCCTTGTGGCTGGAAAGGGGGGGATGATCTGGGCATCTCTGTTTTTAAATTTGTCATGAATCCAGATAATCCAGCAGGGTTTGTCATTGGGAGACCGTCTTTATGCTACTGTTCTGAGTGAGTGCTAAGTGCAAAACTCTGGTTTGAAACATAAGGCCTGGTTCCTTACTCTTATATGAGCGAGTAGACTTCTCTTGCAGAAAGACAAATGAGCTTGATGAGTGAGGATTCAAGCAAAATAGAAGTTCTGTGAACAGTTTAAGAGCAGATAACAGTTTAAGAGGAACAGATAACTAGGTCATGACACAATGGACTTCTAGGGAAGTGCCTGAGGTGATAGGCTGTCTTCTTAGTAAACTGCTGTAAAGCCTACAGCTTTTAGCATCCACGGAAGAAAAGTGTGTTAAAAAGACTGTGTAACTGTAAGTGCAAGTGTTTTGTGCACTTCAAAAAGACTAGAGTAAGAGAGAGTTGGCTGATTTTTTTGCCTGTTTACAGAACTAACGAACTGTTCAATGGAGTGGTTGTTACAAAATACTTGAAAGCTTTCTGATGCTCAGGATATAGCCATATGGAGAAGTAAAGTGGAAAGATCAATTACTGCTGCAGACACTTTCATTACTGGTTTGCCATCAGATATAACCATCTGTTCTTTTGCAGGCAGGAAATAGAAAATTGAGTATTCCTCTTGTTCCTCTAAAGTTGACACAAAAAGAGAATATAATTCTGGTTTAAAAGACCTTATTTGTTCATTGTTGCTTTTGCTTACTGTTCTGCTATACATACTTCATGGAGAGAAAACAGAAAGAAAGAAACCTATTCAAAAGTGTGCGTCGCAGAAGAATGTAGTACAAAAAGATTGGTAACAGCTATATTTGTAAACTGCAGAGTAGAAGTAAAACTGCATTGAAAAAAATATTGCAGATAAAAGGGTCCTAAAGCAGACAGGACAGCTGGGTACATTCATGTGAGCTGAGCAGCATCCTGATTTTAGAACCAGCAACAAAATTTTACAGCTGGTTGCTTCAGTGTTACTGAGAACATTCAGGGCAGTAATAACTGATCCATATTTCACTCTTTCTGTCTTAGAAACCTGTAATGAAGGGCTGAGTTTATAACTCTTTCTATACCCCCTAAAAGTATCTCAAACCAATGAGGCTGCATGGCTCAGCATACAGAAGTATTTACAGGAGTTCAAAATTCAGGAGTTATGTCCCTCAGAAATCATCGTATTTTCCTTGAGAAAAAAAAATAGTGATGTTTAGATTTTGAACCATCTGAGACTAGTATTCTTCAAGGTTTTCCTAATCTCTAAAGAAACTGAGACACTGAAAATGACCAGGGTATGCTGTTAGGATATGTGATTTTAAAAACCAGGAATCATTAGACTAACAGTGATTTTGGTGACTTCTTGACATGCAGAGGTTCTTCAGGAAAAGGTCTGAAGAATCAGGCCCTTAACAAACTCGATGAACTTCACTAGTCTTCTCTTTTTCACCATCTACTGAAGAGCAGTAAACTGCTGATGTACCATATTAACATTAATAATACAATAAAATTTAAACTTTGAATTAAACAAAATAAATATCTATGTCCTTCTAAAAACAAAGTTGATAGTGTGGATAGACATTGAATGGCTTGGGTTGGAAGGAACTTGAAAGATCATCTAGTTCCAATTCCCCTGCCATGGGCAGGAACACCTTCCACTAGACCAGTTTGCTCAAGGCCACATCCAACCTGGCCTTGAACACATCCAGGGATGGGTCATCCGCAATTTCTCTGGGCAGCTTTTTCCAGTGCCTCACTACCTTCACAGTAAATACTTTTTTTCATAATATCTAATCTAAATCTCTTCTCTTTCAGTTTGAAGCCATTGCTTCTTACCCTGTCACTGCATGACCTCTCCAGCTTTCTTTTAGGCCCTGTTTAGGTACTGCAAGGTCCTGTAAGGAGCCACAGGAGCCTTCTATTCTCCAAGCTGAACACCCCTACTCTCTTCAGTCTGTCTTCATTCAGAGCTCCAGCTCTCTGGTCATCTTCATGGCCCTCCTTTGGACTTGCTTCAACAGTTCCATGTCCTTCCTATTCTGGGGTCCTCAGGACTGGATGCGGTGCTCCAGGTGCTGTCTCATAGAAAGAGATTAGAGGGTCAGAATCACCTCCCTTGACCTAATGGTCATGCTGTTTTTGATGCAGCCCAGGATGTAGTCAGCTTGCTGGGCTGCAAGTGCACATTACCAGCTCATATTGATCTGCTCATCAACCAACCATACCTTTAAATCTCTCCTGGGAAACACTAGCCATACACAGCCCCAGTGCTTCTGTTGTCTGCGAGATAATGTAGCAGATTTCAGAAGGAAGAGAGGAATTGTGCCACAGCTGGATGTAATGGAGATGTCAAGTTTAATAATTTGACTTTGCAGGCTGGGAACATGACAGATTTTGCAGGGGTTATTTATAGAATCCAGTCTCACTGACGCAGAGTTGGGACAGTTTTGGACTTATTTTCCTTGGCAAGCAAGTTTTCTTTTGCATAGGAAGACCGCTAAGACTGTGAGCCTCAGGAGAGACTAATTAAATTGAGGAGGAAATGTCAAAGAAAGGGGAATTAAAATCATAATGAATGTCTTCTTATTTGATTTGGTAATCGGTTTTTTTCCTTGTGGACTCCTTTCTAGCAACATCATCTGCTTTAGTGTTTTTTGTACCGTTCCTGGAATACTATCAGATTTAGGAAAAAGTATGGGGAAAAGACAAATTAGCAACTCTCCACATTAAATATTGACTTTTCCATTCGAAATCTAAAAGACAAACGGCTGTTACCAAGTTTTTTAGAGTAAACCTGAAGAGACTTTTGTTGCAGCTTAAATCCGTATAGGCTGGCTTGCTCAATCATCTTTGAGTTACTGAATGCTACCAAAAGAAAAAATAATTGTCAATGAAGTACATTATGGCAGAGAATTATGCCATCAGAGCAAAAAGAGTGTCCTTTAGCAATGCGACTTAATTTTTCCTCACTTTGCAAGTGCAATTAAATATTAGTGCTCTTTTAACAAAGAAGAGTTAGAAGGCCCAGTTACACTTTAAAGGAAGGAGTTTTCAGTTCTTATTCTAATGGAAATTAAACAGTGAATTTTGAAGCCTTGTAGGAAAAACATATTTCATTACTACCTGTTATGGGCGATTGAAGGTACAAAGCACTACACTCAAACACCCTGACTAAACAAGTTCTATACCAAAATCTAGATCTTTAGTCTTACAATATCAGTTGCAATTACTTTATGTACCAAGGATTATGACCTGTTGAACTGAGTAGGTAGCTTTCAGTTATTTTTCAAAACAGTGGTTGACATGGCAGTTTATAAACTCAGATGAGTGGCACCTTGCCTTTGTGTTCTCAGTCTAGTTTTTACTTGGATTAGTCTGATCCACCTCACACAGGTTAATGTTGGCTGGACTGAAATTCCACACCTAAAGAATGAAGGGTCCAAATCACTAAAATTTTAATTGGATTTTTTTTCCTGAAGAACTGCTTTATACTACTGTAATTAAAATACCAAATTAAAACCTACAAGAAAAAAAAAATTCTCTGTCAGCTTTAGCAATAAAAATGAAGAGCTCCATGTGGTGGGTGCTGCAGAGTTCATAATTCAGTCAGTTAGTAATCCCAAGTTCTGTAGTTAGTTAGTGATGTTAATCTATAAGCAATAGATCATATTTCCCAGAAAAGCAGTGGCATTTTGATCCTTGACGATACTAAAAACCTGACTGAAAAACAACCCTGAGCAACTTTGTGTAGGTGACCCAGCTTTGAGTGAGGGGTTGAACTAGATGATCTCCAGAGGTGCCATCCCACATCAGCAATTCTCTGGTTAATACAAAACCCAAGAAAATCTTCTCAGAGTTTCTCGGAAGTCAGAATATCTGTTTCAGATCAGAAAGTCTTGTGTGAGAAAAAAGGTCAAATCCAGTGTTGGATGCTGTTCTGAGCAGTGAATTATGGAAGTTGAAAACTAGTCAGTCACTATGCAGATTCCAGTGATTATCATTTAGCTATGTTTTCTGTATGCAAATGAGATGTTCAGAATTTAGACCTGTATGAGACTAGCCTTCCAAAATACTGTAACTATATTGAGCAGGACTTATGCATTTAAGTTACATTGTCCTAAAAAATAAAAACAACTGTTCAGGGATATTCACCTGATTGCCTAGAAATCTATGGATCCATATTCATTCAGACCTGAATTGGTCAGACACCACTCAGGTCAAAAGGAGATATGAAATCAGTGGTACATACTTGTTTCTAATACATATGGATACAAAGGGAAAAAAAAAAAAGGAAGGATTGAATGAAAAAGTCAGGTAGGTAGGAACTGATGAGAAGGGCTAAAGAGACTAAGATTAATAGGGCTAAAAATGCTGAGTACAAACTGAAAATTAAGAAAAAGAAAACCAATATATCTCAGAAAATTAGCAACTTATTAGAAGAAACTGCTCATCATCCAATGCTCTTTCATATATTTACCAGCAACTTCAATGAAAATTTTCAATTTCTTTCAAGTTTTCACTTGTAAAACTTGATTGTGACAGAAAACTGATCAGTCATTTTAATCTGGCAGTACAGAATATAACATGCTTGGAGACAAAGAGCACAGGCTATACCTCTGCATTTTGGAAAGACTTGTTCTCAAAAGCTGTAGCTGTCAGATCAGTTCATAAAATAGCTTTGTTAAAAAAGCTGGTTTGAAGTGCCTGTGTTGACCTCTTTTGTCTGAGTTCACCCCTTTGGTTGCACCAGTGTGGGTGTTTGTCAGGTTTACTCTAAAGCAGATCAGGGAGAAGATCTAAGCTCAAAACCAAAATAGACTTTTTATCTTTATTTTTATAGCCCAATCATTGCCCCACTTCATTTTTTATGGCAGTACCTATCAGTTGTCTTGAAAAAAAAAAAACCCAGCAGGAATGTGTAACTTTTCTAAAAAGCCCTCTACTTACAGTGTACAGCCCAAGACAGAAAAGAAAGGGAAGACTTCTTGGGCTATTGGGAAGTCTTTGGTTATTAGGTTACCTCTGCAGTTATGTATTTCTTTCCTCCAGTTCTTACTTAAATAGAAATAATTATGTTAAGGGTTAAATGTATCTATAATACCTCTTTCTGGCATATTTTTTTTCCTGGCCCTGGTGAGAAAACCTAGAAGTCAAAAGAATGTACAAAATCAGTGATATATGTGTAATAATTTAAGTATGTACATGATAGAAAAAAAAGGGGGAAGGCATTGAATAAAAATGTCAGATAGCTGGGAACTGTTAAAAAGGTCTAAAGAAATAGGGTTTGATAGATAGGTATCTTCTTGGTATCAGCCTCATTTGTAAGGAGTTGCTCATTTTTCTTATCCCATTATTTATGAACCACTTTCAGAACTTCAGGATCAGTATCTTGTTTTATTATCTTTTACCTCCTTAGACTTGGAAGTTTAGAATAATGTGATCAAGAGGGGGTTTTTTTGTGTATATAGACAATAACACAGAAATTATTTATAAGTAGAACAATCACAAAGGCAGAAATTTGTGCGAGTCGAAAGGGCAAGGGAACCTCAGAATAGAAACATGATGCCACAGCTCTTTTCTAGGAGTATGTGAAAGTGCTGTCAATTAGGTCTTACAAGGGAATATTTGTAACTAAAAGTTGGTAGAAGTGATGAATGCAATTTACGTGAGCTATACATTGTCCATGAAAAATAATGAAAATCCTACCTCCCCCTACCCCCCAACAGCTGTTAAGCTGAACGGATTCATTGTTTTGTCTGGAGATACTGAAATGTACTTTTTTTTCTGGTACAATGCAAGGTTATATATGTTTTTTACTCTTCTGGAAAGGTTTCTGTATGTTCATGTACATTTAGTTCTGCTCTGGTGAAAGTCAATGAGCTGTCTCAGCAGTTTGTATTTCAGTCTCTCCTCAAAGTGGAACCAGGCTACAGCTTCCCCAACACTCTTGCCGCTTAAATTTTTTACACTTCAGCTTTTTGTGCTTGTGTACAGCATGTTCTGCCTCTCAGTGAAATGTCTTCCCCTATAACAGAGAGAGAAGTATCCCTGGCACACTTTAACTTAGAATAAGGAAATGCAGTGTTATGAGTAGCAGTAGGGCCTCAGGTTACAGAAGCTCCCTTACCCTTTATGGAACTGCCCATTACAGCATGAATTCAGTGAACAGGAGGAGATCAATTTACCATCACAGATGGCTATTTTTCTCTCCCATTCATTCACAATGAAGATACATCCAGCTTTTAGGCACTCCTTTAATGTGCCTTTGAGGTATAATACTTTTCTGTATTTTTAATGTAAACTTCCAAATCAAAGTTCCAGGGCCAGAAGAAAACTTTTTCCTGCTGCTGCTTCTCTGTCACTGACACCTAAGTGACATGCTTCCCAAAACACTCCCATAAAAGAGCAGCAGTGTCCATGCTAGCTGCCAGCTTGAAACAAAACAGCCTCACTTCTGAACCCTATCTTTTCTCTCAGTTTACAAGACGTGCTTATTGCAAAGGCATTAAAGTTCAGTGAGCTTGTGATAAGGAAAACATGTTACAAAAAACTTACTTCAACATATAAATATATAACTATCAAAAAGAGAATGTGCCCCAATATTCATGTCTTAGAATCAAGGAGAAAGAAGCATATTTGGTGCAAGCATGTCTCTGAAGTGGAGAGAGGAGTGATGAAGGATACCCATTAAAGTCTCTGAAGAGCAAAGTTGTACGCAGAATGCTCTGTTGCTGTAGTTTAGGAGTGACCCCTTAGGAGCTAAAGGGAGTATCTGGTAATTTCTATGCTGAGAGAGTTTGTATTTACAAACTTGCACAGGAAAGTTGTTGCTGTGAGCTCATCACTGGAAGATATTTTCATACCCGTCTCACCTATCCTGATTGCAGGGCTGTCAAATCTCACAGAGTCATATTGGGGTTAGATTTGTTGAGGACAGTGAAACAGAGGTGTCTGAGCTGGCTTTTCCTCTGCATCCCATTCATGTCTTCTCAGTTATCACCCCCCTTAGTGGTAGTGTTGACTCAGCTTGATGGTTCTCATGCCTGGACATCGGGCCTGAGACTCTGCTGAGGCAGTCCTGAGGGCAGCCTGGTATTATTTTGATTATTTGGGTTTTCCACCCCTCCTCTCTAACCCCCTTCCCCTCCAGCCCTTGTCTCTCTGTGCTCCTTTGAGGCTGTGCTGCTTTTATCATGTAACCTGATTGGGATGTATGAAGTTGGGTGCAGCATCACAAAAACATGTGTTGCTTTCATATGTGAGGTTCTGTATTTGCATAGCACAGCTCAGTGTTGTGTGAATTAATGGGCCTGAATCAATCCTGCTGTGGAGATCTTTGTCGCTGTGCATTTATTGAAGCCTGTAAAAGAGTACCTTTAAAGAAAGAGAAACTTAAAGAAGAGCAGTTTGCATCACTGTGTGTCTTTTTTATGTTTTTTAAGGAGAATCTGGTATTTTCTGTGAAATGATAGTTACTCTTATTACTTTTGTGTTTCTGAAATTGCACATAAAATTTATTTATGTGTGGTCTCTTAATTCCCAACAAATATGATGTTTAAAAATTAATTTCATGCTTATTGTTTGTGCCATTTATAACCTTTTCCTTGAAACTGTCTAGTTCTGTCAAATAAAGGAAAAAATGCCTTCCAGCTCAGCAAAGTGCATTTGCAACCTGCTGTCATTAAGCAGCTAAAGCTGAAATATCATGGGGACTTTGCTGTCCCAGTCCCTGTCACTATTCTCTTATTCTGCAGCTACAAAGAGCATGTTGTTACATAACTAACATAATTTTTAGTGTCACAGCAGGCAGCTAGTGAAATGGAAACTGAGAACTAGGTTATTTTAGTTAGGAAAGAAAATGAGTATATGAGATTATTCAGATCCACTTTATTTACAAATAGAAAAGTTCTGTATTTGGAGAACTCTGAAGACAGGTTATACACCAGCTAAATTCTCACCAACTCTATTTGGGCAATAAGAAATGTAACATCTCAGATACCTCTGTTTAAACTCTTGTCCTTCTGTGAGTTCATTTATAGATTACAATCTTTACCTAATAACTATATGGTAGAACTTTTGGCTATTACTTTTAAATCAGAATCTCAGAATGGTTCTGGTATATTCACATGCCCATGCCTAAATAGAAATGGCCTGATTTGCAGAAGTGTGATCAATTCTAGGTCCTATTGAAATCAATGGGAACTGATGAGTGCTCAGTTCTTTTGAAAACCAGGCCATTTATATATAGGTGCCTAAATATGGCACCCAATTTTGAAAAACCTGGCTCTAAGACCATATACTATCTTTCTCCTTTTCATATCTGTGTTCCTGCTGTAAGAAAGGGTAAGAAGGGTAATGAAGAAATTATTGGTAATGAAAAGAAGACTTACTAAAGCACACAGGAATATTTCTGTGTAGTTAGTACCCTGTAGCTATAAAATATGTATTTTTTTTTAATCATTTAAAGCAAGTTTCCATTGGAGCAAAATTTTCTCTTCTGTATTTCCTCTGTTTTGTATTGAGAGGATAAAGGAAAGCAAATGGCTACTCCTGTGCATCATGTCTGGTAATTACTTTTGTAACAAAATAAAATTCAGATAGAAGATGCAGACACAAAGAAAATCCCACCCATGATATCATAAACAATCCCTCTGTACAGATTTATTTTTTTTTCTCATTTCCAACAGAAAAATGCATGCTGAAATGCAGCGGTATACAAATATTCACTCACTGACTCTCCTATTTTCCACAATATCATGAAAGCAACTTTCCCTAAAAAATAGTTGCATTTTCCACCAATTTTAACAGAATATATAGGACTTTTACATTTTGTCACTCAATATGCTGCAAAACAGAAAAGAATTATGATCTGTTACCAAAATAAGAGGTCTGCCAGATAATATGGTTAGAGGCTTTGCAAAGCTCACAGCATTCTGAGGAACTCATTTCAGCCATGCCATTAGCATCTTCCTAAGGAAAGCTTTCAGACAGATTTTATTTGGGTTCCACAACTGTATGAAAACTCGTATAACTGATTCAAGAAACTGAATACAAGCTGATGCATTAGAAATGGTTATTTTTATGTTGGGAACCTAAGATTACAAAAAGAAAATGTTTGGGTTCTCTATCAGGTTTGTGAGCCCCTAGGTTCTTAATTTCTGAGCTTTTTAGGGCAATCATGAGAGTGAGTGACTTGTATTTTTCAGGTTGTAGATTAGGTGGTATTTGTAACCTGTTTTCCCATGGCTTTGTTCATTGTGGATCCTCCTACGTTTAATAAGGTGTAATCTCTGAACCTCTTCTGGAGTGAGGATTTGCTAGTATTTAATATAGTTTGAGCTGATTTGTGGCCTTGTTCTTGGATGATGAAGAGTTTAGAAGAAGTGAAGATATATTTTGTTGCACTTCAATATACTTTGGGCCCTAGAAGTATTCAGGCACTATTTTAAGTGTTTTTGATGGGTTAGATGTTTTAATGGATACAGAATACTTTTTGGGGAAAGTGAAGCCAAGTGGCATAATAAATATAAATTATGAGTAATGAAACAATTAGGTGATAAATTTCACATAACCTACCTGGACTGTATTTAAAGACATTGTCATCTCTGAAAACTCTGATATTCCCAATACCTGAGGGCTGTCCATGGAAAATTATTGGTTTTACCCAATAAACTGAATAGGTGTGTAAACTCTGATTTGAGATACAGTTCCCCTTCCTGTTTCACAAACCTTGTTCAGAGCAAATGCACCTTTCCTTGTCCAGAGGAGTGACTGACCTTGTCATGCCTGTGACAAGAGGTGCTGATCTCAGGGCAGACCTCCTAAGCGGATCTCATCAGGTGGTGGGATGCTGCTGCCTAAGCCCCAGTATGGAAGGAGCATTCTGGTGGACGCTGCCTCTGGGAAGGTGACAGTGGGCAGCCTGGGAAATGAAGCAAATGCCCTTGGGGAGGCCAGGTGGAGCTTAGAAATGCAATTGGCTTAAGAACTGTCATCTGCTTCCATAATAAGATTCTTTAGTTGGACATTTTACTTATCGGTACAGAATTATCTTTTATTCACTAAGGTCAGGAGGAGATCCACTGACATAACAATAAGTGGAATGGAAATAGAGACATAGGCACTTTTGTACTTTTCATGTAATCTCACTTATCTGCTGCAATACACCTTGGGATGTTAGTTGTATAAAAGCAAGTTAAAATATTGGCATCCCAAATACTTTTTTGTGGGGTTAATTGAGAGAAAGGGAAGTATCTGCACAGTTGAGAGACCTTGGCAGTGTTGATTAATCTTAGGATGTGTAACCATTTCTAGATTTAGAGATTGTTAATGGAGATTTATTGCCATTCCATAAAACACTTCCAGGCTACACGGACACTTGGTTCCTTCAGTTTTCTCACAGAAAATCTGTTTGCTGTGCTTAGTCTTCCTAAGCGCCTCTGTTGCTGCTGTTGTCATCAGAAGTAATACTGGTCCCTGAATGCAATTAGTTTCTGTGTAACATTGACAGCTTTATGTGTTTATGGTATGTATTGCCTGAAGAAACGGGTTTTCTGCAGAGATAGCATTGTTTTATTAAGAATTACAAAAACATGTAATAACAGAACCACAAACCCAAAAGGTTTCTAGCTGTTTCAGTTATTCTTCAAGCCTTGTAATTAGTGTATCATCATATATTGTAGTACAGCTGCACTCACAGACATATTAAATTCTTTTAATTCCATTTGAGTAGTACCTAAAAAGTATTTTGAGAATCTGCATTTATATCAGTGATGTTAGAAGTTGCCAAATCTGATAGCCCAAAAAAGTTAAGGCTGTGGCAGCTCCATGTACCCAGGTTCTGCCAGTAGTGAGACTGAACATGTACCACCAGTAGGTTATACATGCATGCATACAATATATATACATATGCAATATACATAGCCCCACAGATCAATCCAGGCAGAAGACATAGTGTTTACACCAACACAAGCAGTCCATTCCCATCTATTTCAGAACATACACATATATAAATATATGTACACAAATACAGCATGGATCCCACCAGGAGCTGGGCTCAGACACTCAGTATGCCTAACATTTGCTCCTGGGTCCTTGATCTCCCCACTTGTTGGTAGTTGGATATAAAAACCCTGAGGCCCACAGCCCTATACACACATACACACAGAGGCACGAACACATACATTCATGCATAATGGTTCCCTGAAAGAACTAGACTTAGAAATTCGTCTGCCTGGTACCTGCCTCTGGATCTCCATGTCCTGATTACCTTGCACAAACACACAGATCTAGGCATGTGCTTTCCCAACAAGTAGTTCATTTTAACACTAGCCCAAACCCAGACTCATAGTCTCCCCAGTAGTTTGTTTGGATCCCTGGCACCTCCAGGAGCCAATTCACAGACCCTCTGGTCTCTCCAATACCCAACCCAGACTTATGCAGCCTCATTGTTTCTCTGCTCCTCAGTCTCTTATGCTTACCAGATCTTGCAGACTCTGAGGCCACTTACAAAAATTAGACATATAGTATAAAGAAATGAGTAGCTGGTTAGCAGTAGCGAAAGATTTATTCTTTACTGAAAGTGCCATTGTCTTCCTAAAAATTATATGGAATTCCCTATTGTAATGGGAGAGTATTTACCTGCTTTCTTGGTTGACCTCTTAGAAAGATAAAACACTGGAAATCTGCAAGAGTGAAAAGGATTTCTCTACCCTGTTTACTTGACCTGGTGATCACTAAAATGTGAGGACGATGCTTCCTTTTTCTCACTTTACCCTTACAGTTAAGTTTTCCACAAATACAAAAATACGAATGAAATATGCCTTCATGTGTCCTCATTGTCATGGTGTCCTCTGCAGCTTACCAAGGATGGTAATGAATGGGGTGTCAAGAGGAATCTTCTTGTCCTCCACTCTAATAACTGAAAAGAGGAAGCAGGAGGTTGTGTAACTGAACTGAAAAATGTCAAATAGCCACATGGAAAAAAAAACCCTTGGAATACTCAATAATAATATAAATATATTCAAAACTAGATTTTGGTAAATAATAATTTAAATGAATGATTGCAATATTATTCATATGGTTGTTCCTGAGAAATTGGACTCCATTAGCTAATACCTTCATGTCAAGCATGAATAAGTTACAGTAAATTTTTAGTGAAAATTATCTCTCTTCTACAGAGATATAGAATAACCATTTTGATATCTTAACATGAACTGATTGTAAGTTCAGAATAATGAGACACATAAAAATTATTATTTTCAATTTTTGGAGGGGATTTAGAGGAAGGCAGAACATAAAATATCAGGAAGTAATTGTTCAAGTGAGAGTAATGGTGTTTGTAATTTTGAATGCCATATAAGCAACTGCAAAATTTAGCGTGTTTAGTATGGTAATTTTCTTGACAGTCTTAATTTCTGTAGATTGGAATTCCTATCTTGGAAATGAACTTTACCTTGCAACTGCAACTGCAGATGGAGAAAATATGAGTCTAAAAAGTATACCATATGTAGGACTGTCTTTTTGCAATCTCATCTCAAATTGGTTTGCCCTGCTGTCAAAGACTATATATTTGTTTAAAAGCCATCAGCCATTAGTCTGTTTTATAGCATCACAGTTATGAAAGGTAAGGAATAGGTCCAAAGGTAATTCTGTGCATGTCCCTGCCTGAAAAGCATTTTCTGTCGTCTCGCAGTTGTAGTACATTGTGTGGGAAGACACAGGCACGCACATGTACCCTCTGTTGTAGGCTCTGCCGTGTTTCAGGGAGTGTGTTGGTATAGCGACACCCTATAGCTGGAGCACAAGTTACCTACATCTATATGTAGGTCTCTGTGATGCCTCCCCAAATCCCTCTGCTTCTCTCCCTCTCTTGGTTTGTTTGCTCTTGAGAGAGCAGTGAACAGCCCTGCTGCTTGCGTGACTTGAATGGGGATCATTTGAGGAATTCTCTTGCTGTTGCCTTGCATGATAAGAGAAGTTCTATATTTGTCTCTGTTCTCTGCTCTAAAGATATTATTTGTCCTGTCAAAGGGTAAACCTTCTGGATCAGGAGTTTATTCTGAGTAGTATATTGCAGTAGAGTTCTGTGATAATTCAGGTTATAATAGCATCCTGTTTCAGTGAAACAGGCTGTTGATATCTTGTTTTCCATATTACCAAAGGGAAAACAAGGAGAGAATGAAGTACGTGATGAAGAACTTAGTTAGGTAATTTAGAATTTTACTGTGTTCTGTGCAAAACAATAAGTTTCCAAGTGCACACTAAGCCTGCTTCAGAGATTTATGCTGGAGTCACAGTTGGGAAATATCCTTTTCTTTTTAGCTATGTATCTTGCAGCTGAATTTTGAATTGCTTGGAGTCTACTAATCAGCTTTACTGGTAGACCTGCTAAGGAAGCATTGCAATTGTCCATGTGAGGCACAAGACAGAAATGTATGGATTAGATTTCTGAATAATTTTTTGGACACAGGCAGTATGAATTTGAGTATAATTGATGCCAAAGCATTTGCCCAGGCTATGAAAATGAAACTGAGAACTGCAGTTCACCATGTATTTCAGATGTGTCAGGGGCTTCTGCACAGGCCCATGGAGGTGAAGTGCTGGTGTGTTAATTGTGTTTTCCTCTCCATCTGGGACTGGGTCAACTGGTGGCAGAAGAGAGGAACTGGCTTCTGGTGCCTAGGATTGCAAAAAGAGGACTCCTTGTGAATTGCCAAGAGTGTACAAGGTACTTACTCTGTGTTGTGACTGTCCAGGGACAGCCTGAATCTATATGTGAGGTGTAGAAAAACAATATTTGGCTGAAACACCTAGAGCTGTTATTTAGAACAGAAAATACTAAATCAGTTATAGCAAATAAACAGCAAAATAGCAAAATAGACATTTAGCCACCTATCAAACATCAAGTATCTTTCTTTGCTCTGCCACTGTGTCTCAGAAGGTTACTAGGTACCTCTGTAGGAATGTAAATGTAGAGCAGTCTAGATCTGGGGTGTTGGGTGGTGCTCAGGTGAGATACAACATGCTCATTAACTCTTCATGTGCTCTGCAGGAAGAATTAAAAAAACCTTGTGTTTATTTCTGTCCTTTGATACTCCCTCTACCAATCAGAAAGTATACTGATATTACTAAATGCCTTTGCCTACTATCACCAGTCCTTTAAAATCGTATTTGAGTGGATTATCTTGACGGAGTCACATATATTGCCCCATTCTGTCCTACCGCACTGGTTTTACTAGGCCCTTTTGCATTGCTGTCTTTTATTTTCAGTTTGGTTGGAGTGTGGATGCTGTTGAGAGAGATAAAAGTTCATATATAAGTGAGCCCACAAAGCTTATAAAAAGGCTTGGTGGGTCTTTTCTGTTTTTATGCAGAAAGATAAATTCTAGTTTGAGTTTCTTTTGTGATTAGTGTCATGGGATCTCAGATTACAAGTGATGAAGAACTAAACACATAAATACCTAAGATGTTTCAAATAATTGTCACAGAGGAAGGAGAGGTGGCTCAAAGCACCCCTTTAGAAACCATTCCTTGACAAGAGGACCTTTACAGAGCAGAAGAAGGGGTAGACAGTGTATTAAGCAGATCTGTCACAGAACATGGGATTTAACTGGGACCATTGTATAAATTTCTGGGAAGAATGAGAAACATAACAGGTTGGGAATGTGGTGGAGATAAACTAGCCTCAATTGTCACTGACTTCTAGAAATTTCACTTTGGGTAAATAAAGGCAGTAATTAATATGGGAAAAAACCCAACCACCTCTAACCACTTTTTTATGTAAGAACAAGAAAGTCAATAGTCAGTGTATCAAGGAGAGTGACTTGGGTTTTTGTATTTTTAGGCTTTTCTGTAACTCAGAGAGGTCAGCTCAACAAACTCTCACTTACTGAACCTAATTTCATATTTCATATTTCCCTTTATCACTTAGAGTAATTTTAATTGTCCATAACTGTTCTCTTTCCATGCAGCAGAAGAGTAGCCTAAGAGAACACAGAAGGGAGGGATTATTTCCAAATAGATCATTAAAGCATCACACTAGAAAATCAAATAAAATTTGCAATGAAATGCAACTATAAAATGCTTTTAGTTTGGTGAATTTTATGCAAGGACCCTCATTCAGTGATAAAATAGGATTTGCAGGATCTACATGCATAAGTGCTAACTTCAGAGGAAAGAAATAATGTAATTGAGGAATCTCTCTGCTCTGCAAGATGATGTAAAGCAGACTCTTCAACTAAAATAATTTTAAACCAGAATGAATCTACATTTAGACAGGTTAAACTTTCCAGTGATGCCAACCTACTTATACAAAGTTAAAATGATGGCCAGACTCCTGTTTAGTTGATTTTGGCTTTTTTTCCCATTGAGTCAAGGCAAATGCTAATATGCATAAAATAAGGTACTTGATAAGTGCTTTCCTGTATTGGGACCATGGAACCCACTCGGCATTTTGCAGAATTGATCTTCTGCATAATCTATGAAAAATACCATATTTCTAGAGACTGTCAGTTTACTATTCTTTATTTTTTCATTTCTCTCTTTTTAGCACTATTGTGATTAATAGAATTTTGGTGTGTTAATGTTGTTGTATCAGCTATCACCCAAATGCTAAGAATAGAATATGAAGATTCCACAGTCCACATTTGCATTGACATTAGTGCTTTAAAGTAAGACTTAAACCCATTCTCTTGTGTTACTGTTTCTAGTTCCTGCAGAGTTCTAAGGGAAATGCTGAACAACTTCTTCAGAAAAATCCATTATAATACACTGTTTCTGAACAGTGCTTTATAAATAATCCATACAATTTCACAGATTCTTCAAACCTCACAGACATTCTGGTAACATCTTTGAATTACTTGAGTGTGGAGATGAGTGGGTGGGCTTGATAGAGAGGAGGAAGCTGTGAAAAAAAACCTGCTATGTGGAACAGAGATTGTTTGTGAAATGACTTGTCTGGCTTTCTTGTAGTTTGCACTGAATCGGATCTACCACTTCTGCAGTTATGTGGGTTTTTTAGGCTATATCCAGTAAAATAGAATGATTACTATGACACTATGATCCAACATGACTCAAAAATCAGACTGCAAGTTGGTCATAAATTAATTCAGAATAATAAAACCAGTGCATTTTGCTGCTGTGGTATTTGTGAAAGCAATATCAGGGTATTTCACAGGGGCAGAGGCAGGTTGGATTGTGAGCACTGTTACCCTGTTTGATGTCCAACAACAGAGTCAGGGTCAGGAGAGACAAATAACTGCACACTTTGCGATGATATTGACCTTCATATACAAAGTAGAAATAAAGGACAGAGCCCTGCTTGGTTAGTTGGGTTTTTTTCCCACTGGATCAAGGCATTTGCTCATGCTCTTAAAATAAAGTACTGGCTAAGTGCATTGCTGGGTTAGGCAGGAGATGCTAATGCTGCATCACCTGAAAATGCATATTTTGTTATTGAACAAATCAATGTGTGAAGTTCTTGCTTGGTCAGATGCTGGGTGGGGTGGGTCCATACTGTGTTGACAGGTGGTGGTGAGACATTTCCATTGCTAAGGCAGCCTGATTAAAATGTTAAGAGCATAAACAGTTTGGTCATTCTGAGTTTGTCAAACAATTGTATGAAAAACAATAGAAGGATTAGTGCTCTGGCACTATATATTAAATTTGCTGTAGTAATTTCCGTACTGAATCTGCCTGACAAATTAAGCAATCTGTAATCAGTAATGTACATTCAAAATATCAGCATTTTGGTACCAGTGCACATTTTATCAATGAACTGTGTCAGAAAGTAATCAATGATCGATTAATCCACGTTTCTATCAACAGTCTTTCAAAAATAATGCCAATATATCCCTCACAGACACAAACTATCAGGCAAGGAGGAACACAAAATGGAAGAAACCCAAGAAATAAAAACTGAGGAGAGTAAATAGATACTGTGGCTGACTTGCCCTTCAGCCACTGCTGAGGAATCCTCCCACTTGGCCCAGCTTTTATTGAACTGGAGGAAATTAGATGTGAACTCAAGCATGGAAAATGGAGTTTCACATGTCTGAGAAAGCCAATTAATGTGATTTTTAGTTTTCCACTGTTTTGGTAAGGTGGAAGTTTTGAGGCAGACGAAGAATGGGTTTTAGTATAGGGATTATTTAATTTGTCATTTTCTATGAGAGTCATTTACTTTGTAGCTACCAGCTGAAACAGAGAAAAAAAATAAATTTCCTGATGTTTCTGGAATTAGGACATTCCCTACTGTCAGGCTGCCGAACCAAAATTTCATACACCCCTTTACTACATATTCTTATTCCTAGGAATGCAGTTAGGAAAAGTAAACCTAATTCAAAATATGTGAGCTGTCAAAAATTCAAATTCATAGGCTTATGAATGTCCCTAGGTGGCACTACATGCTTTTTTTGTTCAAAAATAATCAAATACTTTATACATAAATAAAAGCAAAATAGCTTAATACACATGATAAATAAATTCCATATTTTCTCCAATAAAGTGGCTAATGCATTTTTTGTATGGTTAAACACTAGACAGCAACTAAGTATCACACAGCCAATCCCTCACTTCTGTTCCACTTTCTCCCATGGGTGGGATGAGGAGGGGATAAAGGAAAGAAAAGAAAATAGAGCTCATGTGTTGAGAAACGAACGTTTTAATAACTGAAATAAAGTAAAAGATAATAATCATTATGATGATGATGATTGATGATGATGATAACAAAAACAACAACAACATGCCATGCTTCCCTCCCCCACCACCAGCCTCTTGTGCATCCGCTTGCTGGTAGAGCATGGGACACTGAAAAGTCCTTGATTTAGGGTGAGCACTACTGAGCAACAACTAAAACATCAGTGTGTTACCAATATTATTCACATACTAAATTCAAACCACAACACTGTACCAGCTACTAAGAAAAAGAATAATTCTACCCCAGATAAAACTAGTACAATAACTCATGGAATAAAACTATTATTGTCTGAGCATTGTGTAGTGTTGTACTAAATTTTTTTTAGGATTTTGTGGAAAATATTTTTCTGTAAAAAGGTATAAACTTCACTCCAATATATTTGTGTTTTTCTTTAGATTTTAGCATGTTTTAATGGTAAAATCCATGCCAACAGGGAGAGAATGGACAAACAGGAATGGACTGGGTCTAAGTGTTTCATAAGAATAAAGACTGTCACAATAAAATTCAGATACAATGAATTGAAAATGTTATAAAGAAATAGTGGTTTTTCTACATCAAGTGACAGCCTCTTGTGTTAAGATACTATGAGTTAACACATGCAGCAGGATTTGAAAACATATAGACTATTGAAAGGTAGGTAAGAAGAATTATATAAGACAAGGCTAGTCCTACCATATTAAAATCAATAGGAAATTGGCAAATCAATAACTGTTAGTCTGGAATAAGTGATCCCATATATATTTTTGTTCCCTTTTTTATTTCTTTGCATCCATGTCTACATCCGTGTTTTAATGGAAACTAGCACATTCTGTGTGGATTAATCCATTCTGGGGACCAGTAAGTGTTTCAGTATGTTAATAATTATGTTCTTCTTTTTAAAATCTATTGACTACTTTTAGTGAGGAGCTGTCCTAAAATACAAAATCTAGCAAGACTGCCCCATGGGTTTATGTGAAGATAGATCACCCATGAGACTATAGCGGCTTTTCATGTGGTGCAAATATGCACTGGGGTGTGACTGCATGAGTAACCAGGCTGGCTCATCAATCTCATCTTCATTGCATAGGGTTTACTTGTCAGAAGAGTCTGTCAAGGGAGCAAAGGAGCTACACATATTATTTCCTACCCTTTCCATCATCAGGAAGAAATGGCCTGGCATGTTGGGGCAGCCCTCTTTCAAACTTCTTGCTATGGGGAACAAAGAACTCTCTGGCCCTTAGGAGTATGTAGAGCAATAGATCCCAGCAGTGCAGTAAAAAAACCTAGAAAATCCTCTGTGAGCATATTTAGGTGCTAAGACTACAATGGGAGTTTTCCCAGGTGCTTTTTAAATTGAGTGGAACTGCCCTTCCAGAGGGCATTTTCTGTCATCTGGGTTTCCTACTCAAGCAACAGTGGATGGTTTTTCCATAGGCAGTACCCAACTGGCTAGTTTATTGAGAAAGGCAGGAGGCTTAGGGGTTGGTCTGTGTATGCAGTATGAGAGGAATCTTCTCTGGTTCTTTCTTTTGGCTTTTTATACAGAAGTATGCTCCATATGAATCATCATTATTGGCGGGCTCCAACTGGTAAATTGTACATACAGGTATAGGTATCTGTATATTTATGGGTAGACTTTTCACTGTGATCACCAATATCAACTGTAATAATAGGCTTCAAAAGGTAAGCATGACAGCTGAGCTGCTGCTAATATCAAAGAGGAATGTCTGATAGAATTTCTTAGCAATCGGTGGTTGTGGTCACATCTGGGCCATTGCTGAAGTAGCACTGGGGATGATGACTTCAGTCCTATTGGCTTGGGGATAATTGTTTCTGTGTAGAAGAGCATCTGGTGTGGAAGAACTAAAGTAACCAAAGCTGGTTACTTGAGATCATAGTATCTCAAGTTGGAAAGAACCTGTAAGGACCACTAAGAACTCTGTGCATTACATGACTCCCTGAAACTAAACCACATGATCAAGAGTGTCTTCTAGATGAGATGATGTCTTCTTGATGTTGTGAGGAGGCTGTTCCAGAGACCAATCATCCTCTCAGTGAAGAATCTTTTGCTAATGCCCAGTCTGAACTTCCCCCTTGTGCAGCTTTATTCCACTTCCTTGTGTCCTGCTGCTGGTCATCAGAGAGAGGTAATCAGCACCTCCCACTCTATGAGGAAGCTCTGAGGTCCCCCCTCAGCCTTCTCAGAGCTGAACAAGCCATGTGACCTCAGGCATTCCTCCCAAGTCATGGCCTCGAGACCTTTCATCATCTTAGTCACTCTCTTCTGAACATACTCTTGTAAACTGATGTCCTTCTTCTGTTGAGGCACCGAAAATTGCAGACAGTACTTGAGATCCACACTAGTGTAGTGCAGAGAGTGACCATGTTCAGAAGTTCAGGGTTTTCATTGTATGCATTAAACTGAATGGTATTTTTAATAAATCCTTACTTAGTGAGGCTTAGGCGATGTTGCTTAGCAGGAGACTTTTTGTACCTTTTTTAAAGATGGTGTAAAATAAGTAATAGTAGAAATTGCAAGGAAATTTTTTAATGGGTTGTGCATGTTTTCTATGTTGGCTTTCCACACTTGGTGACTTGGGCTAGAGTTTATATTTATGCATATAACGTTAACAGAGAGTGTTGTCTCTTGCCTGTCAGTTTCCTGCTAAATAGTACGTAAGTCCATAATACATATGAAGCAGGAGGGGTTAATCGAAACACTTTTACTGTAGCCCCACAGGAGCCCCCCTACCCCCCCTGTACACTTATAGTTGTACCGTAAGCTACATTTCGTCAACTGTAAGCTACATTTTGTACAGGAAGACTCTGTCCTGTGCTGAGGGCATCAGACCTTAAAGGAACCACAACAAACACTGGACAAAGAACCCAACGCCCATAAATCTCATCCAGAGGAGCCAAGGTGACATTTGAATGAGTAGAGTAGGCCTAAAGCCAAGGGTTTCTTTAAGGCTGAGCGATCAGAACACAAGAACAAAAGAAAGTACGAAAGGTCCCCGAGGTGAAGTGAGGATGAGGACTGGAAAAGCAGCCCTCAAGATGAAGGCAAACAGGAACTCCCACTAAAATATTCCTCAAAATAGAGACCACGCCTCAATCTCCGCCCTAACTCCACCTGTTATGAATATTGTAATTAAATGATGCAATAATATGAATATGTAAAAGTTATGTTGTAATCATGATCAAGGCATTGTATAAATTACCTGTTCTTACTGAATCACTTTGGAGTTTTTACCGGGCCTGAACTGGTAAATCTCCCTGGCATCGTCGATAATCAATAAATACCTTGCTGCTTATGGACTTCAAATTCTGTCTCTGAGCAGTTTTATTCACCTGCCCCTTTTTCTGGGCATCGCATATATAAAGCAGTCTCATAGGTCATCAGAGGAAGATACAAGAGTAATAAATGCCTACATGACACTCTGCAGTTAGGTAAGGGCCAGTCTCCGTGAGTCCTATGTAAACTTCAAAGTATGTGAAATCTAAAAATTTGTCTCTAGTTTGCATTTCAGAAAAGAGCATGTTCACCAGCATGGCAAATTTTACTGCTAGAGATGGAAAAAAAATGCAAGAACATTTAGTACAGGCTGGTATAATGTTGCTGTTTCTTGATAACAAAGAGGTGTGCCTATTCTCAGTGCCAGGAGTACAGACATACAAATAAAACTTGAACTTATGTATATTTATTTTGAACATGCATATACATATATAACGAAATGCTAGTGAACCGTTTTACTATTTCAGGCATAAAATCAAAATATGCAACATGTGATAAAATAGGGAGTAATATTTGAAATGAACTAAGAGCCATGTGAACCACAGCTTTTCTCTTTTGGTTATCTTTGCCAAACAGTTTTCTCTCCCTCCTGGATACATGCCTCCCGAAGCCTCTCCTCATATGGCTGGGACATACTAACTGCCATTTAATTTAATTCAACCACAAGAGAACAGGGAAAATCAAGTGAAGTGCTGAATCCACTGAAGACAATACCAAACTCCTACAGACTTGTGAGAATAAAGATTTCCGTAGGATACCTGGAGGTATATATACACCCCCAAAATAACACTGTTAGAGTCTTAAGAAAGGATCTTTTTAAAAGCAAAGAAGAAAAGGGGCGGGAAATTGTGTGTTGAATTTGGCATTGGTTTGTGCTGCATTTACATAGAAATGGTGCATTTGGTAGCGAAACACTGTTGAGGAGTGTGGCTAAGGTAGGTGATATCCTATATATGTTAGTACATTATATCCATCAACAGAAAACAAACTGTACATTCTTTTCCTATTTCAACAGTTGTACTTCAATGAGGAGAAAAGATTTACCAGTAAACTAAAGGAATAACATTCCTCTTGTAGCTGAGGGTAAAATACTGAGAGAGCAGGTAATTGTTTTAGAATTGTGCTCTTTCAGAAGGGAAGAATCAATAATCACTAAAGTGGAAAGGGAAGACCAGTTGAAAGAAAAAATAAAAAGTTTGAAAGGAATATGTTGGAGAGACCTGACTGTTATTTAATAATAACCTCTTCCATGTTTTGTACATAATGATGTACTTCATTAGTTGTTTTGCTTTGACTTTCAGAGATAATATTTACTTTATTGTTACTATGACAGAGTGAACTCCTTTGTTCAAGGGGGGGGAGAAAAAAAGAAGATTGTAATTAATTGTTTAGGCTTTTTTAATTTAAATAGTATTTATCATTGTTTCTCCTCATGTAAAGACACTGACTGCTCCCACTCCATAATCTCAAGGGAGTAAATAGAGTGAGTACTATTTGTTGGAAATTATATGTGATAAATATATGACTTCCTGTGCTGGGTGCACAAGAAAGAATGTAGCAACCCCAGAAGAGTCCTCTGTCTGCTGAGCAGTCACTCTTTGTCCATATGGTCTGTAGAAAGCCAGGGGTGAGCCATGGCATCCATGTCTTCTCATTCTCAACAATGAGCTGTTCTGAAGGTAGTATTGGAAAGAACCACAAGTGAGCAGAATAAGTGCAGGTCTGGCACACAGCACAGTCTGAATGTTTAACATGAGGCATGTTAAAAAAGTAAGACAACCTTTATTTATTTTTAATGTGTTTATTCCAGAAATAGAAGTCAGATGGTAGCCAGTCAAACCACAAAGGATTTCCCGGAAGGATCGTGACTGTGGGTTGGGATTTTTTTATTTATTTTTCTATTTAACACTGAGAATTATGACATTTTAATGTTTAGAAAACATGTGGATGACCCAGGAGTGATTCTCACTTTTTTTTCTGGGCACCAGACAGAGGAAAAAAACCTGTATTTGGCAAGTTGAGTTAAAAAAATGGCAGTTGTTTATTGCTAGTTGTGGGACTGGGAGTACTAGAGCAAGTTCCATGCAGGTAGATTAACCAAATGACAGGGTGATTTGGGCAGGTGATAAATTGTCCAGAGTAATTTCAAAATTGTACTTCAGGGAATACTGGCTGGTAGAGAATTGAGTAAGTGCAACTCCACATTCAGAGGTCTTTCAGAAAACCTCCTGCAGCATGTTTTCATTGCTTATGGAGTGTCTCTACAGGTAAAGAACTGGATGGACAAATAGTTTTTACAGCTCTGTAAAACTATGACTTCTCTATGCTTCTCTCCTGCTCTTTTCACTTCCTTGAGTGATGCTACACATATGTATACAGCACAGGCACATGACAGTTATGCAGCTGGAAAAGTATTTGGAGATAAAACATTATCTGGCTTGTGATATGGGGTTGCTTGGAAACTGCTCATATTTCATTTTCACCACCTCATTTGAAATAAGAGGGGCTGATAAATAAGAGTCTGCCACTATCCCCCCGCAAATGCTTCAAGACACCCTGACTCTCTGCATTAAGAGCTCAGCTTACATGCTTGATCGTGACAAGTGGGCAAACCTAGTCAACTGGAAAAAAAGGACAAAACCCAAATGTCCTCTCTCTATTACAATATAGACAATGTCAGAAGAGGTGAGTGGGATAAAGGCAGCCTGTAGCCCCGATGGTAGCAGGTCAGTGCTCCCCATGGCACTCACCAGCTTTGTGGCTCAGAGACATGCTTCAGTGCTGCTTGTTTTTCCGTCTCTGTCAACCATGTGGGAGGTGCTACTGAAGGAACTACCTGAACTGTCCACAGCCTTAGTGCATTTCCACACATGCTGAGTTGGTTTTTGCATGTATTGGTTACAACTGTTCTTCTCCCTTTTTCCACATCTGTGTTTTGTGTCCTCTTCCAGGGCTATTAGCTCTACCGTGTGCAAACCAAGCCTTTGGAAACATTTGAAGCACCTAGTGCTTAGCTGATGCTGTCAAACACAACGATAAAAATACCTCTTCACCCACTGTCACTTTGCAATTGCGTAATACTGTCCTTGGTACGCAGTCTATGTCACAGGACAGTCAGAGAGATGTAATGTGCAGTGCTGGAAGTACACAGGATAAATGTTTCCAGGATTTAGCCTCCCAAAAAAAAGGATTTCTGTAATTTAGGATTACATTGGTAAAAGTAAGATGACTGAAATATGATTGAAAACTTGCAAACTCTTCAATTTTTATTGTAGGCCTTACAGTAATGCTTTTCTTCCTGTGTTCCAGTTCCTCAAGTTGTGTGATATTGAAAACATCACAAACTTATTACTGGGTTTTGGGTGGGGTTTTTTTTAATAGCTGTTTTTAGCCTTCAGTTTTCTTCCAGGGAAATTTGAGGCATGCAGATATGAACAACGCAAAGCATATTTTTGAATGAATCACAGGTTTTATGGGGTTATTGAAATCACAGTTATAATGGCTTGATGTTGGCAATATTGTTATAATGTTGTAGTTGAAATACTAGCCTTTTTATTGTAGCCATTGGGTACAGTCACTCTATAAAAGGATAGACAGAATTACTTGCTCTAAATTGGAGAACCTTTTCTGGACATTTTTTTTGATGTGATATTAATGTTCTCCATTGGAGTGTATGAAAGAAAACAAAAAAATTAAAAAGGAAGGGGATATGGCACAGGGACAGGGTATAAAAAATGTAGAACATGTGGAATGGATGAACTGAAAATGTACTGCAGGGATGCTCTGGGGAACAAGAGTAAGAAAAAGAACAGAAACCAGGGAAAAATTCTCCTCTACTTACTGAAAGTAAATTCTTTTCCTACAGATGCTTAGTAACAAAAGAGTCTGCCTTTAAAAATACAGAATGAGCCAAAATAGCAATACTAATTTGGAATTGCTTATAATTGAGAAAGAGAAAGGATACTATTTTCTTTAAAATAATAATGTGATACTTCTTTAGCAATCTTTCTTTTCTTTTAAATGTGAGAAATATGTAGAAACCAGAAAAGGAAAAATCAGAAGGTTAGAGCTGTAAAAAATAAGGAATAGACAGAAACAGACTGATGGAGAAAGAAAGCAGTTGATTGAAGCCTGTATTGGAGAGAAATGCACTCAAACAACAACAAGATCTCTTACCAGCAATGTAAAGGGAATGACAAATTAAACAATCAAATATCCCAAAGGAAATGTCCCAAAGTTTTCCTTCTGTTCATGTCTCTTTCAAATTCTTAGCCTCAAGTTTTGCTTCACCACGTGTCCTCTTCATTGGCTGCCAATCTTTTGACTGTCATATATGAGTTATGTTGTTTCTAAATAGCTGGTTTGATTCCAGCTGGACTGCACTGTCAACTTCAGTGTCAGCAAGGAAAGGAGAAACAGGACACTGAATAAAGGCTGCTGGGGGGGAGAGTAGCATACTAAACCCACTCAGTAGCCAACAAGTGAATGCAGTCAGGTCATAAGAAAGTGTGAAATGAGAGATATTTGTGCTGTGCTCAATGTTGCTGTATTGTGGCACAGCATTGAACTTCAGGCTGTAATGTCAAGGAAGAGGTAACACAAGCACCAATCTGCACTGACCACCATGATGTCAGTGAGGGTGCTTTAATTACTGGTATGCTTGTAACAGGTTGGGTCTGTAGATGGGAGTCAGAGTAAAAGCCTGCATGTCAAAATATTATCAATTAGTTAATATTAATTCATTTTCTCAAAAAACAATGGGAAAACAGTCTGGACAAAATGACTGGACATGACTGACAGCATGAAAACATGAAATCTGGGTTGATTTGGTCTTGAATTCTGAAAAGTTTTAGTCATAAGACCCAAGTGCTAATTTAAATATTTTGAAAACAGACCAAAATCAAAGAACCCAAATAGAACCATAAAACAACACATTTCTTCTTACTATAATTCCTCATTTCTGATATTACTTTCTTTTTTTTTTTTTTTTTTGTCTGAGTATCTCACTTTTTCATAAACTCACAGACTATCCTTAGAGATCTGTAAAAACTTCTGAGTATTCAGAACTAGGAGAAATTATATTTGTGTGTATACTAGCATACACTCACTTTTTCTAATAATAATAGCTACATCTTTATCGAATGTTGAACACTCGAAACCAGAATAATTCAGCATTTGAAATTTCTTCTCAAGGTAGTTTCATGTACGAAGCCAAATAAACATAACATTTTTGAAGAGAGGCCATTGTATGCAAATCTCTCAAGTAATTTCTTTTAAACGGTAATATTTTTTTAGACTACATGTTTCTTTTTATCAGGTAACTGAATTCTTCATTTCTACTGGCAATTTTTCAGGCAAATTATTGAGATTATTATTCTATGTACCTGCCCAGGCATCAGCATTAAACTTTTAAAGTCCTAAAAGACATCCTCTATGTGATTTTGACTGGCAGTAAGATTTTATCTGTAGACTTCATTTGCACTTCCCAGGTAAAAGTTTTCTATAATGTCATTCAATTAGCCATACAATTAAAAAAAAAAATTCAATATTGTGATACATTGACTTAGACCTCAAATCATTGATTTATAACTGGAAGAGTAATTTATTAAATTTATATACTTTTAGATGTTATTTTTGTATTTTTATGCGGTTTATGTGTTTTAATGTGTTATTATGAAATATGAGTGACTTAATCATATTTGCTATTACCAAGATTTTTATAGGATTTTATGCATTTTGGACTTTGAGCATTCAGGTGATGAGTAGTTCTGACTTTAACACAGATCAACTCCCTTGGCTTGTACAGATAATGCTTGGGGTTTTTTTAGAAGTATTATATAATTGGCCTATGAACTCTTCAATTAGATTACTATAAAAAGCAAAATTTAGATTCTAATACAGTATACTTTTTTACATATCTTATTCATAGCTTATATTTAATCTTAACAACTCAAATCTACAAACATTAAAATAATTGTGCCTCATAAAGTAGCTTTTTTTTTTTCTTTTTAAATTAAGGTAAGGGATGCTATTAGAAGAAAGTGTTTGGAACCAGTTAAGCATCAGAACTTTTATTCCACAGGAAATTTAAGATAATGACTTTAATTTTCAATTCCTTGCCCATTATTTCCATGTTTGGAAGATCTTGAATAGCTTTAGTATGACACCAACTTAAATTCCCCAGCAGAAATGTTCTTCATTATTTCTGTTGTTTTCAATGAGATCATTACACTGCTGTATTATAATTAGGACAATTGGTTTGAAGCTCAGATATGTGGCAATGTGTCTTTGGGAGTAGGTATCAGTAAAAAGAACTGTGATTTAATGATATTAATGAACCATCCACTTAAATCTCAAACTGATACTTTTGGGGGAGTTAGGATGATGTAAGAGAATAGTTTCTTTTCCTTTTTTTCACACACTTTCATTTGCTTCCCAAACCTGGTCCTGGTTGAGACAAGAGAAGCAACTTGAAATAATTGCAGCTTGTTATGACATACAGATCTAGTCAAAAAATAGTTTTACAGCAATAAGTTTCAGATACAATTTTTGGAAATGTGAAAGCTTTCAAGTTTCTGTGTATATCCAATCTTTAGTACTTCACCTACTATCAGAACGTATCTGATTTCATTTTGTTTTCACAGAGTTGGGAAGTTAAAAAAGATTAGTACCTTAAAAAAATTTTTAAAAAAGACGTTTAGGAAAATACTGAGATTGAAAGAAGTTGGTTACATGTGTCCCGTTTGTACAATGATGATTGTAAATATATGTTGGATATGCTATTACTTTCCATCTATTTGTAAATGCATAAAAATCATCGTAGCTGCTTTGTGTTTATTCAGTTTGATTGAATTACACTGTTTGATCCAGGAGTCTGGGAGGCCGGATCATGTCCCACTCATTTCGATGGCTGATACAGTCAGAGCAATGCCTTGTTCCTCTCTTTAAATACCTGTCTCTGAGGAAAAGACCTAATGTGATGAGGGTAAAGTGTGATCATCTCCAAAGTCATGCTTTAAAAAGGGAAAAAAATTGGTTCAGAGTTTGAAAAACTTGAATGATCAAAAGTGGGCTAGAATAATTTTATCAGACATGCACTCTTTATGACTTTGGTACTTTCTAAGGTTCTCCCTGCATTGTCACAGCATTTTTGACACATTTTGTGGTACATTTCTTTATAAGTGTATGTCTGGCAATTATTGTTTATTTCAAATTCATTAAGGATGAAAACTGCTTGTGTAGGTGTGTTACAACTGGGAAACGCAGGCTTCAGAATCTGGTATTAATTTCTAAAAATGCAGTCAGGTCCTTGACTTTATGCCATTATGTTTGAAAAGTTATAGGCACTGATATTTTTAGTTAGGACTCATATTGCATCTGCAACTGTCCTTTTCAGCATTGTGGGAATCCCTGCCTTGGCCTTTCTGTCAGGAGATGAATTTCTGATGAATATCAAATGAATGTTGGTGAATTTCTCTTCTCTTGTTTCTGCCAGAGATTGTTCACGCGTTAATGTGAGAGACAGTTGCTCTCGCTCAGCTAGTAAGAAAAATCATAAATAATATTTTGGGCCATTTAGAGACTCTCTGTATCTTCAATCTGCCTTCTTTTTAAGATATAAATAATTATAAAAGATAATAATGTCCCTTCTAGCTCCGCACTGCACTCAGAGGTCTCCAGCTTGAGTCCAGTGATGCTATCACTGGAGATACTCGGCCCATCAAGAAGCTTGAGCTGAAGTTCAGGTGATGCTGATGCTCAAAATAATGCGGAAATGGGAATGGACCTATACTTCAAGCTGAGAAAGCTATCAGTCTCTGTGTTCATGTACAGTTTCAGTATTTTTTGCCATATGGTCATTCTCAGTTTGCTACTATAACTTCAGGAGAAGAGTTTCAGCTAAATTCTGTCGTGGAGGCAGGCTGTTAGTATTGCATGTTTTTGTCTTTCTGACAGCTGTGAACTCTTTTTTGTTTGTTTTTACTTTGTTTCAGTTAAGATAAAAGCTTAGTCTAATAAGGTACTTTCTGTCATCAATGTAAGTGACGAATGAGACCTCCACCTCTGTAAAAACAGTGAATATTAGCACTGTATAATTTGTTTCAGGATCCTGAGGTTTATCATTCTTTGCTTGCTTTTTTCATCATATAAGTAAAGTGAATGCTCCTCTCTATTAAGATGTCGAGACAGGTTACACACATTTATCACAACAGGATAACGAAATCACACATTTTGACAGTGAAGTCATGCCCTCTGTGTGAGGTAGTATTTAGTATGGCACTGGCTAGTTTAGAAAATAATTATCACTGAATTGATGTATAGTAAGTAAATTTTGTTTCCTGGTTATATGTGACCTTTTCAAGTCTTGCCCAAGTCTTTCTTCAGCAAAGTAGTTTTATTAATGCTTTCAGGTTTGACCTGTCACATTTGTATTTTGTTTGTACTGTTCTTTTTGTTATGTAGAAGCTATTTTCTATTTGTACCAGCCTTGAATTGGAATAAATGGGAACTCTATCATGAAATCTGATGTTGGATTGACTCCACCTAGAAAGTAACAAATTTTAAAGGTCGCATAAAATAGGCCATTCTCAGCTCTCTTTTCTAAATATGTTTCGTTAAAAATAGTTTGCTCTGTTTATTAAATCACTGGTGTTTTCCCTTCAGGGCCAACCAAATCAGAAGCAGATCTTTGCATTTGTCATGAGCTTAAGGTCACAAATACAATTGGATTAGATAATACTATATACCTTTCCCCTCTACTGAATTATCAATGATGAAGTACTTATAATAAAATTAAGCACACATATCAGAAGTCAGTTGAGTGTAAAATGTTACCCTGAGGGCATAACTAGGCATTTCAATCAATGTGTGTTTGTTTACATCTCCTTGTGCCAGATGTATTTCCAGTGTAGAGTGTAATAATCTGCAACTCTCAAAGAAATAGGCTTTGGTAGGAGTTGAATCAGACCTATGGTATCTGAAGTGATATTTAGGAAAATATTTTTGAAGTCTATTAGTTGAATATGAAATGAATGAAAAAAAGAGCCATGATTGCCTTTCATTGTTTAAAGAAGATTGAGAGACGGATGCTCAAAAAGAGGCATTGTGCTCTCCCTTTTATATTATTTTATTTCCCGATGAGCTTTGTTACAACCACTATGTTCAAAGTAAACATTCAGCTCCCACAGGAAAATTCAGATCCTATGGTTTATAATCTCTGTTTAGTGGGTGCTGTAAGGGATAAACCTAATAATTTTGGTCTGACCCAGACACTGAACCAAAAAACCCTTGTCATTTATATATTATTTTATAACTGGGGTTTTTTTATAACTGGTTATTTTATATAACTGTTATTCTGCCCTGCTGTCTAGTTTGAAGTTCCAGTGCTGCTCTAGGTACAGCTTTCAGCATGCTTTCCACAGCTGCAGATGTGCAGCTCTTCCTGTCTCCCCACTGTGGCTATTTAATATTCCAGACTCCACACATAGCTCACTTAGTATCAATGCCATTTCATATTGCCCAAGGCATGATGTAAATCTTAATCTGAAGAGTAAACCCAGGATAGCTTTTTGTGATACTGAGCACCTTTAGTACTTCTGAGGGTGAAAGAGGTGCCTGCATGAACTCAGTGATGTGAGAGTTGAATGAATTTTTCCAAGAAGTCCGAAGTAAGTTTTTTTTTATTTTATTAGAAATAAAGTCTAACAATTTTTATAAATCAATTTTTATATAAACTGAATGTAATAATCAAAGACAGTGGAATCACCATCCCTGAAGGTGTTCAAGAAATGACTAGATGTGGCACTTTTAGTGCCATAGTCTAGTTGACAAGGTGGTGTTTGGTCAAAGGTTGGACTTGAAAACCTTAATAGTTGTATGACTGTGTGATTAAAAACAGAATTAAAAATCACAACTAAACAAATATTATGTGCCACTTATCAGAAGGCAGAAGAGGTAACCTATGCATTCCACAACAGGAGTTCAACAGATCCTGTGTTCATTTAGTTAAATGATACGAGCACCGTTGATTTAATATGACAGCCTCCAAATACTTTCAGCAAATGGGCTGGTAAGACTGGAATAGTTTTACTGTCTCAGGCTCAGAAGTCATCTAGCAGGGCTGATTTGAGGCATACGATCCATTATAAATGTGAGGAAGGAATAGTCTGCTTTTTGCTTCTCACATGGGAATGAAAGGAGTCATTAATATAAGTGTGAGTGAAAGCTGAAATAAAACATGTGAACTCTGACTTTTTCAGCTGTTTCTTATACTCTTTGAGTAACACTTTGCCAGAATATCAGAAACTAAATCTGTGGTTTCATTTCAGCCATTATTAGAAGCATTATCAGTTCTTCAGAAAAAAATTTAAAGTTTCCAGGCTATTGAGAGAAGGTTGGAAAATTAATACAGGAAGAAACTATAAGTTCATGGTTTTAAAATACATGGAAACTATGAAATATTACATTACTATAGCCAAACCTCCCAAAATAAATATGATAATAACAAAAAGTGTCACGTGTAATTAAAAGGAAGCTGAGTAGTAACAAAAAAGGAGAAATATCTTGAATTCTGTCCTATTATGTGAAAATAAAGTAGGGGAGGAGTTAGTTCTCAAAAGAATTTTATTTTTTTCTTAGCTGCAGTAATCTCATCTCACTTCAGTAATTTTTTGGAAATGTGTTGTCTAAAATTTATAACTCTTTCTGCTTAAGCTGAATATTTAGGTATGAAACTAGGAATCTAAATAAAATGGCCAAATATTCAAATGTGTTTACAACTGTAATTCCTGATTATTTGCATAGCATTTTTTGGATGGTAATTGTTTAATGATGGCCAGGCACTTACATTTAACTACATAAGTAAAGGGGTTAGGGGCCTAGCTTGAGTTACGTGCAAGTGTTTGAGTTATTTCTGTTATGAATAGTATCTTATTAAGAATTCTGTTGAAACAGAGATATTTTACCACATCTGTACTACAAAATCAGGTTAAGCTGATTTGTGGTCTTATATTTCTTCCTGTCCCACTGGAGAAGCAGCTGATGGGTAAGCCACCGTTTGCTCAAACAAATAACATTGGCTTCCTGTCCTCCAGTTTCTCTCCTAGCAAACTGCACTTCACACATCTCCTAGGAGTTTTAATGAGTTTTAATATGAGGCTTAGCTCATTAATACGGGAATTGTAATTTGTGATTACAAAAAAAATACTATAAAAAGATGATTTCTCTTACTATTCTTGTTTTGATGTATCACAATCAATTCCTGAATGGGAGAACTTTAAACATGCAGTATATGACTTCAATCCACAGAGCATTTTGGCTATTAATATTAAAAAAAAAAAAAACACAACAAAACACTCCTCCCAGGCCCAAATGTAAACACTCCTCCCCCCCAAATGTAAATATGTCAATGAAATACTATGAACAAATATTACTCTTTACATTGTACAAAGTATTCTTGGGGGATTTTTCTTTAAATTTTTTTTCAAACCAAACACATATTGCCATAAGAAGTTCCTTTCATGACAAAAAAAACAACTATTATTTACTGGTGGGAGAACAGGCAGAGATTTTTAAAAGGTTTTTCAACGTTTGCCTAAGATTTTTCTTTTGAAGTTATTTTCTTTAATACAGAGTTATCACAGGTATCAGGATAGAGTACATAAATATTAAACTATATAAGCAAAAGAGTAGTGATAAAAGTATAGTATGTTTGAAAAGCTGATAAAACATCACTATGTTATGCAATCTAGATAATATCCCAGATATTTTCATGCATTTTTAACACTGCACACTAAGCTCCACATGAACTATTTCTGGAGCCAGCAGTTTCAGAAATGATGGAAGGTTACTGTGTTATACACAGACTGTTGCAGTCATTTCCTTTGATGGATTTGATTTCACATAAAATTTTCAACATTCTTGCATTGTGTGACCATTTCTGCGGAACCATAATACTACTGAAAAAGCTTTGAAGAAAACATTGACATGATAGAATAGTCCTTGCAGAGCCCAAACCCAACAGCATAGTGCCTAAGTCCATAGTTGCAGAGGCAGGATAAGGATTAAGGAGCCCTGGGTATATGTGAGTGCTGGCTTTTGGTTTCCAAAGAGTTCTGAAAACCTGGTCTTCCCCTGGGTCTCTTACAGTAAAACCTAATGGGAAGCTTGAGGGAAAACTTCTGAAAATTTTCATGTGATCAGGAATTATCTGCACTTTGCACTTGTAGTATGGTAAGCATATAGAAAAAGTACAACTTGAATGAGTGCTGGTGTTCCAAAGCAGTAGTAATCCTTGGCATTTTTTCCAGCTCTTTAAAATAAAATAAATTCAGTGCACACAACCACTATTTTGGTTCATATCAGCTACTGAAACTGAAACTATTGAAATAACTGTAAGAAAAATACATTTCACAATAAGAAAAATGTATAATGGTGACAGTTTCTGTTTCTTTCCTTTTACAGTATCTCCTAAATATCAGTGTCATCTGCTCAACTTTGACAGCAGTTAGATGATATTTGGACAGGGCTTATGTTACAAGCATCTATTTCCAATGATTGTCAAACTGGAATTTGGAATATATTCTCCTAAAGTCCCCTAGACTGAAAAAAGGTTTTGTCCATAGGGTTAGTGTCTGAGGTATATTTCTAATATACAAGTTTTGCATTTTGGGACTCAAAACATGCACTGTCATTTTCAAACAAGGACCAAATCCCACTAACAGAAAATTAAAGACACCACAATGTGCTCTTGCTCTCTGTATTTGTACTTGCACTCATTTACAATGTGGTTACTTAATCTCAGCTTTTAGCTTAGGTATGTAAAAGTTAGGACACAAACATTCTCTCTTTCATGTGTGAATTCTTTTATTTACAAATACAAAATGACAAATGCCAGTATGCCTGTATACCTCTTGCAAAAAGTCCTAAAGCCTCTGATTTCTATGTCTATTCATACAATTAAATAGTATTTTCAACTTAAAATTCCATGAAATACCAACTGGACATTCTTCATCTTCTAAATGTAACACCTATATAGTGATAATTATGCATATAAAAATATTGTATATTTATTCTGAGTAATCTGAATTGTGTGATAAGTAAAGAATATGTCTGTGTTTACAGTTTGGAACTACATTGAAACCAATGTAGCAGAAAAGTGCTAAATGTATTTTTTCATACTACTTAGCAGCTGACTGCTGCTGTTCATGCAAATTCTGGCCAACAAACTTGCCCATGACAAAATTGAAAATGTCTGTGTTGTTTTTGAGAATTATGTGTGTGATTTGCTGTAAGGCATTTTTCACATGGAAATATTTTTTGTCATAAGAACGGAGGAATATATTGAAATCTAAATTACTGTATTAGTTCAATATAAACTTAGCTACTACATATGTAGTAGCCATAAAATTATCTTAGGAAAATAGCTAATGATTAGGAGCAATTAACTATGTTTTTGTGATTCTTGCTTGGTGAACTGGTATGTGCAAATTGGATTAATAGTATAGAAATGGAAGTCCAAAAATGTAACGCTACTCATATTGTTTCTTCACTCAGATTTTTTTGCTTCTAAGAAGGTAATAAATGTAAAAGTGAATCTTCTGAAGGGGTCATTGAATGTCCCACAACTTTGTGAATATTTAAATGCCAAGTTCATAGACAAGTTCATGGCTTCACTAGCTTTACCAAGCTTTTTTGATTTGTGAGTTGAGTCTTGCTTCAATTGAAAGGAACTGTAGGCTTTAAGAAAACACTTTACCAGATGACTTCTGTCCAAGTCATCTTCTACCTTTTTCAGCAGCTTACATAATGCTGGCTTGCAGCCAAGAGTCAGGTGTGTCAGCATAGTTCTCTGCTGAAATTACCATGCTCAAATTAATGGTCCTTGCTGAGAAACCTCAGTTTTTTTAGAAGTTCATAATGATACTTCTTTTCCTTTAACCTGCCTGATAAGAATAAAGTTATTTTCATTTCTGATTTGCAACATGTACATCACCTGCATTTTTTGTCTGCAGATTTTCCACATGACATATGATCTGGCCAGTGCAGTGGTGAGAATCTTTAATCTCATTGGAATGATGCTCCTGCTGTGCCACTGGGATGGTTGTCTACAGTTTTTAGTACCATTACTTCAGGATTTCCCACCAGATTGCTGGGTGTCCCTAAACGGTATGGTTGTAAGTATTGTTCATTTTTCATTGTGCTTTCTAAACATTACTATTCTAAACAGTTAGCTTCACAGTTTAGTGTAAAAATACATGCTTAGTAATGTGCTGTCCTGCAATTTATTCAAGGTTACTTTCATATTTTTTTTGCTCGCTTGCTAATGAACTAAAATTTGGTTTGCAGTCTATATCATCAATACAATGATATTGACTCACTGTCAGTAAATGAGCCAGAAAATACTTTCAGTTTTAAGGTCATTTTAATTTGTTAACCCTCATTCCCTAAAAAAAAACACAACAAAAGAAATATTCAACTTAGTCTGTAGTTTCAGAATCCTCCTGAAAGTATATTATTTATCTTTGCTTTATCTAATGTCATCCTCAGTTTGTTTTGTAAATAATGTCTGGGTCATCTCATGATCCGTTGTTTCCAACTTAAAGGTCAACACGAAATATTTTTAAGTAAAGTAAGATAAATAGATTTAGTTGCATGATACTGTTCTGTGTGGGAACAGAATGTTCAAGGACAGAATGTAACTGTGTGTTATTTATAAGAAAAAGTAATGATGTTATGCTTAAAGGACAATAGTTGTGAAAAATATGGGTTTTTATCAAGTCAGATAACACAGCAATATAGAGAACATTTTTATAGGTACTACACTGAAAAAGTTGTTAAAATGAGCTTATAGTAAAAGGATGCAGCCAAAGCAACTCTCTCACTGGACATCTGAAAACATGGGTCTCTCCAGTTTTTACAATCTTAGAATCCATAGACCAGCACTTTTTACTTGTTTAGTGTAGATAGGCATCTTGCTCAATCCAACGTATTTCTATTGTAGAACCATAACAGTATTTGTTCCTTTAGGAATGTGATGCTGCACATTAATGTGGGAGCTCCTTGACTAAGATTGTCAGTCATACAGACAAGTATTTGCAGTCATAAAGCAACATCTTTTAATAAGCAGCATTTTTGGTGACACCTCATTGTGCCACTTTTCTAAAAAAAAAAATAAAATTCTAACATATCTTCAGAAATGAGATTGCTGCAATAAAAGTATGTCAGCATGATGCTGACTGGCACATCTTTCCATTCTGCTGTATTCTGGGTTCTGCTTTCTAACGTCTTCCATTCACATTTGCAAAGAGAAGATATTCTACCAGCTCTTTAAAGATCTGGATGAAAATCATGCTAGCAAGTGAAAGGAAGGCTTGGATTACACTGAATTGAAGTATTTAACTTTTAGAGAACACTGAACTATTATATTCTCTTTGCTCCTTAAGAGCTACATTCATTTAAAAGAGCTGTAAACTCTGTGTATGTGCTCAGACCTTTCTTTCACCCTACCCACATTAGGTTTTTTTTATGGAAACAATACTCTTTCCTTACAGGCTACATACTCTTGGAAAGATCCTTTCGGAAAGTTGCACTTTTAAAAATTGAATTTTTTCTGTTGAATGAACATAGGGGAGAGATCTGGATGTAATGTTTACAGCATAGGCAGTCTTTTAGGCCACTGGCAAGAAAAAGAGTTGTGGACTGCCAGTCTGGAATCAAGAGCATATTTAAGACGACTCTTGAGGAAAACATCTAGATGCTTCCTCTGACCATGTCATGAGGTTATGAAACATTTCATGGTTGCTTTCTGAACAGTAGTTCTGAAAAATTATTTTTCTCTGAAGAATAATTCTTTAGCACTGAAAACAGATGGAGAAGCAGTCATGGTATCTCAGCCCTCTAAAATGATAGAGGAAATAGAACTATGATAACGATGATGATAATGCTTATCTGCTTTTCTAGTGTATTCCGAGTCTAACTGACTGCTAACTTTAGAGTTTGGAAGGTCTTCATGTTCCTGGTACTGCTAGAGCTCAGGCAAGAGGAGTACCTTATTGCCCTCATATACTTTAACATGTAACAACCTCATCTAGTCTGAATTTTAAAACTTTTATTAATGAAGTGACTGAACCTGATACTGGGGTTTGGACTCAAAGCAAAATTTTAAACTTATTCACTGTGATTGCTGGCTTGAAGACTTATTCAAGCCAATGTGTGCTCAGCCAAAAGAAGTTAGTTTTTCTAAAATATAAGCCAGCTGTGAACCAGAGCATTTGCAGATAATGTGATGATAAAGGAAATGAGGATGCCATGAGGATGCCATGCTGTTTCCTCAATTGAGATAGCCTAGCCTGCTCTTCCAGTCCGTAGTTCCCTTCTGTCTTGCACATTAATTGCTTCAGGCTGCAGAGTGCAAGAAATTCTAAAAGCCTTGTCCTGAAGCTGTTTCTTCTGTTTGAACTGATACATGAAAGTATTCAAATTCTACAGGTATGTTCGTGGATTTACTTTATAAATACTTGTAAAAAAAATAACAAAAATTAAATTTAACGTCATGAAGGTGTAGGAAAATGAACTGAAGCTGCAGTTTGCTTACTTCCTCTCTGAACAATGCCACTGAATGCAATTTAAGTGAAACAAATTTATTGGCTTTTTATCTTTGAAAGGATAATAGGAATGTCACAGTGCAACATGAAAGAGACTATAAAATGGAAAGCTCTGTCTGTAAAAGGAAATAGGATCACCACTGGTTAATACTGTACCAACTTACAGCCTAAGCAGTTCAACAAAAAATGTTCAGATCCCATTGGTATACTCTATTCAGTAATAATAATTATTAGCCCATATTGTATCTGTACTCTCAGCTTAACCTTCTTGGACAGTTCCTAGCATTGGCCTTCCTGTTGCTGTGAAATGACTGCCAGAGCTGATATCTTTCTTTAACTGATGTGATCCCACTTGCTCACTTTTGTATCTTTACTGCCATTTGATTGCACTGATTTTATTAGTGCTCAGTACTGCGGACAGGCAGGATCTTGTACTCTTTCAGAATATCAATGCACTTGTCTTCAAAAATAGGAACACTTGTAAAAATAATGTAAAAGTAAGTAGCAGCTGTTTTTGCACTTCACTTTAAGCCATGTTTGAGCCAATCCACTACAGACAAAATAACAGTTAATTACTTCTATGGGGGAATATGGCTCTTTGATGCCACTCCTACTTTTTTAACACTAGGATTTTGTTCCAAAGAAGGTCTTTTCTGAAGAAGTTTCACAGAGTCTCCTAATGATGCTCCCTAGTTTTTCCTTGGCTCAGAAAGACTATTATCTGCTGCTCCTTTTGTGATTTATCGTCAGCTTTCTGATCTGCATTGCTTTAGACTAGTGTACTTCCATAATGACTCATAGACCAAACATCTTTATCATGCCTCAGAGTTTTAGCCAGTAGTTCCTTAGAAAATTAGGAGTAGAACTTGCTGTTGAAACCATGGAGGCACAAAATCAGAAAAGCAAAACAGTGATCCTCTCCTATAATCAGTCTGTGCAAACCAAGATTCGGCATTTTGCAATCACTTTCAGCTGCAGTAATTGAAAGAAAAGTGCATGAGTCCCACCTGATGAATTGTTAAAGTCATGTCTCATGTGGGACAGGGATTCTAGGCAAGTAGAAATGAGAGATGACATTTTTGCCATTGATGCCATCTGGCCATCTAAGCATGACAGCCTGCAACAAAGCATCCCTTGCAGTACATCATTAGTAACAGTATCTGAAGATTCTCAACCTGTATTTTCCTGTCTATATTTTCAATAATTGGTTGTATGGTTAGGAAAACGTATAGTCCTTTAAGTCAGATATTTTCGTGGCCTTTACAGATTTTTAATTTATAATGCTCCCTTTATAAGATACAAATCTAGCAAAGACGTATAGAATTTAACTTGAATGCTGACTTTTTTAAAGCCAAAAGGGATTTTAAAGCTTTTGGAAAGGCTTTGTTTTGGTGGCATTTCTCCTGGCAGTCAGACAGTGTTTGCTCAGCAAGAACACTTCAGGTACTCTGGTTTTTTTGTTTTGTCTTTCCCTTTCTGTCCTTGCAGTTGGACTGTTTGCACCTCTCAGGGTGTTTTAGGTTTGGATTTGGTGAAGTGGGATTTTGCATTGTATTAACTCCCATTTGTGTCACATAATTTCCTCAGGGGCAAAGGAAATCAAATGTTAGAGTTCAGATCTTCATCTCTGATGGTATCAGCATTGCTAGAAAAAGAATTTGGAAATTTTTGCTGTAGGATCTGAAAGTCTCTCTATTATAAAATTAATTACTTAAATGAATATTTGATAGGAAAACTCAGAAATGCAGGAGATGGTGAGGATTTATAATGCTCTAAGACCTGTGCTAATATATATGTAATATGCAAAAAAAAGATATTTAGTAAAAACACCCAAAACTTGAATTTTAATTTGCAACATTTCTTACTAATGGACACCATTTTCAATTACACAAGCACTTTTTTTTTTCCAGTAAAATCTCCACTTAATGGAGTGCAAGGAATGCATTGTAGTCATTTGATGTGTTATTCTGCATTGGGTTTTCTCCTTTTTGATAATGTACTGGTGTAGCACATTCTTCCCTATAGCTGGCCATCAGGGCAGCTAATTTTCTCATGAGATTTTTCCTCCTTTGATCATTATGGGATAGTCATCATTTGGAGCTTCCAAAAGTACCTTTTTATTATATGGCAAAATATTGTAGATCCCCATTGAAAGCATTAGATTCTTCTGATTTCTTTTGCAATGCTGAGCAATAAACACTTACGTAAATCAAATCAAGAATCTTAAATTGGTTGCTTAAAAAGTGTGGAACATATGGAAATCATCTGATTACTAGAGGCACTAAGGATCTTGTAAGGTATACTACTACTCTGATATATTTTATAGTCATATATTTGTATTTATGAATGCATATTCAGTCAGAGCAATGCTTCTTGGTACAGATGAAAGAGTGAAATTACCAATCTGAGATGGACTGTGATCAAATTAGCGGAATTGCCCAAGTCAGATGCTTTATTTACAACACAATTTGGAAATATTGCAATACCAATAACAACAACATGTAAAATTCTTAGGACTTAAATACTCTTATTTTTGAAATCTATAGTAAACAATTATATCCATTCTAGTACATGGAGAATTCAGAATTCAGTTACTGCTCTCCCTCTTCCACACAGCCCTGACCTAGTCACTGAAGTCAGTCTGTTTCCTCCTGCATCAAGATGTTGAAGTGATGACCTATTTAACTGGTTTGCCATGAAGTGATAGGCCTAGCACTGTATTAGATCAGGAAAATTTATTAGTTTGTGCGATTTGACAGTATAAGAAACTGCAGAGGAAAATTTTGTAGATGTGCAAAGCTAAATGACAAGGTATGTTTAATGCAGACTGAGGACATGTGTTAACTGCAGTACCAAAAGTTTATGCCAAGCTAGCAAGGACTAGAGAAATAGGGTATCTGAGGACACTGTTGATTTAATTCAGTGTGTCACGATCAATGAAGAGGAAAACAAATCAAGTTCTCATTTTTACAACAATTGCTGAGGCGTTAGAAAGCCCACATAGATTTTGGCTTGTGTTTTTTTTTCTGTTCTCTGACAGGTTAGCAGGTCATCTGCTTTTGCAAGCCTAGAATAGCAAATAATAATAACTTTTCCTTCCAACATCCTTGTTTTTGGTGTAATGTTCTTTATATGTTTTGATGTCTAATGTACTTTGTGTACTTTTGACAGTAGATTTCTGATGTGCTTAGATAAAATCAGTTATTAGATTTCTTGTGTCTCATAGTTTTTGAAAAGATTTCAATTTTTTCTGTGTATTTATTTCTGCTACTGATGTCTGCTTTTAGTTTATTGTATTATTACCATGAGCTAATTGAGACGTGGAACCTTGAAAAGTGAAAAAGTGAAAAATAAAGGTGGAAAATCAATTTTAGGGAGGTTTAAAAGTTCCTAAAAGTGTAACATTAGAGAAGGTATTCATGTTACACATGAATGTTTGGATTACAATGGAGTCAAAAGGGAAAATAGTGTTTCAAAGAAAGTATCCCAAGTTGTAATCACACAAGTCCACCACCTTTGAAAACTGTTTGGCATTGTGAATTTAACCATAGTCATAAGCCCTGCTACCTTAGTTTATTCTTACCAAAATACTTAAATCTTAATGTTATAGTATTGATATAATTATTCAATGCTGATGGTGGTAGAAGGTAATAGATAATTCAGTAGGTATTGGTGCTCAATGCTACAGAGGAAGGATCTAAATTAGGACATGTTTGTAAGTATTAATCGTAGCACTGTGTTACTGATGTGATAATAGGTGCTAAAGAGGATGACTTCTGTAATGAATTAGTCGACTGCCTTGCATGCTTCTGTTTCTTTCAGATAGAAAGGAGGTCTTCCTTAAATGGGATGAGAATAATGAAACAATTATTTAGAGGAAGCAAATTAATGCACTTAATAGATACTAATTTATTTCCATATTTTTAATTTGCTATTGGAAGAGCTAGGAATTTTTTAGAAGAGCTAGGAATATTCTCCTCTAGGAATACATCAAGGAGCAGATGCTAGGAACAACTTGCTTTTTTTTCATCAGAATTTAGTTTCATATTTGTTCTTCAAGAATCAACACAACTTATAAATGCTTATGCTGCAGTATATTCTGAAAGGATTTCTGGTAACTGTAAATTGCAAAATATTTTATGTGAGATTTACACTTGAAAGAATAGAAGAAATTTCACATTGTGTGGTAAAGTGTAATGCTATGTTTGATAGAAATTCTAGGGAAAAATAACAGACTTCATAAAGCATGTCTTAAGCCGCTTCTCAAGTAAAAAAATGTAAACTGAAGTAAAAACATGAATTGTACCTGTCATGTTTTAGAACCTTGTATCTCTCATTTGCCCAACCATGAATATTCAGGAGGAGTTATAAGCACCTCATGGCAAAATGCAGATTCCCTGTTGTAGAAGAGAGTGTTCCCTTTGTTCTGGGGAAGCTGAATCAGTATATTTTGCTCTGTCTTTTCAAAAGTGTTTATCTGCATGTAGTGGTATTCCAGGTTGAACTGGGATATCAGTGTGAAACAATTATTGTGAAGTAGCTCTCCATGGGTGGCCTTTGCTCTTGCTATTGGAATATCCAAAAACTGAACTCTCGGAAAATTTATGCCAGATTTCCCAGAATAAATCCAGATGTAGATGTATCCAGATGAATACCACTCATATACAGCTGTTCTTCAGCAAATTTTACTGGTTTCCCCTACTAACCTATATTAATATGTACAGTCTAATTCTTGATCCATATGCTTTAAGACTGCATAAAAACTTGTTTTCCACAAACTGCATATTTTTGCTAAGGGGTCATTATCACAATCACATTTTCTCAAGAGCCCTGATTTTGCTGCTTTTAACTGAGGGGGTTTTCCATATCAAATTTGAACTTTCTACACATGGATATTCAGCACCTGACTTGTTCTAATATTTAAAGTACATCTGGAGAGAAGTCTCTATTGGGATGAAATTAGACATAAAAAATGGCCACCTGAAATTGCACATTTAGAATGCCTACATTTCACATTAGAAAAAAATCAAAGCAAGATACTTTGTTCTGGTTCACATAATTCTGTACAAAGGCACTTTGATATATCAGAAACTTGACATGTAGTCCTGTGTCCACCAGGCCTATATCAGTAGTCCATAGGGTCTGTAAACAGGATTCCCAAACTCTCAGAAGGAGAAAAGAGGGTATCATAACAAGTCCCTCCATGGAAATTTTAATATTTCATCCTTTCACTTTAATTTGAATTTGAATGAAGCTAAGAACTAAACAAGCATAATTCCCTGTAAAACTGGAAGTCTCCACTTGCATCCACTTCTGGTTACCAAAACATGAGGAAAGCAGGAAATACGTGGCATAATGTTTTCTTTCATTTTTTTTAACCAACTGATTTTCCTTCATGTCTGAAATGGTTTTGCCCATACTTTTTATACTTATAAGCCAGAGATGTACACAACTCATTGGGATTTAGGCTGCATGTATTTCCCTGTTTTAAAAAAATAGGATAATTTTCTTTAAGATTGCTACCATCCATCCACTTTCTGCTCTTCCTGCTTTCTGCACATATACTCATTTAAGCAGACTCAACCTGAACTGATTCAAATAAAGTTATAAAACTTTCAGAAAATGTAATTTAATAAAAATTATAGAAAGGATTTTTGTACAGGAGAAATACAATATTATTCCACAGTTTTTATATTATCTGAAATAAGCAGCATCTTAATAAATGTTACTATTAGTGAGTAAATTTTGAATACTTCTAGATATTGTGTGTACAGATGCTTACCTATTACTTGTAAGAGTAAACAGTGAATACTTTTTGTATCAATAACTTTAATCATTAAATGCCCTAAATATATTTTGCTTTCTGTCTGCTATCTGGATTTTTATGTTTGTTTCATTTACTCTTTAGAAGGTATTACTGATAACATAAGGAAAAGAACAAAGCCCTGTGGTGAGACTTTTTCTGGTCCATGTACCAATTTTAATAATTTGTGTTGGGTTACTTTTCCTCATGTGAGAGGATAAACAATATTACCATTAACAAAATTATTAACATCTATTCAAAATAACCTGCTATAAATAATGTACTGATCTATTTAATTTAGCTGTAAAAATAAACCAGTTTTCCCCAAGTTTCAAAAAAAATTACTGGGTTTTTTTCTCTGTTTTGAATGGCTGGGGTTTACTACAAAAGGTTCATGACAATGTCCCTTTAAGAGGATTGGAGCAGAGAATAATGTGCACTATAAGGTGTAGTTAATACAATATTACATACATTTTGTGGTATTGCTAACATGAGAGAAGTGCTTTGAAACATTCTCTTTGAAAGTCAGCAGCTGGCATTTGAATGAGACAAGAAGATAATACCCATATTCTTCACTGATGACTAATGTTCCTTTTCCAGTCCATCTCATACCATTTTAGTCACTATATTTGGTTTTGTATGTTTGGAAGGAGATGACGTTAGCTTGCATTTGAGGGTAGCCTAGCATTTTGACAGTAGTAATTATAATCAAAAAAGGATTATTTGTATTGGTATAGATAGGGAGGGACTTGACATGACTGGTTTTGAACACCTTTCTACTTAGAAGTGATATTTTCAAGTGGAGTCCACTCAGACTGATAGTTCAGTATTACAAAGAGTAACTGAGTACTGATCAGGAATAAAGGCAGTGCACCACTCATTTGTCACTCTTTACAGTAATATGTAATATCCCTATGCTTATCTTGAAGAGTAAAAACCTTAAAATTTATCTCTTGGTGCAACTAGAATGGCAAATCTAAACTCAATTAAATTTTGCTAAAATAGTTGACAAAATATTTGAGGGAGTTTCCCCTTTATTTTAATAGGTTTTTCTGGTGTTCAGCAATTAAGTTATTACATGATAAAAAACTTTGGTGGGAGAAAAATAAATACAACTCAGATTTGTTTGAAAAGAAAATACAAGAGCTCACCCTGGAAAGGTACACTCAAGAGCAATGAGCAGGCATGCTGTGTTTCCAGCAGACAAGGAGAGATTTAGCTCTGTAATTTTTTTGACCTATGCATTTATCTCTATGTGAGCTCTCATAACCCTTACCATTCACCTAAATGCTGCCAGTCCTGTACCTTCATCTCTATATATTAAACACAGATGTAATACAGAATAGTTAAATACACCTTTGCCTTCTTAGTGTCTAACACTGATTGTCTTAGCTTTACTCTTGCATCAAGACCATCCCGTTGTTACACGCACTTTTGGGCATATAAAACTTTTAAAGAAATTAGTTAATTTCTGAGTTGTATGAATAAGCAGGAATGAGGTTCCCTTAGGTTTTTGCAGTCTGTATCTTGACAAAGAAGCTGCTAATGCAAAGAATAACATGTAAATGCTGACAGGAAGTGCATCTGGAGAATGTCACATGCCCTCAGTCGTAGTGGTGCACTGCTCCTAAGTGTATTGTAGATCAATAAAAGATATTAAGCAAGCCATCTTATTTGAATTGTGAAGGAAAACCACACACACACACAGAGGATACGGGGAGGAGATAGAGGGAATCAGACAGTTCAATAGAAATATAACATCTGAACCAGAAGTGGGCTTTTTTTTTAGGCATGAGCCAGTGCACATGATTTGAGGAAACATAAAGTTGGCATATGTACAGATAAATAAAAGATGAAGGATTTCTGGGGTTTAACAAAGCTTGTTGGTTTTATTCTTTTGCTTTTAAAATCTTTCAGACGGTATAAGAAAGTGCTGGCTTATATAGATAACGAACAGACATCTGCACACAGACTATCTAGAAAATATTCTTAAAAATTTTTAATGAGTAATAATGTTAAAGACAGAAAAATACCATTTAAATTATTCACTTACAGTGGTGACACTGAATACAAAATCTGAATTAGAAACTAAATATGTATGGTATCAATTAAAACCTCATCCACACACAACAGAATGGGTGTTTCTAATCAGTAATTACTCTTAATTTATTTTAAAATATAGTAGAAAAAGCCATGGCATTTTGCTGCTTTGAATAATGAAAGTTGTTTTGATGCATTTGCATGGTAGATAACACAATTTTGGGGTAAATATATGCCATTTCCTTAGAATCTGAGTCCTTCAATATGTTGCCAGTTTAACATCCTTTTCAACCTTTTTCAAGCAAAGTAAATGCCGTGCTTTCAATGAATGGATATATGAATATGTGCCCTGAATCAAAGAACTCCTTCTCTCCCTGTGTGCTCTCTGCTGGATAACTTTATCCGTATAAGTAAATAATTATGATGTTTGCATTCTAAGCATTCCTCTGTCCTCATTAAGTATCTTTTTTTGTCTCTCACCTGCTCCTATCTGTGGTTTATGATACCATCTCACTGTGGTGTGCTTACATCAAAGCCAGTGTGCTGGAACTGAATTCACCTAGTAAAATCTCCAACACCTCTGACAGAGCCCCGCTGACTTTTCTCAGACTTGCAAGGGCAAACTCATGTCCTGATCTCAATGTAAAGTTCAATTGCAAGAGAAAAACCATGGATCATAAAATCAAAGCAGAACATGAGAGAAGATACTGTTCTTAAGAATTTTATTTTCTCCACGGGATTGGAGTAAGGAAGAAACAGGGAGGCAAGTGCATCCAATAAAACAGAGGCATGCTCAGTAGGGGAGCTCAGGAAGATAATGGATGCAGCTTTAGCTGAATAAGATCGTGGGCAGGTTATGGAGAGAGAAACTCTCCCCTGGAGGTGATAAAGAGCACCTGCATTAACATTCTACTCTGAATCACCATCTGCATGAGTCTGATTTTTACTGACTGCCAACTCACTTAGCCATCAAAGTGAAGCACCTGAAGTCAGTTGATGTGAAGTTTTAGGTTGCCTTCCTCTCTTATTGCCAGTTCTCACAAAAAAAAACCAAGACAAATTGGGCCACTGGCCATTGCAGATATCCATGTGTAAACAATGCAAAAATGCAATGCACCTGTTCATTTTCCGTTGCTCAGGGCTGTGGAGTTCCTACTGTGTCTCTCTCCCTCAAACATCTCTGCTAGATATCCCATGACTGGCCTCCCCCCAGGGTTTGTCCTCTAGGCTGGGCTGTCTGCCTTAGCCTTACCCATTTCAGATAGAGCATTTTTATCCTCAGCATCTAGGCTGAGGAACCTAGACTCCTTTGAACTACTCACCAGGTGTATGTTTTCATTGCTCTGCAGGATAATTTTGTGGATCATCCTGTAATCAAAGCATGCAGTTTACCTCTTAATCACAGCAAGAGACTTTCTTACTTTTTATGTTGCAGCTATGAAAGTATCCCATTTGCTTTCCAAGCATTTCTTTAGAGTTAAACGGGATTACCATTGCTCCATGGATGAAATAGTTGTTTCATAAATGCATACTATGGAACTTTGAGAAGAAAAGTTGGCTAAGAAAAGTTAGACCCATGAAAACTAAGTAATTTATGACTTTGTCCTTTTTTGTATTCCCTAATCTGTGAAGAAAAGGTGTGGAACACTGGTTCCTGTTTATGACTTGGCCATTGTGCTTTCTGAATTTGATTCTTCAAAGTATTTTTCCCCTTCTCTTTAGATAATAAAAATCTTAGTGGTGGTGGATAGTTTAGAACAAGTATGAATATCTTTGAACTGCTATTTCTCTGATCAGCGACAAATAAGGCATTCATTTGAAAATGTGATAGTAAGAGAGGTTATATACCACATGGTCACTAATCAGGTAAAAATAATGCAGTTTAGCAGTCTTAGAGACTGAAATTGAAATTAGAATTATACATCAGTGGCTTTAGTGCACCTCACTTTTGGATGAAGAATCTTAGAATCGGTTTGGGTTGGTAGGAACTGTAAAGATCATCTACTTCCAACCCCCCTACCATAGGCAGGGAACTTTCCACTAGTACAGATTTCTTAAGGCCCTGTCCAGCCTGGCCTTGAGCACCTCAAGGTGTGGGGCATCCACCACTTTTCTGCGCAGCCTGTTTCAGTGCCTCACCACCCTCACAGTACAGAATGTCTTTATATCTCTAATATCTGAGTGTCCCTGGTGGTGCAGTGGCTAAACCACAGCGTTGTCAATGCTGAGATCTGGGTTCGATTCCCGGTTAGGACACTCCCCGAGCAGATGGAGCTCGCTAGCCCTGTAAGGCAATCCATCTACGTCCTGAGGACCTCGCTGCCACCATCCAAGCGTGCTTGGCCCCGGCAGATGAACCTCAGGATTAAAGGGTGGGCTCAGTTCCGCGCACACTGTGTCTCACCTAAAAAATCCAATGCGCAGGCTGGAAGGTGGAAAGACCTTCCCCGGTTCTTTGTTCGCGAAGAGACTGGCCATTATATAATATCTAATCTAAATCCACTCTCAGTTTAAACCCTTTTCCCCTTGTCTTATCACTACATGCCTTCCTAAAAAGTTGCTCTCCCTCTTTTTCATAAGCCCTCTCTAAGTATTGGAAGGCTGCTATAAGGTCTTCCCAGAGCTTCTCCAAGCTGAACAATCCCAGCTATCCCAGCCTGTCTTCACAAGGGAGGTGCTCCATCCCTTTGGTCGTCTTTGTAACCCTTCTCTGGGCTTGCTTCAACAGATAGGAAAATAGAAGGAGAAAAGAGGAAAATAATCTAAAGATAAACTGAATGTGTGGCTGCATCCAAGTTAATGATTGAACTGTTGCGAGTTTGTTCAGGTGGGACTGACAAAGTGGCCATGTAAAGTCTGGCCCCTTTCCAAGAGTGGAAAAGAGCAAATGTCCAGGGAAGATCAAATCACAGCAAGCACAGAGTAACGTTTCCTTCAGTTTTCAGACATTTGCAGCTGAGGGACTTCTGGATAAAGAGCTGGTGTCCAGATGTTTAACAACTATCGCTATGTGTTTCTTCCATTAGTCCATCCAATCATTTTTGACTGCATGAGAGTGTTCATATTTGTCCAGAAGCATGGGCATGGCGTCACCGCATCATGACTCTGACATACTGTCACGGCTTTGAGCTGACCTGCATGGCTGTCCTTGGTGGTTCACCCCACACTGAAGGGACTTTACCTGAGAAAGCCCAGAGTGATTGAGTGAGCATGGGCTGATGGCTGTACAGGGATGTCCCCATCTATAAGACCTGGAAATGGGACCTGGGTGCTCCTCACCTCTTAGGTGAGGAATACTAAAGGGTCAATATGGTGCTCTGTTAACTCCCTCAAGGATGTTAAAAGAGGAGCATGTTCCCCTTACTTCCTCTCAGAGTATGAAGTTCATACTCCAAAGATCAGGACATTCTTCTATGATTCAGGCTAACCTTCCTCTGCTAGAGAAGGGAAATGTTTTTTTATGACTCACTCTGTCTTTTTTTTTTTTTTTTTAATGCCTAGACATCATTTTGTGGGTGGTATTTAGGCTGCTAAATCATTTTTTCTTTGTATAATTTTATTACCTATATTATGTTATTACTTTGAATATCTTGCAGACTCTGGTAAGCACCTGCAGCTTTAGGGCATCTGAGTTTAAGAAAAGGTCATTAGTAAAACTCAGATGAGTTCTCAGAAAAAGAAAAGCCTCTGACCTAGATCCAGCCTACTTGCTTTGACACTGAGGTTTGTTCTTTTCATAGAGCCAAAATAGATTTTCTCTGCAGAACTACTTTGCTTCCTGCTGTCACTGCCTAATAAAATAATGCTCAGCTTTTTGTAGGACATAGTTTCATCCATTTAATAAAGGATTGTGATTTACAAAAAAAAAAGCTGACCCGCCTCTTGAGGGTTCAGATATCTAGAAAGGTAATTTCCTGAAGAACTGTAAACTAACTAGATGCAGTCTAAAGTCTCAAAGACATCAGGTTAGAAAATGTATTGAAAAACTGATGAGAAAAGTACTGGCTAATTGGGAAAAAAAAGCAGCTTAACATTAGCACTGGTTCTCAGCCTTAAAAAATACATTGCTTAAAGAGAAATAAAATATGGTAAAAATTATATCCTTAGACTAAGCAGAAAAATATTTGAATTAGCCTATGTGGTACCAAGCATCACTTTACCGGGGAAAAAAATCATGTTTTTTAAAACACTGGAATCAGGAAATCCCGAATCCCAGTTCAAGTGCTTATGCTGGTTCTCTCTGTCAAAGTAGCATTGGTTCACCTTGATTCATTTTTAAGCAGATTAAAGCATATGCAGACTCTTTATGAGTGGATTATATTAGACCATTTTAATCTACTGTAATCCACTACTTCTGTCTTTTTTTCCCTAAGGACACGTTCTTACAAATATTTACAAAGAAAATTTATTTAACTGGAGTTTGCTTCTGTATAGAAGAAGGATGGAAGTGTTTCTTGCAAAACCAGACTTCAAATGTTTTGAGATGTTCTTAGTGAGAAAGCACTGGGTTACCATTATTTTGTGCATATCTGTCTGTGTAATTTTCAAGTTATGTATCAAGTTTGCCAAGCCATTTCCTAGTGATAGCCTTTTCTGCCACTTGCGAAGTTAGTTGTTTCCTTCCTTTTTCAATGTAGCTTCAAAATCATTTTGATTCAAAGAGAATGGTGATAGCATTCAAAAAGCTCAATGTCCACTCCCAAATCCATATAATTTTCATTTGTCGTTGTATTTGATATTGGATGCTTCACGTAGTTTGCTATCTAGTCTGATGTTCACATAATAGAGAGATGCAGTTCCTTCAGTCAAGTTCCCTTTCCTAAATTGGTTGCAAATATTGTCTGTGGTGGTGGAGATTCTTCCTAACAATTTTCAGTAAAGCAGTACTCTGTGGAGTCACGAGTCAGGTTTATGTCACTTCACTCCTTCAGCTGTTTCCCAGAAATGCTCTATATTAAGCCAACATTATCATCTGCCTATTCTTGACTATCAGATAGCCACTGTTGAAAATTCAAAGCTTTGCTCGGTGATTGGATTATAAAAGCATTTCATAAATGGTTTGATTCAATGCTTGAGTCTTGTTTAGTAAACTGTTTTACATCATATCCAGCTCCTTTCACCAAATGAAAGGAATAGAAGTCTTTAATTGCACAGTGAGTTTTTACCTCTCCTGAACAGTGCTATTTCATGAAAAAGGTTTCTCACTGAAAATGTTTCCTGTTGTTGTTTTTTCTTTACTTGTAAGAAAGTGTTTCTTTCCGGGATGCATTGTTTGCCCAGTGAAATTATGTTTACTAAAAAGCTGTAGATGTACTTGTTTTGATCACTTATTGTGACCACACAGTTCTTACTGTGATTACAGCATATTTTCCCATTGGCAGACAATGTGTATCTGTTCCAGTCAGTTCCTTGTAAACAATGGTACTTAAGTTTATTACAGGGTCAAAAACCAGAATGATTTTAATGTCAGTCAAACTTTGTGTGTTATTAGATTGGGAAACAAAAGGTGTCTTGACCAAATTTTTTGATTACTCCATAAATTTCAATAAAAAGATCTCAAAGAATACATTTGTAGAATCTTTTTTCTTTAATATTTTGTAATAATGACACTGATTTCAAATGCAGTGAAAAGGAATGCTCTACAGAAGCAGTAGTTTTTGCTAAAGATGATGCCACCTAATAAGTTTAAAAAAAGATGTATATAGCCAAAACCTAGAGCCCCCTAATATCCCTCTTGTAGAAGCAGTTCACATCCTATGAGAGTTCTTAAAGGAATTGAAACACAAATCCTTTAAAAATGCCTGATTGCTTCCCTACATTCTAATCTCACTTTTCCAGAAGATGAGCAAGAGATGAAGTAACAGATACAATCTAGAAGAATTCTTTAACCAGTATTCATCCCTTAGTTTGTCACTGGCTAATTGACATGGGGTATGCACTGATACTGATAGATTAAGCATGCCCAGGTAAGTTTTTTCTTTCGGAATTCCGTTGCTCCCACAACCTGATTCCATAAAACTGGACTAGTTATTTACCAAGGCAAGGTGGCCTCAGGTAAACCTGTGCTAACTCTCAGATTGGTTCAGGAGCTGTTTTGGAAGGTATTAATTGGCCTGAGACAAACCCACAATTTTCTGAAAAATTACGAGTATAGGCAATCAAATTCCCTGAAGGCAAAAGTTTCCTAGCATTGTTAAATTTTCACATGGGAAAAACAGACAAAGTTTGTACTCATCATATTTGACTTTAAACTTTATTAAAGCTTTCTAATGTCTTTGCAAGCTTAAATGTCTATAAAAATTCTTATTAAAATAAACCTTTGTAATGGACTGTTATATTACTTGAGATTCATGCATTACAAACTTTTTTCAGTCATCTGGGTTCAGTTAAGGGAGCACAGTGACCAGGTAAAAAGATGAGTCAGAGTGAGCTGATTCACAGGCAGAAGAATAGAGAAAGCATTTTTCACATAAGATTTAATTATTATTTTGTAAGTTTGTAAATATACAGCTGTGGAATCTCACAATTGTATTTCTAGCCACAGATAAAAATGAACAGTACTGAAAAGTGTACAGAGAAGCCTCCCCTATGAGATTCTGAGCATATCTTCTTATGTGAGCCATCCTTTTGAGTGCAATGGGCCTATTAGTTTAAATATAATAACTCAAATATATGTGAAAGACCAGGCTGTGTACATAACCCAAATATCTGGTCTTCTATTGCTGTTTATGAATTGTCACGCTGATTCTGCAATGAATAGGATTTATCCTTACCTCAAAAAGGTGATCACAAGTAGATATTCTGGCTACTTGCTTTTAATGGGGGAGTATATTAGCAGGTACATATCTGGGGTTTTTTACATCAGGAAAAGAATCAAAATAAAAGAAAAGATCTGTTATGCTACATTGTTTTTGTTTGATGGCTAGTACCAAAGTCATAGCACCAAAAATGAACAAGCTATAATGACAGACAAGTCACATAACTCTGAACAGAGTAAATACATAATAGTCATTGCTTTTCCAGTCAAACTTCTTTTCCTGTGGAATGCAATGCCAAACACTTTCTAATTTTTTTCTGCTAGTACTGCTTTTGAAACTATATGCTGAGTCACTTGCACCATCTGTTATCTGTGCACATATCAGCAGAGAGAAAATGTTGAGAATTTTCTGAAGACATCTGCTTGAGCTTACCAATTCAGGGTTTTTTTTTCTTAAATCATATGTACTTACACACTTCCTAAAATATACTCTTCTTCCTCACACTTCTTAAGAATTTGAGAACAGCAAAATTTTTAGTCTTCCAAGTCTGATCCCACCTTGCCTTTGTTTACTAGTTTTAGAAAACAAGTTAAACTTAGTAAGAATACCTGTGATAAGAAGTAGAAGTTTTACAGGATAATGCACCATGGTATGAGTTTTGAAACAGTAAATATTGCACAACTTTCCCACTGGCCAACTTGGCTATTCATTGTGGAATTCAAACCACTTCTTTAAAAGATGAAATGCTGAGATGAAATTTTGCTGCCATTTCCTGTCTGAGATTTTAATTAATGTGTAATTCTAAGGTAATGTATTATATCAGAGGCAGAAAATTATGCAGCCTACTGATGGAAAAGTATATAAACTATAAATCTATATCAAAATATATATCTAGATTACTGCTTTGAGCTTTCTTCAACTTTTGAAGTCCCACTCCTAATTCTACATTTATTTTGTACAGTAACTTCCTGTGACAATGCTTAAACCAGAGGGCTTTCTTACAGAATGTCAAGCTGCCTCCACAGTGATAAATTATATCCACTTTTGATGGACACCAGGGTGGTTTAGGAGCTACCTACTCTGTCCATAGTATTAATCTTGGTTGGGTTTCAGCACAGGACAAGCTCATGCCAGCTGCCTACAAGGAATGGTTCCTCACCTTACATCCGATCTAAAGTAGACCTGCTGTTGTTTGGGATAATGTTATGTGGCCACCATCCCACACACCAGGGGCATTTCTAACAGCGAAGCCATGTGAAACGAGTTCTAGAGCTTGGAAGTGCTTTTTGCTACGTTTTAATTTACTAGAATAGCCCATAACTACCTATATCCTATGAAGATCTTCCTTCCTTCAGATATCACTTACTTTCAGAAGAACCCTAGGACAATGGTAGGCATTGAATGAATGTGTCTGAGTGATAACAAGGCAAGCTCTTTTGGACAAGCTACTTCACTTCCGCATTTCTACTACAATTTTGAAAGATAGAGTGAGAATGATTTCAAGATCCTTGTAGAAACCATTTCACGTAATTATTAAGTCAGTCTTTGCTGCCTGATTGTAAAGCATGCCCTTGCAAACTGACAGGACCATTTCTGTGACACCTGCAGTGACTGTGATGTGAAAGAAAAAAGGAACTGAAGCAAAAATGAGGAAACCATTACTGTTTGCAATAGTTTCCTTGGTACAAGATTTCTAAATCAATTTACGTCTCAGCGCAAGGATATGGCTGAGCGAAGATAAACTGTGCCTGAGGGAATGACTATAATATGGGAGTGGAAAAAATTTCCTGATGAAAACCTCCACTGACTACAGTAAAATACAAACCCTTTCTTAATCCACTGAGAAAAATAATTTGCCTTTTATTGTTGTCCCTTAGAAGGTGCCATGTGATCTTTCTGTGATTTATTTCCTTTGATCTGAAAAGCTAATATTACAAACAGATATTTGTATGTCTTGTATGAAATTATGGGACAAACCATAGCATTCTGTGGTGAAGGAAAAGTCTGAGAAACAGATTTTTAAGAATCAGAAGTGCCTTATAATTAATATATTCTTCAGGATAACTGCAAAGTTGACATACATAGATACTTACAGAACTAACTGAAAATGATCAGTGACCACTGCTTTCATAAATGTGAGGATTTCCTAATGTAATCAAGCTAGATTATGTAATCAAACCCTGGATAAATACCTTTGGTATTTCTCACAATTACAGTCTTTAATAGTTTTTTCAAATTAATGTCATTACATTTAAAACTTTTTAAACCGATTACTGCTAATCTGGAAACAGTGATCAACCCATTGTCAACTAAGAAATTAAACACCCTTTTTTATTAATTAGTAGTTGATTTTTTCAGCTTGTAGAAGTTTGTGGTTGCTTTAAAAAACAAACAAACAAACAACAACAAAACAAAACCTATACATTAAACCCAGAAAGTGACTGAAACATTTAATGTGTATTTATATAAATATTACTATTTAGGGTTATATTAAAGAAAAGATGACTGTATAAACACAGGATATTTTATTTTATTGAGTGGGCTTTTATTAACTCAGGAATATTATCTGTGAATGTATTATGTAAAAATCTCCTTATGATGCAGTTGCAAAACTGCTTCTTATTAAAAAAATAAAATATCACTGTAGGCTGGTAGCAGAGGAATGGCCACATCTCACTTTTGTACAGTAAAGAGCAGCATATTGGAACAGGATTGTGGAAAATTCCAACCTCTCACAATGCAACAAAATTAGAGTTACTCTAGAGTATAACCCTTAGGTTATACAATACAAATAGGAAAATATTTAAATAATTATTATTTCATTTAGTAGCATTGGTTGTAACATACATGATGATTTGACATTAGAATCAATGGGTTTTTAAGTGGTTTGTATATGGAATAAGTCATTGAACAACACAAGTAACTGTACTGAAATTTGTACCCTCCACAATGGTATTTGCTGAATATGATTTAAAAAAAAAATCCCCCTACAAACTAAATAGACCAGTGTTTGCAACTGGTTGTGTAAGAACCCTTCGATTATTAAGGAAAATAAACAAAAAAGCATGGGCAAGTATTTTCAGCATCAAGATCCTCAGACAAATCAAAGTTGAATTCAAATGCTTTTTTATTAGTTTTTGAGGCTTTTTTTCTGCTTCTTCTAAAGCCTTTATACCTATCTGAGAACTAGCTGTTCAGGATGTTCACAAATGTCTGAAATGTGCCTAGCCTATAACAAAGTCTCTAACAAACTACACAGTAACAGCTGATGCTGCTTGTATAACAAACTGGCCATTCGAGATAGCTTTGACCTCCACTTTGGATTCAGATTCAGTCATGACTGTCTGAGGTGCTGAATCACACTTTGGCTTAGATATACATACACACATATAAAGGGAGCTACGTAGTTAACGTTTGTTTATTTTGTTGTACATTTCCAATTTTTTTCTTCTGTCATTACAGCTCATTTATTCCCTCATGGTACTACTTCTTAAGTAGTGTTTAATTTATTTTCCACTTGTCTTGTTACTCTGTTAGGAGGAAACACTTTCTATTTTGTTTCTTCCTGCTTTTTCATTTCCATTTTCTTATTCTTTCTTGAGATGATGGTATTTTACTCAAAACTGTGATTGACAGACTTGGGAAGTACCTCAGTCATGAAATAAAATCCACCAGTGTTTGAATTACTCTAAGACTTTGATGTAAAAATATAATTTTATAGGAAGTATTATAATTGAGATTTATCACACCAAAGGAATGATAGAAAATATTCATAGAGAGGATCAAGATCGGCTTTTTTTTTTTGTTAATATTTATAATAGTTATGCTAAAAAATACAGTTAAGGAGCAAGATCCACTGTAAAGAGCTCTGCAAGAAGAGACAGTTTAATCTTACAGCTTTGTGAGTAGTATGACTTTAATAATGCTACTTTGTAGCCTTTAAAAAACCTAGACATATTTCTTCTAACACTCATTTTGTTGTTTTTCCCAATAAAATCTATATAAAGATGTAACTGCTAGAGAATTTGATATAGGTCTTGGGGAATTTGCATTAAAATACCTGCAGTGATCCAGAAGGCAGGAATTTTCTGTGGCTCTTTCATTTGCTGAGTATTTTTAAAGGTCTTAAGCAATAGGAAATTTATTTCCTCATTACTTGCTGAAACCTACCTGATTCCCAGCAATCTAAGATAATTTTCTTTTAAAAAAATGTTTAAGTATAGATGGTCAAAACCTATTCCTTAGATATATTTATGACACAAAATTTTGACTTGTGAAGATAGCAACAGCTCACAAATCCAAAAAGATTTAACTTACTAAGTGAAACAAGTACAGAGGAGCCAATAATTAGTAAATTATTGCCTAAGTGAATAAATAGTTCCTATGTCATCCTCAATACAACTAGTGGCTGCTTATTTTCTGTTACCAGTTATTTAGGCTAATTGGGGATCTAGAAAGAGCATTTTAATAAATGTAAAGCACAAAGGTAGTTAGTAACCTTGGTAAGAGGGCAAGCCTGAAGCTCTTTTAGAAATAAAAGCATTTGAGTAAAGCTTATATTAGTGGAAGAGAGACATAAATATTGGTATTTCATATATAAATTTTATATATAAATGTTACTGGTGATTTGGAGACTCTTTCATGCTAGTAGGATTATTTTTGGTCTTTTATATTATACACTATATTGTATAGTTATCGAATATTTCAAATGTCATCCCAGTTCTTTCTTCTTCACTTTGTTATTTTTTAAATTGTTCTCAGTTCTTTTTGTGATAAATTCAGTGTTTTCTCATGTGTGCTGCATGCCTGCAAGCACAGTTTGTTTCCCTATTCTTTTTCATTCCTTTGGCAAGAAAAATAGAAAAACCTGACAAGGAGTCCCATGGCTTTTTGGAATGTGTTAAGGTGTCTGTTTTTCTCTGGGAACAGCCTCTTTGACTTTCTGCCAACACCTTTGCAGTTTTAAAAGCTTGTGAGTGAAGTGTCGTCTCCTTCTAATCTCACAGAGAGAATGAAAAGGGGTAGCTACACATTAGAAATACAGGGCTTAGGTATTCACCTTTTTTGGGGGGGGACTGAGTTGCACAGAATGTGTCTATGAATACAGATGATGCAGAATAAGCAGATATCTTTTCAATTGAGATTATTCTGGTATAAACACAATATTACAAGAAAAAATCAGGATAAGCAGACATCACAACAAATAATACGGTTTTTTTTCTGTCCTTGAAAAGTGAAACAGCTAGTAAGGTGAATGTGATTGCATTTTAAAACTAAGAGTTCTGAAAAGAAAGAAATAACATAGGCCATTGGAATATGTTCAAAATACTGCCTTATTGTGCTTGGTAAGTCTGCATGCTAAGCTTTTTCTGGACTGTAAAATAAAATTGACCTTTAGTCTCCTTGCAATTTGGTTAACACCCATGTTTAAGAATACAATCACGTATTAAAAATAGTCAATTTTATTTCATCTCAGTGTGCTATCTGTCAGAATCCCTGATGCTTTATATAATGATTAATTTAGAAGGAATATCTCTTCTTAAGCATATAGGATACATCACCAGGCCCTTTTTTCAGAGCCAGCAATCTATGATCCCACTATACAGGTACAAATGTATTTCTGCCTTCAGCTGCTTGCAGGCTCAGCCACCTGTCTCTTTTCTTGCAGAATGATTCCTGGGGAAAGCAGTATTCCTATGCACTCTTCAAAGCCATGAGCCATATGCTCTGCATTGGTTATGGAGCCCGCGCCCCCGTCAGCATGTCCGACCTGTGGATAACCATGTTGAGCATGATTGTGGGGGCTACTTGTTATGCCATGTTTGTTGGTCATGCCACTGCCCTCATTCAGTCTCTGGATTCCTCACGACGACAATATCAAGAAAAGGTAACCCATTTTCTCATAACTCCTTAAGTTTACAGGTTAATGGGATGTTTTAACTGTGGAAAAGGCAGTATGAGTTTATATGAAATAATCTAGTAGTGTCTGAATCCTGTGGCAGATGTCATTGAACCCAAAGGAATTCAGAAGACTCCATAAGGTCAATATATTTCTGCATGAATCCACTGTCCTTAGAGAGTAAACAGTTCTTGATATTCAACTTTGTTTCATGAAAACTCAGTTTCCCTCATTCAGACTGCTTTGTACCCCCATGCTACACGCTATAGCTACTTGATCTAGGTAGCTTGGAGCAAAGGCCTTGAGCTTGGTAGCATGGGCAAGTCTGTACAATTTCCTGTCCTTCCTTTGGAGTGCAGTTCAGGGATCACCTTGAACATGTCAAAAGGATGTCCTTTAAATGACAGTGAGACCAAATCAACTAGTTTTGTTTGTGACTTCCTCAGAGAAGTGCTTAGAAGAGGCCTTCGTGTGCTTTGTAACAGTATTGTTTACATGCAAATCCTTGACATGTAAGGTCCTCTCCAAGGTCAAAAAGTACTGGTCAAAAGATAGAAAAGTAGAAAGAGATTGGTAGAAGCTAGTTCTTTATGAAACGGGAAGAAAAAAGTTGTTTGAGTCCATGTAAGTAAGATGGGAATTTAAGAGTTACAGGTTACAGGGTAGGAACTTTCTGTAATGAGTAGTAATTAACACTGCCAGTTAAATAAAACTGTCAGTATAATAAAAAGCAGAGACAAGTGTGAATGAAGGTATGAAACTAGGAGTTAAGGCTAGGAATGATGGCATAAGGAATAAAGGATCAGAATGAACCTCAGCCAGAGACAATAAGGATGTGCAAAATTACTGAGGTGTTTAAAAGATAACAAAATTTGTTATTATAGTAAATGGGAAACTGGAGAGGCCATGCCAGGGAAGAGGTCAGCTGAATAAAGTAGTGAAATCAGAGTTCACATCAGCAAATGAGAAACATAGCCTGAGCAATACTATTTGGCATATGTCCATAACAAAGTCCAGAAAGGCAAACTGGGCAGAAAACACATTGTGATGTAACACACACCTGGGGTAGAAACCTGGCAGATAGTGAGTAGAGGAGAGGGTCACCCTAGCACATGCCAAGAATGAAGAGAAATGACCTGAATTTGCTGCGCAAGAAGGAGAGAAAACTGAAAAAAATATTTGGGTTGGATGGATTGGGGCATTTGCTTTACAAAGAGGCAAAGAAGAAGGAAATGATAGTTTGTGGATGAAAAAAGGGTTTACATTCAGTTTTGTTAAGCTCAAATTGCAACACAACCATAGGCTCAGGATATGAGAGAGAGGAAGAGGTAAGGGATTAGCTGATTCAATGCCAGAAAAATTAGCTTGTGACTGACAAAACAGCTGTTTAAAAGAGAAGTTTGCAAGCAAGAAATTTTACACACTGTAGTATCATGAAACATAAGTGAGAATGAGAGGTTTAGAAAGAGAGGATAGGTGAACATTAAAATCTCCAAAAATCTGAGCTGTCAGTGACCATGTGAAACCCCCTTATTTCATCTCCATATAATGTCAAGGGCCAATCCATGCAACCTAACTGGTTTGTTGAGTCTGTTCTGCCAATTGAAAGGAAAGTAATTTTACCCAAACGGGACATTTCTAAGGAGCTGTGGGACAGAAACATTATAACAAGGGACATGAAGTATAACTGCAGCTTCATTAGAGTTTAGGGTCAACATACACACATGCCATACACAGATGTATGAAATAGAAGAAATGTCACTATCCACCTAAAAACTCATCTTAGTCGTTATCCTCAGGCCTTGTTAGCCGCAGCATGGTATCCCAATGTTTTGAGCATCAGAAATATAGCACATGTGTAAATATATCAATACATTATACACTGTGCAGAGTATAGCCAGTTTCATTTGCAGTTTGGTGTAAATTAAAAGCCAGTAGCAGTCAAGCAGTATTGCATTTCTTATATTTTCTCATAATAGCAAACAAAAATGTTCTTTTGTTTCTCGTCTGATTTTATACACACATTTTATTAAACACTTGCATAGAAATATCTGGCATTTTTCAATTCCTGCAATTCTCAACATTTTTATTCCTCTTTTTGGTTTTACTTCTTACTTGTTTCCTGACTTCAGAGGCAAAAAAATTGTATGGCATTGACAATCAGAAATGTAAGAAATAATCCAGAAATTGAATGTTTCTACACTTTAGAGAAATATTTCTCCTTTGCTAGAAGCAGTTTGTAGAGCAGTTATTATGGGCTAGAGTTAAAGGATGTCTTAATTAAAGAACTTTTTTTCTATTGATTTCTGAGACCCTGAAATTATATATATATTATCAACTACAACAACTATGCAGTCTTGTTTGTATATTCTTAACCATTTTTTTATCAGAGTCAAAACGTATTTCGAAATAAATCTTTGATTATGGCCTAAGATTTTGAAGCTATTTCTGTATGTTGCTAATGACTGTTTTATATTTGTCTTTACTCTGCAAATGAGATAAATGGGTATTTCAAAGACCAGTTTGTGCTACCCATTTTGTCAGCATATTTTCTAAAATATTGGCAAATAAAAGTTGATTGTGTTTCACTTACCTGAGATTTGAGAAAAAGGTAAATCAAATCCCCAGCCACTGATTTCAGAGTTTAAATATAATGCATTTTCTATTTTTGCCTAATAATTTGCTTTTTTTTTAATCTGAAATTAAAAAATCAGGACAGTGAGACTTGTTTTGATTTTTTGGGCTTAAGTGCTAGCATCAACTTCTTTTTTTAGACTTGGATATACCTTCGGTTATATATTTCTTGGCTCCACTGTTTTGCTTATAAGAATTACAGAAAACAGTGTAATTAATATGAATTGCTAGGCAACATAGATGATAGTGGGGGTGAAGAAAGAGGTTGTTATTTAATGAATGACATCATAAATGTGTCTGTGAAATGTAACTGAAAGAAAAGGAAAATTATGGTCCTTCTCACACTGAAAGCAGCTAGAAGTGAAATTTGCCAAAATCTTCCTCATTCAGATCCTTCCAAAGCTCAGGGTGTGCAAAACTAGAACAGGCATAGTTCAAAATGGAAGAAATAAGCACAGGAAGATACGAGAGAGTTTTCATGAAGACAAATATGTCAAACACCATCTAAGAGTTTGACCTGTGCCAAGGATTGCATGCAGAGAGAAATAAAAATATGGTAAGGAAGCAAATATTGTTCCACATATTTACTGTTATAGGCCTAAGACATAATTTATAAGAGTAATTACAAGCCATCAAATGTAGAAGATGGGCAATAAAATTGTACACCTTGAAGTGGTACAAAAAAGAATGCATTGATACATTCTGGTCACTCTGTACTGTTCTCACAGAAAAAAAAATACCTCTTAGATTTAATGCATACCTCAGATCTTGGTATCATTTAGTGAAGGCCTAATACTTGACAAAGGAGAAAGATGTCCAAGCCTGGTATACTCAATCCATATTCTCTCTTCAGTGAGAAGGTCTGACAGACCATTCTACCTTATGAAAGGATTGAATAAATCAAAAAATCAACGACATATTAGCATTCTCCTCCCTGTCCTTGTTGTAGGTCAAAGATGAATGCAGTAGAACTAGAACTAATATTTTAAGTAACTACAGCTCTGACATTTTTTTAATGTCTAAGGAGTTACCACATCTCAAAGATATTTGCCTTTGCAAAGGCAACATTTATTTGAGAGAACCAGAAATGTGTATGCAGAACTTGTTAACAGTCTAGTGTGAAACAAACAAGACAAAATGAACAGTAACTTGACAAGGAGGTGAAGATCATTAGTTAAATATTTCTTCCTTTAGATGTTGGCAGTTCTTAATAGGAAGATGTTCTCCTAATGTGAATGTCATTGAATTATCATGATTGAAGACAGGTTAATATTTTCTCTGTTCTAGTCTGTTATAGACATAAATTATCCAGGGACAACAATCTAAGAGAGGTAAGATTTGTGGTAGCATAGCAATTGTCTCTAAGCCTCGAGATTTTAAAACTGGTTTTAAAAACTATCAGGTATAGCTAGGGGTGTTTTATTATTTAAATTTATTTTAGTGATCCATTTTTATTATGTATATTTTGTTTTTTCTCTAATAGTACTTGAGCAGCCAGACAAGGTCTCAAAAACAGAAAAAAGAATCAAACCACTTTTAGCAATTGCAAGTAATATAAGAGGCATAACAAATGGTTAATTCAACCATATACATATGAAAGGAAATGTTAAAAAAAAAATACAGCTGGCTCTGTATCTCTTCGTCCGTATAGTGGATGCTATCATAGTCATGGGAAGATATGTTAAATCATTATTAAATCTGTGAAAGAATTCTGGATTAGAGATCAACTTTCAATATCCCAAAGGACATCTCCTCCTAACCCTGTAATCTGCTTTTATTTTACCATTTTATTTAGGATCTTTTAGCAGACCTTCAGCTAAATAAGTCTAGTTCAAAAGGAGAAAAGGACCTAAATATATTTTATACAGAGAAAAAGCAATTAATTGCATATAAAGTTAATTTAAAAGCAACCAGTAAGTTGTAAGTAGTAAGCAACTACTACACAATTGTGTGGTGTTGTATATTTTTACATAGACAACATTGGGATTTGAAGCTCAGACTGATCATTTTTCATTTCATAATTATCTGAAGAAACATTTAAAAAATTACTAACAGAGTTAAGGCAGGAGCACATTTTGCAGTGCAAGGCCTTGCCCCACCTTTTCCAATCTGTCCCTCACAGCTCCAGTTTGGAAGTGTTAATTGTTCATGCAGCCCATGAAGACATACTTGATATACATGGCAAAATGTGGGAAGATCTTGGGGTGCTTTGGACAGCCTCCAGGAGGCTGTGGTATGTACTTGATCACTTTGCGCAGTGAGACATCTGAGGTCCTCCCTTTAAAAACTGGGAAGAGGAACCACGTCTTGAAGCTTCTTTCTCAGAGCAGTTATTCTAGGGTATGGTGGCGGGGCTGTGCCATAGAATAAGTCAAGACTAGGTAGCCACTCATTTGTAGAATCATAGCATCAGCCAGGTTGGAAAAGACCTCTGAGATCATCAAGTCCAACTCTTGATCCAGTACTATTGTGGTTACTGGACCATGGCACTAAGTGCCACATCCAGTCTCATATTAAAAACCTCCAGGGAAAGTGAATACACCACTTCCCTAGGCAGCCCATTCCAATGCCTGATTACTCTCTCTGTAAAGAATTTCTTCCTAATATTCAACCTGAACCTCCTCTGGCAGAGCTTAAGACTGTGCCCTCTTGTCCTGTTGCTGGTTGCCTGGGAGAAGAGACCAACTCTCACCTGGCTACAACCTCCTCTCAGGGAGTTGGAGAGAGTGATGAGGTCACCCCTGAGCCTTCTGTTCTAAAGGCTAAACAACCCCAGCTCCCTTAGTCTCTCTTCATAGGACTTGTGTTCAAGTCCCTTCACCAGCCTCATTGCTCTTCTCTGGACCCGCTCCAGCACCTCAATATCCTTCCTGAACTGAGGGGCCCAGAACTGGACACAGCACTCCAGGGGTGGCCTCACCAGCGCTGAGTACAGGGGAAGAATCACTTCCCTGCTCCTGCTGGCCACACTGTTCCTGATACAGGCCAGGATGCCATTGGCCTTCTTGGCCACCTGGGCACACTGCTGGCTCATGTTCAGCCTCCTGTCAATCCAAACTCCCAGGTCCCTTTCTGCCTGGCTGCTCTCCAGCCACTCTGTGCCCAGCCTGTAGCGCTGCAGGGGGTTGTTGTGGCCAAAGTGCAGGACCCGCCACTTGGCCTTGTTGAACCTCATCCTGTTGGAATCAGCCCAACTCTCCAGTCTATCCAGGTCCCCCTGCAGAGCCCTCCTGCCTTCCAGCAGGTCGACACTCCCTCCCAACTTGGTGTCATCTGCAAATTTGCTGATGATGGACTCAATCCCCTCATCTAAATCATCGATAAAGATGTTAAACAGGACTGGGCCCAGCACTGATCCCTGGGGGACACCACTGGTGACCGGCCACCAACTGGATGCAGCCCCGTTCACCAGCACTCTCTGGGCCCGGCCCTCCAGCCAGTTCTTAATCCAGCACAGAGTGCCCCTCTGTGCCACAGTCCAAGCTGTGTGCTGCCAGCTTTTCCAGGAGAATTCTCTGGGAGACGGTGTCAAAGGCTTTGCTGAAGTCCAGACAGACACATCCACAGCCTTCCCCTCATCCACCAGGTGGGTCACCTGATCACAAAAGGAGATCAGATTGGTCAGACAGGACCTGCCCTTCCTAAACCCGTGCTGGCTGGGTCTGATCCCTTATCCATCCTGTAGCTGCTGTGTGATTGCACTCAGGATGATCTGCTCCATAACCTTGCCAGGCACTGAGGTCAGGCTGACAGGCCTGTAGTTTCCCAGGTCCTCCTTGCAGCCCTTTTTATGGATCTGCATGACATTCCCCAACTTCCAATCATCTGGGACCTCCCCAGTGAGCCAGGACTGTTGGTAAATGATGCAGAGTGGCTTGGTGAGCTCTTCTGCCAGCTCCCTCATCACCCTTGGGTGGATCCAATCTGGTCCCATCAACCTGTGAGGATCCAAGTGGCCCAACAGGTCACTAACCATTCCCTCCTGGATTACAGGGGGTCTATTCAGCTTCTTATCTCTGTGTTCCAGCTCCAGAGGCCAGTTATCCTGAGGACAACCTGTCTTACTGTTGAAAATTGAGGCAAAGGTGTTAAATACCTCAACCTTTTCCTTATCTTTGGGAGCTATATTCCCCCACTATGTCTCCATAAAGAATGGAGGTTTTCCTCACGCCTCCTTTTGCTATTGATGTATTTGTAGAAGCACTTCTTGTTATCCCTAACAGAAGTGGCTAGATTGAGTTCAAACTGTGCCTTTGTCTCTCTAATTTTCTTTCTACATGACCTAATTACATTCCTAAACTCTTCATGAGTAGCCAGCCCTTTTTTCCATATCAGTAAGCTCTCTTTTTTCCCCTAATTTCCTTCAAAATCTCCCTGTTCAGCCAGACCAGTCATCTTCCCTGCGAGCTCACCTTTCAGCACACTGGGACAGCCTGCTCCTGTGCATTCAAGACTTCCTCCTTGAAGCATGTCCATCCCTCCTGGCGCCCTTTGTTTTCAAGGGCTGTTTCCCAGGGCACGCTCTGAACCAGTTTTCACAGTGGGCCAAAATCTGTCCTCTGGAAGTCCAGGTAGAAGTTTTATTGATGGCCCTCTTTGCATCCCTGAGTATTGAAAACTCTATTATTTCATGGTCACTGTGCCCTGGACGGCCTCCAACCACCACATCTCTCACCAGCTCCTCTCTGTGAACAGGTCTAGCAGTGACCCATCCCGGTAGGCTTATTTTTGAGCTGGAGCAGGAAAATATCCTCTATACACTCTAAGAATCTCCTAGACTGCCACTTCTCTGCTGTGTGGAGTTCTCAGCAGACATCTGGCAGGTTAAAGTCACCCACAAGAACAAGGGCTGGCGATTTTGAGACATTCACCAGCTGCTTGTAGAATGATTCATCACCTTCATCATCCTGGTAGGGCGGTCTGTAACAGACACCCATGATGATGTCAGCCTTGTTGGTCTTCCCCCTGATTCTGGTCCACAGGCACTCAACTTTATTGTTACTGACCTCGAGTTCTACAGAATCAAGAGACTCTAACATAGGAGGGCTCTGCAGAGGGACCTGGATAGGCTGGAGAGTTGGGCTGATTCCAACAGGATGAGGTTCAACAAGGCCAAGTGGCGGGTCCTGCACTTTGGCCACAACAACCCCCTGCAGCGCTACAGGCTGGGCACAGAGTGGCTGGAGAGCAACCAGGCAGAAAGGGACCTGGGAGTTTGGATTGACAGGAAGCTGAACATGAGCCAGCAGTGTGCCCAGGTGGCCAAGAAGGCCAATGGCATCCTGGCCTGGATCAGGAACAGTGTGGCCAGCAGGAGCAGGGAAGTGATTCTTCCCCTGCACTCAGCACTGGTGAGGCCACCCCTGGAGTGCTGTGTCCAGCTCTGGGCCCCTCAGTTCAGGAAGGATATTGAGGTGCTGGAGCAGGTCCAGAGAAGAGCAATGAGGCTGGTGAAGGGACTTGAACACAAGTCCTATGAAGAGAGACTAAGGGAGCTGGGGTTGTTTAGCCTTTAGAACAGAAGGCTCAGGGGTGACCTCATCACTCTCTCCAACTCCCTGAGAGGAGGTTGTAGCCAGGTGAGAGTTGGTCTCTTCTCCCAGGCAACCAGCAACAGGACAAGAGGGCACAGTCTTAAGCTCTGCCAGAGGAGGTTCAGGTTGAATATTAGGAAGAAATTCTTTACAGAGAGAGTAATCAGGCATTGGAATGGGCTGCCTAGGGAAGTGGTGTATTCACTTTCCCTGGAGGTTTTTAATATGAGACTGGATGTGGCACTTAGTGCCATACTCTATTAACTGCAGAGGTAGTGGGTCAAGGGTTAGACTTGATCACCTCAGAGGTCCTTTCCAATCGAGCTAAAAGGAAAAAAAAGGAAAAAAAAAAAAGAAGAAAAAAAGTGACTATAGAGCCACCCCTCCACCTCTCCTACCTTGCCTGTCCCTTCTGAAGAGCTTGTAGCTATGAATGGCTATCCATGGCAGCACTCTAGTCATGCGAGTCATCCCTTGATGTTTCTGTGATGGCGACTTCAGCACAACTTTCCTGCAGCGTGACGGCTTGTAGCTTCTCTTGTTTGTTACCCGTACTGCATGCATTGGTGTACATGCACCTCAGCTGGGCATTCAGCCAGTGATGCCTCTGCATTTCCTCAGAGAGGAATGGAAGACAGCACATCCATGTTTTCCTAAGCTTCAAGCACTTGGTTAAACTGAAGGTGGAACAAGGTAGATACCAATGTCTTGGCATGTTCATTAGTACTTCCTTGGTGCTTAGGAAATGTTTCTGGAAAATTTTAGGTATGTGTAACTATCCCATCTGTAAATATCATGGATTTGTGGATTTCCACAGGGGTCTAGGAAATGGCAGTTCTGGCCATGATGGGAATTCATAGGAAAGGAAGAGCTAGGGCAACCCCAAGACCATATTAGTATTTAATTAGGCTTGTAGCAGCTTTTGGTATATATATTATAAAACTAAGTATAAATATTCATATACATGTAAATATTTTTTGTCAGCTGGAGCCTTTCTGGAGTCCAGATTCAGATGAAATATATTGAAACAGATAAAGAAGAGTTCCCATTCCCTAAATATTACATACCATTTATAAAACTCTCTGAAAATTTAGTTTTCTGGCACTTTTTTTTCCCTTTAAATTGACAGATGTTCAAAATAGAAATTGAAGAACTTGAATTTTAGACACACAGCTGAACTTGCAATACTGGAGTTTTAGAATGTTATTCCTGGATCTGTTCTGATTTGAGCAGCAAAGTTTCTCATTAAGTACTGATTTCTAAGTTCAGTAGCTTTTTGTGGTTCTCACATGGTTTTTAAAAATGGAAGTCTTGCTTTTCTAGTGCTGAATAGTAGGTTTTAGAAAGTCTGCCAATAGTGTAACACAAAAATGTTCTTTGACTCTTTACTTAAGAATACTCTGTTTTCAGTTATAAAGCATAATTTTAGCAATAGGACATGTATGTTCATACTGCTGGAGATGGTGAGCTACTTGGAAGATAAATCTTATATTTTCTATACAGCAGTGCTGCAGTATACTTGCCACCCCAAAGGAATAATTTATTTTGGAAAATGAGGGATGGTTTATCTTATCCTGGAGTTATGCCTACTTGTGGGGAGGGGGGTGAGGGGGAAGGAAAGGAAGATAAAGCAAAAGCTTTTTGCTAACTATCACCTTGTGTTTTTGCATGTTTTTAGAAAATTCCCATCAAATTGCACAGATGTATATCCTATTTAGCTTTGCCATAGTGCAGTTTTTAAATAGACAATTTTTGAAGTATTTTATGAATAATCAAGTACAAGTGTTGTTAAGTCTTGTACAGTGTTAGAACAGGACTAAGTACTGACTGTATAAGTACTGACAATATAGTCCTCGTAGAATTGGGAAGGAGAAAATTCATTATTCCCTTAATGTTTAGGCACTACTGAGAGTTATTGCCTGACACTGTATTTGTGGATTGTTTCTGGTAGCTCTGGTGGTTCTTGCATTTATTTGGAAGTCTATGGTGCCTTATAGTTAGAAAAGCATCTGTAAATCTTGACTTTATGATTATTTCTGAATCACTTTATGCAGTTTTGGCAACCATCAGGTCACAGGCTGCTAAATGGTGACTTCTGTGAGTCTTATTCTTGTAGAAAACACTGAGATTTATTAGAATAAAGCTATTAAAACATATTTGGTATAACTGAATAACAAAAACACTCTTGAAGGGAAAAAGCACGTCTGCATTTCAGAAAAAACTTTTGAGATGCCTAATTTCTCAGGATGTATACTGTTATTTAAAAGAACATGCACATAATAGAATGTGTAGGTACATTAATTCTTTTATTTATGTGCATTCTTCTAAATAACTTGATGCATAGTTAAGACCATTGTGAACTCAGCCCACCAACATATAAATGAATATGTAAACACAGCCATGAGAGCCAGTGTGGGCTGCACAGAGACTTACTGAACATGAAAATATTTGTCATGTCAGGATAGGGCCTTTGCTGCCATCGCTTGCTGTCTCTTTCTCAGTGTTGTCAATTTCTGTTTCTAATAATTACCTGAATTTTTGCTGCTCATGGTTGTGATATTTAATTTGACCTTGATCTTCCCAAATTTTGAAATGAGAAAGAACAAAAGATAGTATTGCAACAAGTAAGGACAAAAATTACTTCCCCCCTCCTAATCAAAAATCAGAAGTTACCTTTAATGATGCAGCAATAACTAAATAAACATGTTTGTTTCTTTTCAAGTGAAACTGAATAGTATGTTTTGTTTGAGGGGAAGGCTTTGGACAGGAATATAGATCTGTCAGAATATTCTCACTAGACTGCTCTCCTCTTTTGTCCTGATGCTTCATTATTGTGTTTCAGCTTCTCATTACGGTCAATCTTGCTGGGGTAATAGGGCTGGTTATTTTTGCCTTGCATCTCTAAAAAGATGATTGGTTCCTCCCAGTAGCGGGTACTGTGCAAGCCAAGTGCTCTCCACCCGGCTGCATCATACCTATGCCAAACTGTAATAGACTCCCACTGCTTCTAAAATGACAGATGGGACTTTCTTTGATTTATTGCTGTGTTGTGGGTAATTTACCTATAAAGTATTCTGCTGTCTTGCATTATGGATTAGGTTTCTAACAGTTTTCCATATGAAACTGCAGAGCAAGCTCATTACAATTTCAGCCATGTTCATGATGACTATATAAAATTAGTTGTGAAAGCATGAAGGTATACCAGAGCCAGATTTTACACACAATTTGCTTTCTTTTCACAGTGATTACCATAGGTTTATACATTAAATAGATTAAAAAAAAAAAAAAAAAAAGGGAAACAAGTACCAAGGAACTAACTTGTGGTTTTCAAAGACTCTGTTAAAATACAGGAGAAATTACCTTTTAGCAAGAGAAAACTCTGTGATTCACACCAGATAGATATAGCAGGTAGAAATTATCCCAGTTACACTAGAATTATTGTGTTTATGTCCTGCTGATGGGTAGAAGGAAATAGCAATCAATATTATTAATACAGTATTAGGAGTGAGAAAATGATCCTTGCTGTGAAGATTGGGCTTTTTTCCTTTACCTTGTTAAGGAAAAAGGGAAGAAAGTAGGATTGATTATTTTTATATTGACATTTAAGTAGTAAATCTCTCCTAAGCTCACCGTGTTTCTTACTCTTCAAGTAATTAAAACATGACAACCTTGAAAACATTATAATTTATATAACTAAAACATGGAATATTTATAAATGCTATGGACTGCAGAGGATAGCAGGAGGGCCAAAACCTTCTCTCTGCAAATGAATGTTATAAAAAGATCTTTTTATTATTTTGTGTACTAAATTAACAGTTTAGTGGAAGTAGTTACTAACCTTGAAAAAATATTGTAACAGTAATTCAAGAAGCCTTCATTAGAAAAGAGACTCAGTAATGAATGTAGAAATAGTATGTTTTAGTCCTCATGTCTTTTCATAAAATGCACCAGACCTACCTTTTCCAGCAATTTTCTGCTACCAAACAAGAACAAAAAATAAACAAACAAATACCCACCCCCCTTAGAACAAGTTTTCTAAACACTACATGCTTGCTACAGCATAATAAAAAAATAAAGTTTGTGGGTAGGAAAATGTCATTTTCACATAAGCACCTATATGATCTCCTTCTAGACAAAATATTTGTTAGCATATGCCTTTTACTATGGGCAATGCTGGATGCCTGCTTATATTCAGGCAGAGCTTCACCACAGAACTTAATGTAAATGTAAAAGTAATTTCATAAAGTTTTGAGGAAAACACTAAGCATCTTTTAAATGAAAAGTGAAGTCTTTGGTTACTTCTTATCAGATGTGTGATAGGAGTTGGTAACCAAGTTTAATGGAATTTAATTCCCCTCAATAAGATACCTCCCTGTCCTTTTTCCTTTCTCAACATGTTTTTAGGCACAGGCCTTTGTTTTCACTGACTTCGTAGGGAATGTAAATAAGTGATAGGAATGGGATGATCACCTGGCTGAAGAGTTCCAGCTCTCATTGTTACTCTCTCACTCTTGCACAGCATCAGATGTTTTTCAGCCCATGTTTGGGCATCATCAGGCATCAGAAGGTGGATATGGCCTCACCTCAGCCAGGAGTACCACTGACACCAGATGCAGCCCAAAAGGCTAATTTAAAGGAAAATCAAGGCAGAGAGCCCCACAGGTGACTGGGCAGTGTAACAGAGGTAGTGGAAGTAGCAGGAGTCAAGGGATATGTGAAGTGGGAGGTGGGGAGAGATGAAGAGAGGAAGGAACTGGGACTGCATCGGGGGGAAAGAGGATGACTTCTTTTACAGAAGGACTGTGATGTAAGAGCTTGCAACGAGGGATTTGTTGATGGCTGAGAAGAACCTCTCATTGGGCTACCTGACAGCATTTGGAAGAAATTAGAGAATCATTTGGCATGCCCTCTGATTTTCAAGCAAAGAGATAGAAATGAGCCTTTTATTTCTGCCTGCATATCCCCCCAATTTGAACATCAGCAGCTTCTATATGTGAACAGATATGTGAAATAAAATAAGAGAAGAGACCCAAAGTGAAAATGATCAATGATAATGATTACCTGGACGCTATATCACATCACCCAGTCAGCCAGCCATCTCATTTTGGGTTGCACAGGCAGAGACAGGATAACAGCTAATAATCCCTGCTCCATCAGGTGCACCTGCAGGGCATGCAACAGTACTTACTCTTCAAGCAGTGTTTCTACAAAAAAAAAAAAAATCTAAAGGGAAGTAAATGGGCTACTATAAAAAGGGAAAAATAGATTAAATACTGCAATAGACCATATTGGTCCACTGATTTTAAAACAAAGCTATAAAAATCAGAGAGTAACTCTGACTGAAAAGCAATGGCACAATAAAACCACTAGTATATGTAACTCAGTAAATGAAAAGACACTTTTTTTATTGCTGAAAGATTGTGGTTTAGATGTCTGTTTGCAAAATATTTAAGAAACAGGCTCTTGCTCTGTAAGAGTTCCTGATTTGTGGAAGATAGTAAAGAACAGTATAACCTTGTAAAATAGTGCCAAACCCAGAAATTATTTGGGACAGACATAACCTTCTCTCTTCCTTTTTTTTTTTTAACTAAACTTCATTTTCTCTCATAGTTTCTCAGTCTACCAGTCTTTCCCCCAACCCCCGTGTCTCTTTTTAAGGCAGTCTCTGCATTTGGCAGAGAACATCTGTCTGCTCATTCCTCAAAACCCTCCACAAAAACAGTCTGTTTTGTGGGACTTAGAGAAGATACGACCCTCAGCTAAGCCTTGCATGGCAGAAAAAGAACACTTTAATTTTCTAAATGTTTCTGTATCACTTGATACCAAGAAAGTGAGAGCTTCCAGGGAAAAGGGGGGAGGAGGGGTGCAATGGTGTAACTACATAGAACACTTTCAAAAAGCTGGAAAAAGGAGAAAAAAGTGAATAATGAAAGCATTGTACTGTGGCATATTCATCAGTATTAGGTGTATGCCGCATTGCATGTGACATTCAAGTTTGTAGCACAGATCTGAGAAGAGGGGGGATCAATCAGGCAGGCTGAGAAAATGAGCCGTCCCTGTCAGGAGCGGCTGAAGACAATTCCTTAGTGTGTTAGTCTGAATTTCTGTGACACACTGGGGCTAAATGCATAAAATTGCTCAAATAAAAGTTTACCTTTGTAATTTATGTTATATGCAACTTCTAGCATACTCTCCCTGGGTGGCAGAGGGCTTCTGTTTTGGCCATCAATTTGAGAAAATGTTGTGAAAAACAGAAGCAAATACCAGCTTATACTTGAAGTGGTTGCTGCTTTAGCCCTTAAAATTGTTAGGTTGCCACAGGTAGTTATTATTTATAGCGAGGTTCTTACATAACACTGAGCTTCTGGTGGAAGCAATATTCTGGCTGTGTAGTTCTCAGGAATTAGCACTGTAGAGCCCATGTGCTATATTTGATTATGACTACTAAAAATTTCGCTGTCTATGTAGCTTTAAAATGTATTGATTTGTTGTGAAGACCTTATGAATTCTTTCAAGTCTTTTTCACGTTCAGCTGAGAAACAAAGTGTAAAAAATACCTTTTCTTGCCTCAGCACTTTACCTGTGTTTTGCACATAGCCCATCTGTGGCTTTCTTTATGGGGCGTACACTGCCATTCTCTTGGGAAGGTTTCCTTACAATTTCATGATCATCACACAAAAGTTTGTGGTCTCAATCGAATGTTTCTGAAAGACTGAAAAGGGGCCTGGTGATATTTTATTAATGCTTAATACATACCTTAAAAAAAAAAAAATTAAAAAAGTGGGGGGGATGTGAGGGTGGGGAGGACAAAGAGCTAAAAAACCACTTCCAAACCCAAAAATTCTTTAAACAAAACCAAATACTTTGCATTACCCACCGGGAATACTTCTCCAATGGTCTCTCTATTTCTCCTTCTTGCTATGGAAGAAGGAAAAAAAAAAAAGGCATTATTTGTCAGAATTTCCGTTATTTTTCTTTAACAGTTACAGCTTTGTGACTTTACTTTTGAATGAACCCAGCCGAATAAAACGCTTTCCCTGAGTGTTTCTGCAGAAATGATCAGCACAGAAATGCAGTATCATCATTTATTTGAGAGTTAAATCTCTATAGAGATGTGGGAAGTAATCCACGATTACGAACAACTCTTTGTGTCTTTTTGGAGAATAAAAGATAAGACTTACTCTTTATGTAAGATTTGATGCTTTTGGATGGTTGAATGGTTGATGCCTGTTTCTTCATAACCAGAAATATTACAGTGATTGTTAGACTACTTTTTTGAAGAAAGCTATAAATTGCCTTAAAACTTGCTTTTTGCAGAATGTTCCATTGCCTTTTCCATTCCTGATAGAGCTTGTAGCTCTCTTATTTCTCGTTTTTATTCCAATTAAACAATTATCTTTGAGTGATTAATCTTAAGTATTTTTTTCTATACTTAGTGAATAAGGTCCATAATTCTGGAATATAAAAGAGTACATCCTGTTGCCCACAGTCATTCCTCTAGAACCTTCAGGTCTATAGTTAGGGAGTACAAAAGGTTGCTTGATATATCGCATTCCTGCCATGACTGTTGTTTATCAGAGAAGCCTTCACATGCCATAAATTTATTTCTCTAAGGATGTCTCTGAAGTGTGTATACTTCAAGATTAGGTAAAGGCAAGGTAAGCAGAAAAAGAAGGTAAGTAAGTACAGATAGTTTGGAAGAATGAATGAAACACAACAGCTGGGAACATTAAGAAGAGCAGTTTGTCAGACTGTTGCAGTTGCTGATGCAAAAAGCTCAGAAACATGAATATTATGTGATACTGTGTGTTAACCTCAGACACTCAAGTAAAGCTGGAAGCCTGAACAGTCTGACAAACAGTTTTAGATTAACTAAAAAAATAAATTATATACTGAAAGTCTCCTCTATAAGTTAAAGGACTCTTTGCATCATGAGTATCTAGCTGTATAGTCAAATAAAATATGCAAGAAGGTTTCATCATCATCATCATGGCTAGGCTTTGCGAACGAAGATTTGAGAGGGGCTCTACCCACGCTTGCTACAAGCGTGCTGATGGCTAAAAAGGCCAATGCGAGATAGACAAGTCCGGTTGCAGAACGTACAGCAGAAAGACTCCCCAGGTGATATCGACAAGATGCGATTCTTTCTGCGTTGTCGTTTCTCCTCGAGAGTGATCCTGTGTGTGTGTTCTCAAAAGCAGCAGCAGCGTTATAGATGGTGTGTCTCCAGGCCTCCCGATTGGAGGCCAGGGTAGACCAATGGTGGTGATCAGTATGGCCAAGGCTGAGGGATTGTTTCAGGCAGTCCTTGTATCTCCTCTTCGGGCCTCCTCTCTTGCAGCAGATTGCAAGAAGGTTTCACACTGCATATGTTAGGCAACAGCTCATAAAGTAATAATAGTATTAATGAGGTAACCTGCTCAGAACAGAGGTTGTCTGATGGCCTTAAATCTCCTATGATTTATAAATAATCTTAGTACTGCAGCTGTCTGACATTGACTCAGGTGTTTACAAGTGAAATGCCTACAAGGAGGTGGATCAATGGCAGCCAATGGCCCTTCTTTACCACAAGTAGCATCTGCATGGGATGAATCTTTGTGTTTCCCACTACCTTAATTCTAATGTGAGTGATTATACTTTATATTGTGTATATATTTATAAATGATACACTTTGCTGGAAAAGCGAGATGAAATGTTATCATCTACATTGCTATTTCTATCCCTATAAAGAACAAGAGAACTTTCTGTCTTTCCTACCTTGATACATGCTTAGTAGACAAAGCCGAAAAGACACTGAGAGATGCTCAGCCTAGACAAACCATTTCCTCATCATTAAGACACTGCTGTGAAATGAGAGAAGGCCAGTTTCAGGGATCTGATAAAAGGTCAAGAAAAGCAAAGCATTCTATAACTGAGCAACCTGACCATCAGTATGTGCTGAAGAATCTCTTTGTCTCTCCTTTTAGCTTTGGACAGACCTTCCCATGCATAATAAACTTACGTCCATGCAAGTATCTTGACATGGAAGTGAAAAATGTGAAAATGGATTCATTAGAAAAGCAAGTTCTTTTTGATGAATTGGCATTTTCCATTAATTAATATTAAAAGAATTGGAAGCCATAATTAGGTTTTATCAGACACAGAATTACCAGGATCAGCAGCTGTGTTGTGCCAGTATTTCTGTCTTGTGTGTGCTGGTTCTGCTTGTAGCATAGCTGTTGGCACAACACCAAGCAGATGTAACAGTTAGAGCACTAATAAAACTTTTTCTTCTTTTTCTTGTAACTATTAAACAATAGCTGCAAAGTTACATCTCTACCTAATTATACATTTTCTATATTACTTTTCTAAATTACCACTTCAAATTGCTTCTTGAAATAACTCCATTTCTGTGAGCAAGATGCTTGCAACTAAGCATGCCCATTCAGCTAAAGCCTTTATAGGACATGCTGAATTTAGCATTATGCAGTCTTTCTATATTACAGGATCAATGGGTTTAGGTGAAGCCCATGCCACAGGAAAACAATGCTTCTGATAAGGCAGACTTAATAGACACCTCCAGAAAAATTTCAGTCAAATGAAAATAGGTGGTTGACAGTTCTCACCTTGTGTTCAGAATCAGGATCAAAGATACCTGCAGTGTGCTTTCAGTGCCTAAGTACAGATGTCCCCATCATGGATTCTGGAGCTGCACAAGCAGGACTGAACTGAAGGAATGACCAAGCAGAGACGAGCTGATTCTCTTTACTCCTCCAGAGTGCTAGTAGGGAATAACTCCTTCTACCTCCTGTCCCTCCACTCTAGGCACTTGTTTTAATGTATATTCTTTTTTTACTGGCACAAAAATTTGAAAAAAAAAAAAAAAAAAAAAAAAAAAAAAAAAAAAAAAAAAAAAAAAAAAAAAAAAAAAAAAAAAAAAAAAAAAAAAAGAAAAAAAAAAAAGAAAAAGTCAAAATTCTTCAAAAGATAAGAAAAATTGTACAAGATGACAAGACAGGTATTAAATTTCACATCAAAACTGGCAACTCTAAGGAGACCGTTAGAGCATATCTGATATTTTTAAATAAGATGTCATTTTTACAGTATCTTTCTCATTAAGAAAGAAAATCATCTTACCTTAGACTTGATACAGTTTCATCTATAGTTGTATGGAGGAGAGATGTTTTTCTTTTCATGCCTTGGAGCTCAGTTTCATTAAATCAGAGTCCTGTCATCGCCTCTGTGAAAAGAGAAACGGAGCCTGGTTTTCATGCTACTTCCCTCCCCTTTTTAAAACAGTAAAAAGCAAATTTTGCAAGAGAAAGAACAGACTAAGAAAACAAATCCTATTCAGAAAATTCCCTACAACTTAATTAATTTCTCAATTACACTAATTGAAAGGAACAATAATAAGAGATTGTGTATTTTGTGGCAATTCAAAGGAAATGTTTAATTGCTGCATGTAAGTAAAATGACAGCTTCAAGCATTCTTGCAAGCAACAGTACTCTTTTGGGGGTAATTAGTGAAAAATAGATAGTAAACAGATGATAGCTTTTAGGCTAAACAAATCACTTCAGTTCCATCTCATGATAAAGAACTATAAAAATGAACTTGCCATACCATTCAGCAGGAGTACTTACATCTTATTTTTATCTGTGGTTGATTATGAACTGGTTTTTTCTTTATGTGAAAAAATCTGCCTGTTAAGTAAACTAGCAGTAAAGAAAGCAGATTGTAGAAATATCTGTAGAGCCCTAGTAAATTCAGCTGTTCAGTGACTGTAGGATGTACAGGTGAGCTTATTTTGCCACTACTGAAATAAGATAATGAAATGGTTGACTGGGAGTTTTACTGTTTAGTATCTTTTCTGAACTCATCAGATCTCCGATCATTTAAGAACCATCTGTGATTTCTCATTTTTGGTATATATGGTATATATGTCATCACAGATAATCATCCTATGAGTTAAGGTTAGTGCTAACTTTAGGTTTGACCAAATATTCTGTTACAGGTTGTCCTTTGGTGCCTTGGTGGTCAGGTTGAAAGTTCAGCTGGCTCATGAAGTAGCCATTGTAGGCCAGAGGACTGCACATAAACAAGAAGTGGTTGTGAAATGGGAACAATGCATTTTTCTAATGTGGTTGAGGGAACACATGCAAAAGAGGGAGAGGGATTGGAGCCTTGTACCCATATGAAGCATGTCCCCATATTTCAACATGCCAAGCGTTCCTTTCTTTTCCTAATAAACCCAATCAAAGATAGGATGAAAAGAATTTTAAAAGGATTAACCATACAAGCACCAGACTTAGAATAACCTTGCAAGGAGCACAACAAAGTTACTTGATTCCTGGTTGAATTTCCAGTGGACAACAAGAGTCTTTGGCCAAGTGCATGGCCAAGTGGATGAAGCCTTCTAGTGAGTATGAAGCAGTAGTCTAAAGAGAATATTTTTAATATTAGAATAGATGAATGACTCCACTCCTATACAGGTGACAAAACTGTTACATGGTACAGAATGAGAATTACAAATAGGAAATACATATTTGCAAGTACTGAAGATAGTGCTTTTAAATGGTGGGTAAACTTAATAAACATTGAGCTTATATGCTTTGGGAATATTTATCCAGAATTCTTTATAGCTTGGGAAGGAGTTCTTTCTGTCTCCCAGAAACGTAAGAAACATTCAGATCCTAAACCAAGGACAATAGGTGTTTACGTAATGTGGGGTCCTTGCAGTAATAAGGAATACTTGTTAGCTAGGTAGGATTCCCTTGTGGTAGAAGAGAGAGGATCAGTGATTACATTATCCACCCTTTTCTAGCTGTCGATAGCTGAAGCTCCAGGCTGGAGTCATCATCGCAGCTAACAGAGAGCAGCAGACTCAGCATGTCATTGTTTGGCTTCTTAAGTGTGAGTCGAGGCACACTAACAGTTGGTTTATATAGTGTGACTGAAATGACTGCAGAGAACAATTAATAATTTGAAGACCTCATATCACCCAGCTGAAGGCTCATTAAATAGCACTGTTTGCAGTATGAGACAGAGAAGAAGCATGTAGCAGTATTCTGCAGTATCTGCATGCCCTGCCCAGGCTCCCTAGTCAAACAATGCCAGGGCAGAAAACTCTGCTTGGCCATTTTTTGAGCAGAAATACTGGTTTTCTCTCATTTGCACCACTGTGTGATAGGAGTAATGCTTCTAGCTGGTGACATGTTAAGGACTTAAAGAAGAGAAAAATGCCAGGTTCTCAGAATAAATGTGACAAGAAAAATCGAAAATCCGTTAAATAACCATTAATAAATATAAGCTATACAATCCTCATTCCCTTCCCATTAATCTGTAACTTAATGTCTTATTATTATTATTGTAATGTAGAATTCACTTATTAAGTTAGATTGGAAGTTCTTGCAAAAGGATAAAAAAGTGTAGCCTGCTGTCTATGATTGTGTCATGTTATTCAAATTTTTCCTGGGAAAATCAAGCCTTAGAGATTTTTTCAGACATTATTTTACTTATACAGATTAGATTATTCATTCAGCAAACAGAAGCAATGTCATGTGATATTGAGACATCCAACTGCGTAGCTCAGCTATTGAGGTGGCACTATTGAATAGTGGGTTAAGAGATAATTTTAAAAGCCTGTAAACAACCTATTATCTTATTTCTCAAACGACTGAGTGAAAAAAGCAAATTAATTTATTATTTCATATGAAAGAAAGACATCATCCAAAGGAGGCTATGTGCCATATGAAATTACACATTCTTTTTGGGGGGAGAAAAATTTATTTTGTACATACTATTTTAAAAGCATTACATCATAGACTAGAATTTGTTTGAAACAGTTTATAAAGTGTGTTAGCAAAGTGTCTGCTTTAAAATGCATAATACTTTAATTCAAAAAAGTATCCAGAAATTATTTATTTTCACTATGTGACCTTTTTACAGAATTTTGCAAATCTTGTTCCTTTGGTCTTAAAAATTATATTTTGCTGAAGGATTGTTTTATCAAAGTAATAATACTCCTTTTTCATATGGAGAAAAACTATTCTTCTTTATATTTTTTTTTCATTATTCATTCATTAGACTTGCAGTTATCTTTCTGTGCAGAAAGAAATTTTAACAAATGAAATATAGATATGATGCTTAAAAATTAATTGCCTGCTTGGTCAGATGAAACTTCAGTTTGTTTTTTTAAAATTTCTTCTTCAGTGTAATTTGAATGAAAAATCAACATTCAGTTGAATACCACATGTAAGCACAGTAGACATTAGAAATGTTTCTGTGAATTGTAAACCAGAATGTTATTTTTATATTTTTAGTTTTTAACTAGAAGTTGAAGTTTCCTGCATATTTAATAGTTTGTTTAATTCCCTGATTGTTTGCTTCCCAAGTCCACTATGCATTTGAATAATTTTGAGAAAGAGGCAGTAAAAGTATTTATCCAGCTAATATGGCAAAGCCTCTCCCCATCTGCAGTTCTTTGCAATTGTGTGATCACGGTTCGGTTCTGTCTGTGTCCATACAGCTTGTGCTATCTCCAGAGCTATGTTTTAGCAATGCTTGAGAGGGAGGCAGATATTTTTAATAACAAGCACATTTTCCACAAAGCAGAATTTTTCACGAAAACCATTAATTTTCATGCACTCCAAGAATATTATTCTCCATTAAACCCCTATCCCAACAACACAAACCCACCAAACCACAAAAAAACCCCACAACATATTGTTGTTTTACCTCATAAGATTTTATATTTTGTTTTGGATAGCTTCAAATCCCTTTTGTGCTGTATCTCAGTATCCCTGTTGAACCTCCTCTCTTTTCTCAAAATTCATCTGTCTGGTACCTCTTGCAGAGAAGTGAGGGGGCTTAAAACTCCATGAATACACAAATTAATGTTAAACTGAGGCAATATTATGTGATTATATGCTTTGAAACAATTCCCTGGGCCCTTCCCCTCAACCACCCTGAACTACTTTAGGAAGATTTTCTCTTTTTTCTTCACTGGAAAGTAAATAAAAGTCTATAGGTAGAAAATCAAATCTTGGGCCCAGCAAAGTGAAGGACAAGAGGAAAGTCAAAGCTTCTCAGTTCCTTGAGTTAGTTTCAAGGCCTTACAGCACAATAGCACAGAGAAAAAGGATTTTGACATCAATGATTCCTCTAAAGCCAGTGAACTTTCACAGGGATTAAAATATACTGGAAAATTGTTTTGCAATGTTGTAAACCATCTTTATAGAAATGCCCAACCAATAAAAAGCTATTTGAATACTATTTGGGCAGTGTATTTTTATTAAAATCTTACTTGAACACCTGTTGAAATAAACTGGATTTTGACTGCCACATAACTGTCAGCCACCTGAATCATGGTCTAATCAGTACTAAAAGCTTATACAGGGAGAAATTTTATAATTACACTGTTTTATTAGAATTCAATCCTTTATACATCAGACCATTCTGTAGTTCAGTGGGTACACAGTGATGTGCTGGCTTACTATCTACCTTTCCCTTACTTTGATTCAGAAAGAGCTTCATTTATTGACCTTCCAATGCAGAGCATCCATCTGCTTTTTTTCCATTACAAATCTGAAACACATTTCAGGAGGTTGGAACTAGATGGCCATTAAGTTCCTCTCCAACCCAAACCATTCTAGGATTCTATAAAAATCTTCATCTGGCATTTGATAACTAAAGATTCATCAGTGCCTCCCTGTAACCTTCACTTTATTCTTTTGATAACCAAATTAATTTTCTTCCTTTAAGGCTAAAATTGTAGAAGCACAGTTATAAGGGTGAATGATGGAACTTGAAAGTTCAATTGGATCTACTGGATCAGATGCCAAATCTGTGTATATCGCAGTAGAAAGATTAATTTAAATAGGTTATTATTTTAAATACATGGTTACAGTTGATGTTTATCTAAGTGGTCAGTGCTAGTCATTGAGAACTCCCTTAGGGTCAAGGGAGAGAAAGAGTTAAAGATGACAAAGATGACTATATTCCATCTGTGCAAGACATGAATTCTTGAATAAGGTTAATTACCACTCGTTATCTTTCTTTGTTTATGAGAGACAGAGTCAGGATAACTGCTTTAAATTAGACACTTGACTTACAGAAATCTGAACTAAGGTATCACAATAACAGCTTTTCAATCTTTTTTGTCAGTTCACAGTTTTCAAGACTGTTTTAGCAGAGAGACAGTCTTAATTTTGTAATCCTAAAAGTTTCTGTTAAAAGTCCAGTTTTGGTGACAGTCAAGTTTGCTACCTTCCGATTTATTGAAAGTAGTAGTTGATGAAAATGTACAAATATTAAAATAGTTTTAAGTATTAGGATATACAGGAAGTTTCTGGAATCTCTTCTGTGTGATACCTCCTATGTAGACCATAAAATATCATCTACATAAAACTGATTTGCTTTTGGTTATATAGATCTCATTCTCCTCCCACAAGCAAAGCTGGTGAAAGACAGCAATTTTCTTCGCTATCACCGGTACTACTGCCATTCTGCATCTCAGTTTGGTTGTGGGCCCATTGTAAGTTTTCAAGATACCAAGCTGGAGTGAGAGAACATAGTCTCAAGCTGTCCCAGGTTTAAGCTGAATATTAGGAGGAATTCTTCACAGGAAGGGTGATTAGACATTGACATAGGCTGTCCAGGCAGGTGGTGGAGTCACAATCTTGGAGGTGTGTAAGAAGAGACTGGACCTGGCACTCAGAGCCATGATCTCATTGAAATGGTGAAGTTCAGTCATTGGTTGGTCTCAATGACCTCAGAGATCTTTTCCAATTGAATTGATTCTGTGATTATGTAGTAGAAAAATACCTAATGACATGATATTGACATTAGGCTTGTGCTAACTGATGGTATAAAGCTTAGGATGGTATAAAACTTCAGATGTTAATATTATGCAAAGATCAAGATATTTTATAGAAAGCATGAACTGAGTTTTAAGAGATGAAGTAATAAGAATATGATGAAATTCAGAAATCCAAAATTCAAGGACTAGTACAATCTTCTATTATAAACTGGGAAATGAAGAGCACAGCAATTTTAAGTGGCAAGGAGAAAATGAGGAATCTGAGAGATGAAGCTGCTCATAAAATGACTCTAAACAACAATTTCAATGCATCTTGGTTTTCCACTAGATGGGAAAGAAATCAATATAAACTATGAATTGATGAGACTATCTCTAAAATATTATGTACGGTTCTAGTAATTGCAGTTGGAGAAAAATGAACTTGAGCTAGAATGCATCAAAGAGAAGAGGGCCAGTATGCTGTCTTCTGAACAAGGAGATGAATAGAATTCTTGGACTAGTCTGGGAAGAGACACAGTTCCATCTATAAACACTCCAGAGAGAAATACCAAGGGACAGGATCTCTTAAGCTGCTAGATAATTTTGTACTAACATTAGTTGATTTAAAGTGCATCTGGATACAATTAGACTGAAATTTAAAATAAGGTTCAGAACTACTTGTAAAACAGAGATCTTCTTGAACTGTATGTTTGTATTTAGAAAGGCTTCATCTTGATCAAATTGCCTCCTCTTACCTTTCTACTCCTTCTCAACGAGTTGAATCTCCTTCATATTATAATGCTGCTTAGAATCTTATTTTATACATGGGAGGCAAGAATTTTCAAACCATGTTAAGAATACTGATGAATTTGTTGCATCTAAACTATGTGATAGAAATTGCTTGATTCAGCAGAAGGATTTTAAAAGTGATCTCTGCTTTCTTTTTATATTTGTAATCATTATATAGGATATTTTTTTACACAGCTCATTGAAGTTTGTATTTGTAAGGCTATGGCTTTGACTGGCTATAGTCTCTGAAAAAGTGCTATTTCGATGTGGTTTTTTTTTTTTCTCCAGCCTGTCTGGAAGTATTCATTTTAGATTGTCTTATAGAGTATGCTAAAAATACAATTACAATATTAATTTACTGTAAGAGTCAGGTTTATAGTTGTGGTAAAAGAAAAGACAGCTCAAAAATAAACACTTCTACAGATGCTTATATTTTTTGGAGGAAAACTTTCCCACAAGTGAGGCCCTATTGCCAAGGACAAAATTATTGAATGAAGTGCAAAAGGCCTATTGTTCAAGCTGGACTTTAAAGTGATAGTACAGGGACCTAGGTTCTTTGAAAATCTAGCCAGTTATGGAAGTTGTTCAGTGTTGATATTTTGGAAAAATCTGACTTTGGCACTTGTTTCTGAAAGGTATTCCAGAGTTTTGGTGGGACCAGTTCCCGGTACAGTACATGAATGTAATCAGTTTCATGTTTTGTAACTGATACTATTCATGTCTTTCAAATGTTTATATTATTTATTGTATCAAAGACAGAATGTTGAGCTATAAAGATTATTAGGACTCACCATTTTTTCAGCTAAAATGGGCAACTTGATAGTTATGATGCCTTATGAAAAAAAGGACGTGGTAGGCTCAACATGTGTAGTAAAATATCTTGTGAGAGATTAACATTCACATTTCTGTTTTACTGGTTTCATTGGGATATTGTCTATATTGGGATACTGTCTTAATTTTAAAATACTTTCCCATCCCTATTTGCAAATATTTATGAAAAAGGTATCACTCTTCTTTGCCTTTTTCCATACCTTTTTTTTTCAGCACAACTGTAGTTTCCTAACAAACTCGACTAAAGACTCCATACAATTGATGTCATACTAGTGACCTTTTGCTGAAGGAACTCATTAGCAGAATTTTGCTATTGACAAAGAGCCTATGAATAAGATTATGTCTAAAACAACAAGATACAATTATTACTGGATGATGCTTTGCATTAAAATGTGTGGAATACTACTCTGAAACTTTGAAATCCACTTAGCTCTTGACTATCTCAGCAATTGTGTTTGCTTATTTTAGTAGCATTCATGGGCATTTTCATTTCAGTGATGAATATAAAACAGAAATTACTGAAATTATGGCAGTGCAATATATATAAGGCACATTAATTAATATACACACTCATTTTAGGACAAACAATTCAATATTCATCTTAAAAAAGAGGTATTTGTTAAGTGGTCAGCAACACTATTTATTTCATTCAGTGAGATATTGAAAAGTCTAGGGATACATATTTTTAATAGTTAAGACAAACAGCATCTGCATTCAAAAATACTGTTTACTTTTAGGAAATGTAAGCCAATATGTTATGAACTTGAGGGAAATTAAGTGCAAAATTAAAGTGAAAAAAGACTATGTTCTTCATACCGACCAAAAACAGTGTAGATAGTATAAAAGCACAGACGAATACAAAAATAGGTATTTGTAGGGATAATAAAATAATTTAAAATTGCATAAGTAGAATCAGAAGGCAACCTTTTATTTAATTGCAGATGGTTACGTCATTATGCATTAAAAGTTTTTTTAAAGCATTCTGAAAGCATTTGATTATCATAAATCACACTGAAGTTAACTGGACCATGTTTAGCATTTTATGGAAATAAACTCATACTTGGGATTAGTACAATTAGACAAAACAACCATGCTCTCATTTTAAAAAGTTTGTCTTAGCTTTCCTTTGTCTTGATGTGTCTTCATGGAGCTCAGGCTCTACTGAAGATTCTGGATGCTTATTCTTTTGCTGCTCAGAATAGTGGAATCAGAATTAGTTTGCTGTTGCCTTTGGAGTGTTCACAGACCTTTTAGATGCACACACATGGAGTCCCTTACTACATAGTCCTTCTTGGAAAATCAAGTGCTACTTGGTGTCAGGAAGGAGCAAAGATGGAAAGCAATTTGAAATTAAAAAAAAAAGGGGGTTAGCAGAGTCTTTTTGAATGTAGTCTGGTGCTTCTCATATGACATACAAAAAAACCCCAAAAATAGAAGAAAAAAATTAAAATCAATCTTGAGGGAACTTGCTGTGGCTCTAAAAGTTATTTTACACAGATGTAATACAAACACCAGAGATGCTTTTATGAACATGAAATTAAGACATCTATTTTCTGGATAAACCAAATCAAACAAGAAAAAAAAACTTAAACAACCCACCCCAAACCAAAACAAAACCCGAAACAAGCCAAACTTTTCAATCTAGAAGGGAAAAGACAAAGGATACAGTGTAATGGGAAGAGTAATTAGGGAGAAATTATTTTACTCACATTTAAAAATGCAGGTTCCAATGTCAGATCTGATGGGTGGATCAGGATTGGTTACAGCTCTTTTAAATATGATTAAAATACAACTTTTGACAAAATTTAACTTTGCTGAACATTTTATTCACTTCATATATAAAATTACACTTAGAAAAATAAAGAAGCTATTGAATTATATTTATTCAAGGGATTCATAATGCTAATGAGAATTTTTTAACTTTTTCTACATATTTTTTTATTTTCCAGAAAATACTTCAGTTCTCTGTAAGGTTTTTTTTGTTTATTTGTGGTTTTTGTTTTGTTTGATTTGGTGGTGAGTTTTTTGATGAGTAAAAAAGCCCCAGGAACAAAAATCAGTATAATTATGTAAAAATGAAAAATACCTATATTCTTTTGTGGAAGACTTGAAGTTCTTTGTAGATTTTTCAAAGAAAAGATTGCTAATATTCAGCTGTCCCTATTATTCTATATGTTAGTAATTTGCAGACATTTTGAGACACAGCAGTGATAAGCACTACATTCCAACCAGTTTTATTTTTTCTATTTCCCTAAAATTCTCATGTGCAAGCATAAATCTTGGTAAAAAAAAAGAGAACTTGCTTGTGTGGGAGAACGCCCCTATTCAAACAACAGCCCTAATGAAAGGCAGCAGTCTAAACTGCTGGCAAAGCAATTCTCTTCTAGCATGAATTTTCTCTATTTCAAGGTCATTCTGGTATAAAAGTCCTTTGCAGCTTGCTTGCAGTATACATCTCAGTGAATGCATGTTTTTTATTAGCAAGGATTATCCTTATTGTCACTTAAGCACATTTGTGTGTGAATAAGATTATGTAGAGGGTGCAACCCCTGTGGTAGGCACCATAATGATGACTTTTCCCTGTCCATGACATATTCCATGGGGCCACAGCAACAGAGGTCTGGGCATAGACAGGAAGGGGATGTTGTGCAGTGAAGCATCTTCTCCTCTTTGCTGGAGCTGGAACACTGCCCAGCAGCTGGGACTTTATGAACAGCTTGGTGGGATAGATGGAGCACTTGGTGATCTCACCTTTCCCTCTAAGTAAATCCATGGCTGGAGTAGCTTTACCTGATCAGTAGGGTAATTTTAACAGCAGGACTTCATTTATGCTAAGGCATGTCTGGTTCTGGTTACTCAGAACTCTGATTCTAACCCATAATGTAGGGATAAATTTCTCCATATCAGAACAGAAAACAATGGCAAGCATGCAAACTTAAATCACACATCTAAAGGATAGGGATGAAGAGTTGTTACTTAAGAGGTGCAAAATAGCTGGGCAGGGGTTAAATCAGACTTACATATTCATCATACATTGTTAAAGACTCCCATGCAAAATTACTTTCGTCTTATTTTTGGAATGCATGTTGTACACATGACCTCACCTAATCTTTTGTCACTTTGCAAAACAAAAGCTAATTTCAATCCCAGAAGTCAGAACCATCTTCAGCTACACAAGCTAATAGATATGTGCTGCAGTTCATAAAGAGTGCATGTTCATTTTAAATTTGCCCAGTTGCTCTACAGAGATATCAATCCTAATTAGGACTTCATTGGCTTTTCCATTGAAAACAGTTAAAATTCCCTAATTAAGCATGAAAAAATTAATAAAAATTAAATTAAATTTACATAAGTAAATCAAGTTTCTGCCAAATTTAACTTACCTTTCAGCCTGGAATGGGGTTTATCCTCCTCTGTCTTATCCTTTTCAACTTTAGACGAGGATGGGGGGCTGAGGGGCAAAAATCTTGTTCTGGCAGTATTTGTCCATTTGCAGTTTAGACAACTACTCCATTTTGTGGGTGTCAGATTATCATGTAGTTTAGTACAACACAACTCTTAAGTGTGTTGATTCAGGACATTATTGTCTCAAAATTGTGCTATTCAAAAAGGCTTCTAAAAAAGGGAAAAAAAACAACAAAACAAAACAGAAGATAGGGCAGAGGATTAGTAGAAACAAAGAAACCAAATGCACAAGGTAAAATGAAGTCCTCTGAGTCTCCTGGGTCCTGATATCTTTTTCTTCCCCCAGTTTCTATTTCCTGATGCCATGTCTATTTTTCTAGTTTCCCCCCTCTCCGTCATTCCTGAGGAACGTTTTCTATTTCAGATTTTATCTTTGTTCTTCAGTCACCTTAAAAGCATACACAACATTAATATGTTGCATAGTAATACATCATAGCCAGTTTCTGAAATTTCATACCTTAAACTCTGTCTGAATGCAGCACTACAGAAACACTGTGTACAGCTTTCCTGTCCACTGCATGAGCTAAAAATGGTGTTGGTGTATTTTCACAGCTTCTGTATAATTGGGAATTTAGGCAACATATGAGAAGTATGAGGGTTGGACTTCTGACACCTACATATTGATCTGGATATTAGCATTGCTACTAAAGGCAGTTTCTATAATTTATAGATGTGCTATAACATGACTAATATTAAATTAGCTAATACTTGTGTAAGGGTTCTCTGACATATGAAAAAATGTTATCTTTATAAAATAAGTAAAGCTTAAGTGGATACATGAATGAATTTTGATTTTGTAGGTGCCTTTAGATAGTAAAAAATATATGGAGGGTTTTTTTCTGATTCTTCCATATTTTTTTATCTTGACAGTACAAACAAGTGGAACAGTACATGTCATTCCACAAGTTACCTGCTGAAATGCGCCAGAAGATCCATGATTACTATGAGCATCGCTACCAAGGCAAGATCTTTGATGAAGAAAACATTTTGAATGAGCTCAATGATCCTCTTAGGGAGGTAAGAATAAAGTACTGGAGTAGCTCTTCATGGTATGGAAAACTTTCATATCTTTGCTATTTCTGTGTTGAAATGCTCTTTCTGGTTCTATTCTGTAGCATTTCAAATCATTTGACCTGGTCAATGAATGACCAGGATAATTAAATTTATATTAGATTGGCACAAAGAAATAAGCAGATTTACACTCTATTCTGAACCAGTCTGTCATAGTCACTGCCACACAAGGATGTCAAAGAGCAAAATCCCATCCTTAAGTGTTGTCAGAAACTCATGTTTTTCTGGCACTTTTTGAAACAGAGTGGGGCTGGACTGGAATAGTCCTGAGTGAAAACTTTTTTCTGCTTTTCCTACTTGCATCTGTACAGATAAAACTGCTGAAAGCCACCACAGAGAGAGCTTCTTTGTGAAGTAGCTTCCTTGGTAAAGATATTCTTTACTTGAGATGATGAAGCTGGAATATGATATACAGGCCATTAAAAAATACCTTTTGTTAAACTTGTAGTCTGTATTCTAGTTTTGGGGATTATGCTATGCTATCTTAAGTGGTGTGATGTGATGTGGAAGCAGTTGGAATTTTCTTTGCAAGTTGCTTATGTGGGACAAAGGCAGTGTTCATCTTGTAGCAGAAGCAGCTGTTTCACGGGAGTATAAATCAGACTCTTTTCTGTTGGGTGCTGCTCGTGTCTGATCTCCTCAAGGATGTTGGCTGATATCTTCCATTGAAAGGAGGGGGAAAAAAAAACAAACAGGAGAAGAAGCAAGGTGAAAAACTGAGAGACTAGAGAGCATCAACAGGGAAAAAAGAAAGGAAATAGGAAAAGTGTGGGAATTATCCCTAGACTACAGTAACAGTTGAAACATGAATCTTGGTCGGTATGGAGCTTGTGTTTTGTTAAGAGAACAGACGCATGTACAGACATATCAGTCACTGACATCAGAAACAGTTTCATCTGTTTCTACTTTTAAGGAAAGCATTTCTCTATAAGTGAAGTCTAGTACTCTTCCATTGCAAAATATTATTTTACTAACAGCAATTTGCAGTTGTTGCACTCTAATTACCTGTGTGTTCCTCTTTTCCTGTCTCCCTCTTTGTTTCCTCTCTTCCTCACTCCCTCCTCTAGCCTTGTCACCTTCCCACCCTTTTTTCTTATACCTTAAAAGCAGAAAGGCAAATTGGTTCAACCATAAAAAACAAAAGCCACTTCTGGAGAGAGATCAAGCATGGAAAATTTCAAAAATTAATGAGCCCCTAAAAACATGGAGGAAGAACCGGATTTCATGGAAGGAGTGGCTTCTGATTTTGCTATGGTCATGCTGTACTTAGCATGTCTTCTTTGTTCTCTGTGTTATAGGATAAAAAATTTTTTACTCAGCTACAATCAGGTTGCACACTACCCTGATAACAGCATAGTAGTGTTTCAGAGAAAGGTCAAAAAAAGAAAGAGAAAAGGAAGAACTGGACACTGGCAGTGCCAGAACAGGTTTCTAAATTAATCTGTCCAAATTTTGGTGGCAGCTCATTCACTGTGCCCTGAAAAAACCCCTTGAGTGTTTGCTTAGTTAGTAGTTTCAAATTTAGCTACCACTTCAGCATGTGCAGTTCAGTAGTGCAGGTAGTGGCTTTTTTCATGTTACGAATGGATAATAAATTAGAGCCTTTAAAAGTTGTTCATATATTGGATGGGAGTTACTATCTTACATGCCAACAACTGCGCAAGGCTATAATAGGTGATAGCACAGATAACCAGCTGCATCACTGAAGAATAAATGCTTACTGCATTTCTTAAGTTTGTAATTAATCCTACATTTGATTATGCTTGGAATTTAGTATAGGGTAAAAATTCAGTCTCAACAGGACGTACTTTTCTTGATGAAAGTATCTTCTGACAAAGACATTCATCTAAAACCATTATTTTCTCACTTAGAGTAAGCAGAACAAAAGAAACAATACAATTGCTGTATAATTATAGCATCACAAAATGTTATTAAAAAAATTGCTGTGTTTTCACTACTCTTTGCTCTCACTCATTCAAATTCACTGTATGGGCTGACATTTTCCACAGCTAGGCTCTCTTTAGGAGTGATGACCTTTTTTTTTTGGTCCATGTTTTAAAATTTAGCAGAAAAGTAATTATGCATGATATAAATATGATCATTCAAGCATTAAAAATAGCTGAAGTACATAGAATTAGCAGTAAAAATCTGGGGTAAAAATAGTTCTTACATGATAAATACTAATATACTAATAAAGCTGTATATGCTTATTAAATCATAGAATCATAGATGATGTTGAGTTGGAAGGGACTCGTCAGGATTATCAAGTCCAACTGCTAGCCCTACACAGGACCATCCCCAAGAAACACACCATGAGAGCCTGAGATCACTGTCCAAGTGATTCTTGAACTCTGGCAGGCTTGGTGTTGTGCCCACTTCCCTGGGGAGCCCGTTCTAGCACCCAGCCACTCCGGTTGAAGAACCTTTTTCTAATGTCCAACCTAAACCTCCAGTGACATAATTTCTCTTGGGTCCTGTCACTGGTCACCACAGAGAAGAGATCAGTGCCTGCCCCTCCTCTTCCCCTCATGAGGAAGTTGTGACTGCAATGAGGTCTCCCCTCAGTCTCCTCCAGCCTGAACACACCAAGTGCCCTCAGCCACTCCTCATAGGTCTTCCCCTCAAGGCCCTTCACCACTCTCATTGCCCTCCTCTGGACACTCTCTAATAGCTTAATGTCTTTCTTATATTGCACTACCACAAACTGCACACATTATTGAAGGTGAGGCCGCACCAGCACAGAGCAGAGCAGGACAATCATCTCCTTTGAAAGTAGAGGTTAAGACTTTTTTTGGTAAAAGAGAATGGATAATTGTATGGAACATTCATAGTAGATTAAAATAATGAAAATCTGAGAAAATATTTGATGCATATTTGATGCAAAAGTTTGAGTGCCTAACATCGTTGGATGATAAAAACAGAGCCATGTTTATTGTTGGGAACTAACTATGTCTTCCTAAAAGAAGGAAAAAAAGAATCCTGAACATCTTTACATTTTACAGTACTCTGTCTAAGTGCTTCAAAGCTGAGTATAGCAACTAGTGGCTGACCTGTATCATTTAAGCATAATCTTGTATTAACAAACAGATTGTGTTCAATGACTGGGAACTAAGGTAGACATTTATGAGACTGAAAAATTCTATATTCTCCCCAGTTTAGTTAATTGCATAATTTGGGTACATTAGTCTATTGGTAATGTAGTTAATTGGATATTCTCAGCTCTACACACTCAAACTGAATTAACCATGCACTGCAAAATTTGATATGCTACTACCTGCTCATATGGACACATGCTCTCTGGCAAAAGTAGAGGATAAAGGTTTATTTTCATTAAATCCAGAAATTTCACTCTAACTGAAAAGCATATCCCCTTTTCCACAGTTAAACTTATCAAAATAAGTGTCCGGTCTTCTCAAGATTAAAATAACCAGGAGACTCCTGGCAGTTACAATTTTGGTAGAGATGAAAGATTTTAAATTGCTTCTTCCAGGCCATGCAGGGTTGGGTTCATCAAACCTATCTGTAGCTCCATGCAAGTTCTGCAACAAGTCTAGGATAGTCATCAAGATCTCTCTCCACATACCACCCACACACATATGCTATCACCATAAAGAAAACCTAGATGACTAGCTTAGAAAAAAAAGGCTACATCTTCAAACATCATGAAATAAATTGTTGACATGTGAAATAAATTGTCTTTAATAGCATTTACAATAAATTCTGTCCTTTATAGCATTTGCAATTAACTGTCTCTCTCCCTCATTTCTTGATGTAGTGATTAGAAATTGGTAACAATTAGCATGTTTCCCATATATAAATACCATCTCTGGGTTCTTCAGCAGACAGAGGTACTAAAGTTCATATTTTTTAACTCTGAATTCTTACCACCTACATGCTTGAACATCATTTGGCCTCAGAAGGCCTTAGACCTAAAAGTGGTCTTTGTAATTGTCATGACATGAAATGGAGATGGTACTGAAAACAGGGAAAGAAAAAAAAAACCCAAACTCAACAAAAACTCCACATAGATAAGAGAAATATATTCCAAAAGGAAAAGGACATCTGGAGTATAAAAGTTTAAATAATATGCATAACCAGTTTCATCTTGTAAGAAATTTCAGAGTGGCTCAGCTCTGGCATTTGTCTAAGCCACCAGCCTCGCTAGCAGTGGCTGTAAATGGATGCCCACAGAAGAACAGGGTATCCATTAATGATTGTCCTAGACTCACAGTATTTTCAGGTTAAAGGATACTCTGAGACTGATGTGATTTGTTTACAGGGTAATCCTTAATACACATCTCTTCCAGTTACTTATTTGCATTCTTGAATCCACATATTCTCTGCAGCCATGTCAACTTTTGTAAAGGAGCACAGACCTGTACCTTACTGCATGAGAAACCACCTCTTTCTTTTGGGATTGAACATGGCTCTGACTGTTTTATGGTTCTGATGGCAATTTATTCTTGTAGCAAAAGTGATAGTACAGTCCATTCCTACCCACTATTTGCATGACAGTTATGATCTTACAAACTTACATGATCATTTCCTTAAACTTTTTTGATGGTTAAGAGATATACTTTATTTAATTCTTTCGTGCATGAAGCTAGCTCACCCTTATGATCATCCTTCTTGCCAGTCTCAATTTTTTTTCCTGGCTCCACTACAACCTTTTAAAGCTGAGAGCATCAGGTCTAGCATACTGATGCTGTAATAATACAAATAATTCATTTCCTACTAATTCCTAATGTTAATTTGCTTTTTAATAACTGCTAGACATCAAGTTGTTTTTTGTTTGGTTTTTTTTTAATTTTAATGTAAGAACTAACTCTAAGAGGTAATGGATACATTATTTTATGTGTTTAAATGTGCCACTTAATATTTCTCCACACAAGACCAGAAGAAGCATCTTGTAGTTTCTTTTCAACAAGCTTCTTCATTTTTGCGTGGTGCTGTTTCTGGAACTAAGCAGAACTGTGTGAAGTTCTTGCCCTTTGTTTTTTCCATAGGGATAGTGAATACAGGTACATTGTGGTACCTATTACAGCCTAACAAGCCAGGTGTGAGATTCTGAAAAACACTTTGCACAGTGTCTAGCGTTGCATCAGGAGTGGCATTTTGTGACAGTTCTTGTAAGAGAAGTACCCCCTCAACCAAATAATGGAAAGCTTCCGTTATTTATCATTTATATTGTATTTAAATGAAAACGGGACACAAACCAAATCAGTTTGTACATGTAGACAAATCAAGTATTTTTGTAGAGAAATTATTTTGTCTTTTCAAAATCAATTTTGAAATTATCAGTTTGGTAACCTCAGTATTTTTTCCTAGTTTAGACCTCCTTTCCGCCATTAAAATTTACATCCTTTTTTAATATCATTCTTTTAATTTAGTATTTATCTTCAGAGATCATGAAACAATATAGTCTCTCATTTTGACTATACTATGATCCTGTGCAGAAAAGATGAAGCACCTCCATAATAATAATATGAGGCCAAAATGTGGTGTGATTAGACTATGGAATGTTTGATCCTATTTAATGGCATAGCCATGATGATTTTGGACTACAGGCTTTCAAACATTAAAATAATGGTAGAAAATCTAATTATTTTATTAAAAAACAATGAAGGATCAGAAGCAATATTAAAATTTGGAGATTCCAAGTATTTTGGTTCCATAACAACTTATGTCCCTAAATTTATCTCATAAAAGACAGAAAGATAATTATTTAATTGCTATCCACTTTTCTGCATTTAATATGCAGTGATCCTTGGTATGAAGCTTATAGAGGGAAAGTAGGAAAAGTGCATCAGAATTACAGATGCACTCACACTGGAACTCATTTAAGTATCTCCTTATATGTCTACATGGAGCATGAATACCTCTTTATCCAGTCGATTAAAATTTTTTGGTGTTTTTTTTTTTTTAAGAGAGACACAAAATAGACCTTTTGTTCATACTCTGGAGTACTGAATCACGAATGAATTATGCAGTATGTTAGCGTTGCAGAATAAATGCTGATACGCCACAGCATTATTTACTTGACAAATGCTAAGACAAAAAATCTGTATTTTTCAAATATCTGTTTGAATTATGCCTTAACTGTAGTCCAAGTATACAAAGCTTAGGCAAAACCCTGACCACCTCTTACAAAGAACTATAGTAAACTTTTTCAAACCAAAAATAGTAACAAAAAGCCATTTTAATGTGAAAATGGGCAGACAATCACCACTGGATTGGATTATTGTGTTTTAAAATGATTTTCCCCAGCAGGCGTGATGTGTTAACAAACAGTGTGCACACTCAAACCTGTTTCCCAGGGACCTAAGACAATGTGGTTTGATTTCCTGAGCTATGGGGAGTGTGTTTGCTCCTTGATGTATGCACATACACCAGTGTATATGCTGCAGTTGAATTGTCATCTACTTTCATTGCTGTTGTGCATATTCAAGAAACTTTGATCACAGTCCCCTCTGTGTTTGACGTGCTTTATTAGCAAATCCATCCTGAGATGATACATGCTTTGACAAGTCCCACATCTAAGTGCTTCCAATAATACAGATAATAATACACCAGTGCTGCTCAGTAGTTCTGAACAGACATGTTACTGCACCTACGAGATTCCTTTGTTGTAATTGTTTAATAAATATTTCAGACATGACAGTTCTTTCATGAGCACTTCAAATATACTGAAACAAATCAAATGCCCAAATCCTTAGTGCACTAGTTGTCTTTTGTATAAAGAAATGATAAAGATTCCAAGCACCTTTTGTATCCCAGTTTTTAATGGACTGAAGAATTGTTCAGATAATTGATACCCAGGTAGTGCTCAGGGCAGTGGATGGAAAGAGGCAAGCACTTTTTTTTATCCTCTGTATGGTTTCTGGTGGAAGCCAGAAAAGGTTACTGTGTATGAGTACAGCATGCTCATTTCTATTAGGTTTCAATATGCAACTGCAATTATAGATAGCATTACTGACATTTAGGAAGTTCAAAATAATAATAACCTATACTTCAAATAACTTCTGAGTTAGTTCTACTTATGTAAACACCTTCTTTTACTACTGTGCTTGGTTTGGCTCGGCAAGTGTTCTTTATGGTCAGATGTGGAAAGTTTTGATTTATTTCGCTAAAAATGAGTGATATTTTGCCCTGAATTGGGACTATAAATCCATTACATTAAAACAGCAGAAGTTAACACATGTTCCTTTGAACTCATTAGAGAATAACTGAAGAAAAATGAAAAACAAGTAAATTAAAATTCTTAGTACAGGGCTGGAAATTATATTGTCTCCTTTAATTTGAGATTAGGAGATGTGGGATTTGGCACTCTGGTACCTACCAGGGTTCTCTTTTCTCCTCATGTGTTTCTGCAATAAAAAATCATGGCACTTGCACAAGGGAAGCACGGTAAGGAAAATGGGGAAAGTAGAGGGCAGGATGCAGCACTGACTCTGGTAGAAAGCATACTTCAGACAAAACAGAGATGCAAAGTGTAGACATGCCCACATACCTTTCCTGTAAATCTCATCCTTGAAAGTAATGAGAGTGAACATCTTTTCCATAAGTTTTCACTGTAGAATTTAAATTTTAGATCCAGAAGCAGGCTAAAGTCTTTTGAAGCATATTTATTTGGAACCAGTAAAAATGCTATGGGGGCCATGTAATACAAAAGTTTCTGTGTTGAATGGGCACCCTTCAACGATGCCACTGTCCATGAAAGTCACCACAAATAAAGATTGTGATTTGCCACCAGCCAGAGGAGATAAATATGCCATGAACTGTTTGATGCAGAAGCAAATGCATGTGCCTATTTTTATACACTCAGTTGCACATTATGAATATGGTAGTAACAGCGTACAGAAGGGTACACAGCACTTACCATGAATAAATCTGGTGTTGTCTTTCATGAGCATGCAAAAAACAACCAAGCACAAAATCTGTTCTGAGTACACACTTAAGAACTTAAATTCCAGTTGGTACACTAATAATTAAAGAAGGTAAATCTAGTTAAAGCTGTGAAAGATATCCAAATTAAATTATGCACTTCAAGGCAATGCTAGGTCATTGTTTTTCTTTTATCCTAGTGCTACTTGGAAAAAAAAAAAAATTGTACATTATTTTGAAAACTGCACAAAATTCTCTCTAATCTGTAGTTTTGTACTATTCTCTTATCTAGAAAATGCAATAAGCAAATACCTAAAATCTTTTCTCCATAAATGGTCTTGTAGATAAGTCAAAGTTGAAATACTGAATTTTTTATGTACCTGAAAAATTAGGAGTCTCTTCTACAGGTGCAAAATAATCTTTTGTAAGTGTAATCTCTTGAGATGAAGAATTTTTACATAAGAGATTAAATGGAAATAGGAATTGAATTAAAATTTTTGAAATTATTTATAAATGGACAGATAAATTTAGCAGAGATATGGATGCACAAGGTGTTGAATTACACTTGTTGCATTTAAAGATAAATGTCCAACACTGAAGGAACTTATCATCTGATATTTTTAGTGATTAATGAAAGTCTCAGAGATCAGTGAAGTTAAAAGCTGGTGCAAAATGTGGATTCTGACATTGTGTTTACAGGTACAGACTTCCTGGTAACTCCTGGACTGAGTTCAAGGCAATGTTTTTATCTATTGTCTCTGCCTCTTTCCTGATACCTTCACGCATTCCTGGGTCAGTGGTAGCACTGGAAGATAAGCCATCCTTGGTAGTAGTAGAGCAATGACTGACAAAGGAGTTCCCTGAAGAGAATTTTAATTCCCCAGCTTCTTCTGTGGAGTCTATGTTTATTTTTTTGTTTTATTATGTTTAATTTTCTTCTCAATAAATAAATTTTTCTTCTTTCTCATTTGTGAAAAGCAAAAAACCGTTGTTGATTAAGGGATACTAATAAGGTGCCCTAAAACACAAACAGCTGCAAGTTTTGTGAGCTGATCATTGCATGTTCGTGCACTCACTATAGTACATTGGAAGCAGTGGATGATGCCTTGCTAGAAAACTAAAATATTTTTTAGATCAAATAAATACCTGTGTGGTACACATATCATTTTAAAGAAAACCCACAGTCTTTGTAATTAACAGCTTTCATTTTAGCCTATACGGCAGTCATTAGCTAACTGTGCAACTGAAAACTATTATTTCTGTGATCTCATGAACGTCCCTTACATGTATTAAAAATTATTTCATAGTGAGGATTTTGCTTGTACTAAATTGAAAATCAGGAAGCAAGTATGTATCTGTGTCTAATAAAAAGGTAAGAAAAGAGTGGAATTACTGAGAAACACTTGAAAATTATGCATTATGCTCTGAGAGTTGTAATAAATTATTTGGGAAATACAGTGGCTAGTACAGACATCCACAGGCCCTGAAACAAAAATCTAGTACCACTCATTGCCACACATTGTATAAACACTTCTTTATTTATGAAAAATAAATTTCCATAATCATTATATTTCACTAAGAGTAGAAAGTCTCCCATCCCTGCTTCATTGGAAATTAAATAGTTTTTTCTTTTTAACATCTGGCAGAAGATAGATTCACTACTTAGAGGAAAAGAAATGCTGTCAGCATTGTATGTGGACAGCTTAATATATATATATAACAGACCTCGAAGGGAATTAAGAGGCCATGACATCTGCAAAGAAGCAGAAATGGAGGTGTATGTAGCTTGCTTCGTCATTCTCTAACACCAGATACATTCTTCATAATATTGATACTTACAGCAAAGCGACAAACTTAGAATGTGAGAAAGAGGTTAATACCCTTCCTGAGCCATTATTTAAAGTTCATGGCTGGCCTATTTTTAGGCCACCATGTGAGAAGATGTTCACTGAAAATAGATTCAGATCATGTGTCCTTGCAGAATATAGAACATCAGGACGTTTCATTTCCAAAGAACATAATTGGTACTCAGAGCACAATCTTCTTTCCCCCTCACCTCTTTGCTTATAGATTATAACCTCAGTTATACAAGCACACACTCTTACATGAGTTATATTAACCTCTAAATATATAACTAAAACTAATTTGAATATAGCTCTAATACTCATTAATTAGTAAAACTTTAATTTTTTCATTAAATGTACAAATAGGTACATTTGTACACATATAAAGACATATGTGGGAGAGCATATATATGCATATGTATATGCATATGTATACATACACACACCCCCTGACTTGCTGGCACATACACACAAACACGTGTGCAAGATGAGTATTTGAGAAGAATATTATATAATACTTTGTTGATATTTTCACATCACAGTAAGTACATATATTGCATTAGGTACTTCACTATGGTCTTTCTGTTGCTACTGTTGCCATATGTCTTAACACATATTTCCTATGCCACCCAGTCTATATTTATAATATATTATCTTAAAATTAACTGTAGCTACAAGGGGTATAAGCGCTCTCCTATGATATAAATTCGATATAAAAGATAAATTTATTCATAAAGGTAGAGATGAAGACATAGTCTTAAAATCATTTGGAAATCTTTCTGAATAAATTATAGGAATGTATTTCTTATGGATATAAACTTCAGCCTATGTTTAAGTCACTGTGAGTAATGTAATTATACTTAAACACTATTAACAGTTAAATAAATTTAAAACTCTGGGCAAGCGGATGAACTGAAATTGACATGAAAAAGATTATTTAAGTGTTGTAAAGAATCTGGAACTTCCAATGCACCTGCATCCTGTGGCTGCCTGTCTCATCCATGGATGCTAATGGCAGTTCCTGAATGCTCTGCTGTCATTAGGCCCCCTTGCTTTTAGTGCATGTCTATTCCTGTAGGGAAAGCATAAGCACGGCTATTTAAGGCCTCATTGTTTGCATTCAGAGAGCAAACAGAGCAACTGTAAATGTAGATGGCTATAGGTATCCCCCTTGATTTCTCATTTATTATTTATATAGCTGCTTCCTCTCCCTGCTCTGTAGAACAAAGCTTTTCAGGATGTAGAAATGCTGAGAATGTCCTGTGCATCCTTGATCTGTCAAATCTTGACCATGATTTGGCCTCTAGTCGTAGTGTGACTTTTTTTTGTTACTCTGGTACCATGCCATTATTTAGTGTGTCTGCCTACTGAATACTTTAAGGTCTGACGCATTACTTTTATTCTATCTGTTACTACTAATTCACATTGACTAGTCTGCTCCTGCCAGTTTGCCTTCTCTTTCCTCCACATGATCTACTACCGAGGCTGTTTTTGCTGTCATCATTTGCACTCCTCAGAATTTATTCCACTCTTTACAACCTCTCTTGCGATTTATTCATTTCTTTCCCCTGCAGCTACCAATATTAGACAAAGTGGTACTCTCAAGCAAATTCTGTCTTGAGGGCTGTCTGGCTGACACTCTGCTAAGTTATTCCCAGAAACTTCATCTCCATTTTTATGAACTGATGATATCTTTTCTGGAGCTAGCTCTCCAAGTCTCACCCTTGCAACTGAGCATCTTCCTCATGTTTCACTGTAAAACAGGGCTCTAAAATCAGCACTTTCAGTATTTTTATATTTCTGCGTGCTTGGGCTCTGGTGCAGCGGCCAGAATGTGGGTCATGAGCTCCTTACACCTGTGATGCAAGTTGTTACTCACAACATAACATCACTGAGCCCTTGCACCTGATTCTGCTCCAGCACCCTTGTCAGTAGTTTCCTTTAGAAGGCAAATTGAAATGGTCATACAATTAACTTGTCCCAGTTAACATTGCAAAGCAGTGATGAAGGCTGATTCAGAATTAGAAAGGGATTCTGCATCCTCCTTATCTTTCTTTTTATAGCCTTCTGTTATATATAGATGAGTTCATCTATAGCTGGCATTATAAATATTCTAGCACGTACACACAGGCATTTAGGATCCTGTCACACATTTGTCTAAGAAATCTAAATAAATGTCATTGTTTACAAAAGCTCTTTTTTACCACTTTAAGATGTGGCATATACATAGTGTAAGGATTTTTAAATTTTTTGTTAGGTAAAGTTAGGAATTTGATGTTTCTCCCATATAACACAGAGTAGGCCTTCACTGAATAGTTATAAATCAAATTAGATGCAAACTGAAATGCACTTAAAAACACTAAATATAATTTCAATGTGGATATTTCAAGCTCAGCCAACTGGGAAATCCCAGATATATCCAGTATAATCACTAAGATTTAATTTAAGCCACTTAATAAATTTATAGAGAGAGCCTTTGAACCAATGGGCTTTTAATTCATAATAAGAAGAGTAAGTGTTAACCTAGCAATTAACAAGCATTTCTCATCCAGAGCTCTTCGAGAGCTGTAAAATAAGTCAGTGAACACATTACCACTAATTTTTCAATGACTGTTTTCCTGGTTGTTGTTGCTATTGTGTCAGCTAAACCTTACACATTGTGTGTAGATAAAGCGCATTCTCTTGAGAATTTCCTTCTTGCTGTCTCAGTTATTTTGGCCATTTGGGCTGCAGTACACAGGGGACTAAAGAGGAGAGCAGGAGACAAAGAGGGAGAGATGGAATGGCAGAAGGAATTCCTTGCCTATTGCAGAGCACACAATAAACTCTCCATGGAAGAATTCCCAGCTTCAGCTTCTGATCTTGATCAAAAAAGCGCAAATCAGAAATAAGTCAATGCAAAAATTTAGATCCAAGCCATATTTTTTATTTTCTTTCAAGGTATATTTATATTTTCCTGCCAACTAGTTTTTTGTTTCAGTACTTTTTTTTAGCCCCAGTCAGCCCCATGATAGTTTCAAACATAGGGATTTTTTTCCTCCCTGCTTTCACCCACAAGTTACTCTCTTCTTGGCTTTCTCTTTCTTCAGCGAGGGAAACTGTTCAGACTTTTCATGCTGTTCTGAATTCTAACAGACAAATTTTACACAACAAAGCATGCCAGTGAATGTATTTTACCTAATAATTCACACAAATGTAACTTGGGCTGCCTTTGTGAAACTGCACTTTTTCCTCCTCTTTTTCTTACTCTCATGCACAATTACTCTTTCTTGGTATCAGGTGAATCAAGCACTGTCCTGAGAACAGCAGCACTCTTTCCAGCACTATTATAAGACAAAAACCTCTTTTTTGGTGGCAATCAGGTGAAATCTCACTCACTTTGGTAAATATAAGAGGTACTCTTCATTCAGCAAACCTCTAAGTAGCAATTGAGCTGTTTTTTTGGGGGAGGATATAGTATTTTAAAACTAGTAGCTGCTACACAGATTACATACAAGATCAAACACAGATTGATTGGTGTTGGCAAGTTTCACCACTTGAGTTTCAGTACGAATGCACAATAATGAAAGTGGTTTCTAGAAACAGCTAGAAGTGGTGACTTCTAGCTTCGAAAGACAGTGGAAAAGCATTGCTACAGTAGACACAAACCTGTGAGCAAGCAGACTAGACAAAGTTTTGTGATTGTTAACAAAACTTTCTCCTGTTTCTTAATTGCTGTTTTAGAAAAACATGAAGTGTGCTTCGTTAATTGTACAGCAAATATGTCTAACTCATTCCACTTATCCATGTACTGACAAAAATTCTGATATGTATACCAATAGAATATGGATACCAATAGAATTTTTTCAACTTCATGTCTCTTAGGATTCACTTTCTGCCACAGTATGAAAATACTTATGTTTACATCTGTAGTCTCACTGGTATAATGGAGCAACTTCAATATTTAAAATACCTACTAAATGAAGGTTTCAGTTTTAATTGCCCCTGCCCAAGATATTTTTTATTAAATACTATACGGTATTAGCGAGTATAACACTCCAGTGTACACACACAAATAAGAATGAAGTTATTTGGTTACTCAGGTGCAGAAAGCTGAAACAGTAATTGTTAAATACTTTTGCAAATTGCAGCTTCTTTATTCAATTAATAAAAGGGAACATTTTCCACAGCAACTGTTGTTATGATACAGCACTAACTCGATACCACCTTCTGTAATGAACTTGGGTGTTTTTTACTAAGAGCATTCACAAAATTTGTTCAGCAGAACAGTTCATAAGTTAAAACCTTCAGGAAGTAGAGATTGGTCAGTCGGCCCAAACTTTAAGTATTTATCTGAATTATCAGGACTTCTCAACATTTTGAAATTAGACTAGCTATGTCTCTGTTACAAACTGCTTTGAAACATGGCCTGCATTGCTGCTCCCATTTTAAAGCCTCTCATCTTTTTTCCCAGCTGGAAACTAAACTTAAATAGCATAGAACATTTCAGAACTTTGAATAAGATGAAAGCTAAATTCCTTTTTAAAATGGTTAAAGAATGGATGTTGTGTAGTTAAAGTTGTGTGAATGAAAGGATGCATAGAGAGTGTCTTTATTCATTCTTTTGCTCTTTTTTAATCTTCTAAATATAATGGACAATCCAAAGAGAAGCTTGAGATGCATAGAACTGCTTTTCCTTAAGCTCCATTAAATCTATTAACAACCTGGGGAAAAGACGGATATCATTCATAAGACTGACATTACTGGAGGTTTGGTTTAACCATTCTGTCTCAAAAGGATTATTCTGTCTGCATTTGAATTTCATGCAATAATAATACTGAAGCATAAAAAAATGCATATAAGGACTTGAATTGAAAATTCTAATCAAGAAAGGAATGACAGAAAAGTATGCAGAAGGCCAATATTTAATCAAAAATCAAGAAAATATAATTGCTCAAATCTATATCTCTTCTGATTGCAAATGCATTAAAAAGATTGCTTTCTCTTAGGAGACAACAATACTAGCTACCATATGCTCTCTGTAGGGTTGACTTGTCTTAACCTGAGCTAGAGAAGGAAAAAAAAAACCTTCTTTGACTCAGTGCTGGTAGAATCCAAGCAAGGAATCTCATTCGTTATTTGGCTGGAAAGCCTATTTATTCATTCTTCATTTTGCCTGCCTTATCTCACAACTGGCTGACAAATTTGCTGCATTTTGATAACCAAGACTGGAGGTCTTGGGTATTGGAGGGTCTTGAAAATGTAAATAGACAGGTTGACCACTGGATTTCAAGGCAATTGAGATCCCATGAACTGTCTTTGCCTCAGAGTTTTTTTCAGGTTTTGTGCTTTGTCTGTAGGTCAAATATGTAGGCTACCTCAGAGCAAAGCATTCTTGGGCTTTAAAATCTATAACCAAAAGGGCTAAACAGGGAGGTTTGCTAAAACGTACACATAAAATATCCAGAAACACTAACAGAATGACAAAATACCAAGTAATGAAGAAAAAAGAATACTGTTTCCTGATACAGCTCTGGACTAAATAATAGTGTCTAAGAGTTACCATATTTGTTAGTAAAATTTAAGCAGAATCTCTATATTGAAATTGATCACTGTAATTGAAAAATGGAAAATCATGTCAATCCCACTCAAAGAGAAAAAATGTACATAGTCATTATTACTTACATGAAAGGCCTCTGAGCAAAATTTATTTTAAAATAATAAACTCTGTACGGAGGATTAAACAGAATGTGTCCAAGCAATTTAAACAATCTCACATGCACCAGAAATGAAGAATATTGCATCCCGTTGCCACATGTAGATTTTTTGGCATTTAACAAGTTGTTAGATAATGATGTAGTCATTCCCTCAGTGGGGTACTAATCCTAGCCCTCCTGATTGCCTGCTGTCATAAAACCTGTGAGAACTTAGTATCAGTGAGATGCCTTCTTTCTGCCAAACTTGACTATAATTGACCAATGGGTTAAAAAATTACAGGAAATCATAATCACATACAGAATATGACTCCTCAAAACTGGGTTTAAATATATCTAGCCTGTTCACACAGCCCCAAATCCCTAAAAGTAATGCTTTTTCCTATAGGTCTCTCTAAATGATGCTTCTTTTATCTGTGAGTTATTTCGTACAGGAAAAAAATAGCTTTCTCAGTAAAGTGATTTCTTCCTTTCAATCATCAGGAAATTGAGACTGATTTAGTTTCTCATCCCTCGAAAGCACAGTGTAAAGGAAGAAAAACACTCAGGAAAAAAAATGTTCCTTGTTACAGTTATACACTACATTTTTGCAATAGAACATAGAAATGACCTAACAAAGCTAAGTTATTTTTTCTACATAGTCAGAAATGGACTTTGGTGGCCTACATATAAGGACATAGTTTGTAGATGTTAGTAGCTTTTACTAGCTCAGTTGGATTATTGAGAAAAAGTAAAGAATGTTTCAGGCATACAGATCTTTCTTGCCTTTTTTTATAGCAAAGGCATTTTCTAGTTAGTCTAACTAAAAGTATTACTTCCAGCTAAAAATCTTCTGGAGAAAAAGTCCTAAAAAAATCTACAGATGCCATCAAAGAACCCCAATCACAGTTAGGACAGCCTTGTGACTACTTCTGTAACATCTTGAGATGCTTCAGAGCAGTCATCAAGAAATATTGAACAAAGTGATAATATCTGATGCTTTAACACCAGCTTAAAAAAATCTCCAGGAAGATCAAGATGAATAATAAAACTAATACACTACAAAGGAGCAGGTGTCAGTGTAATTACCTTACCAATCCCTTATACAAAGCAGATCACTGCATCCCCAACTTGTGTAATGGAGACCAATACTTGGACTAGTTCAACACTTGCTCCATGTAGGTCTGAATCATTTTTGCCCTTTAACCACTTCAGCTATATAATGCACTCTTAGTCCTTTCATCGGGCTTCATTTGGTATTTTCTTCCCTAATCCTTTCCTCAGGCTTCATTTGGTATTTTTGTCAAGTAGAGGTGAGACAAAATCATTATTATTTAATTCAGTTAAGATATATTGGGCAGCATAGTCTGATTCCAATCTAGCTCCAAAGAATTAAAAATATATATATGAATGAAAATTTTTTCTCTGCACAAAGTGTCAACTCTTAATTTATCAGTTTGTTTTTGTTACCTCTCTTTTAAAACTTTTTCTCCTAGTACTTTCTGAGTTACATAAAACACTTTCATAATCTTTACTGTTTCTTTCTTCCCAAGATGGCATTTAAAGTAATACACAAGAATCTGAAATTGCAGCACTGCCTGTGATTAAGACTCAGGGAAATGTATTTTAGTTGCTTTGAATGATCTCATATTTAAATAAAAGAACACTTTAAAGAAAAACAAAGCACTTAGAAATGACACATTTCTTTCTCCCTCAGTAATTTTCCACCTTCTAACATCTTAAAGAAGGAAGGTTTGCACTTTAGCACAAACTTTCACAGAAAACTAATCAACAAAATGAATGCATTACTAGGATATAACAGCTGAAATTACCACAGCAGGGTGGTTTTGTAGCTATGTTTGTACCTTCATTAGGCAACACTGGCTGAGCAGGATAATGTGTGTGTATACGTGAGCACATCCAGATATAGATTTCATAATGAAGAGAAAGGTGGGCAGAAGATTGAGCCATAAGAGGACATGAGATTCCAAGAGTGAAAATTCTATTTCCAGGATGCGTTTTGTTGGAATTCCCAAGATGAGATGCATTCCTCTCTGGTTGGGCTGGACTGGCTTTGCACAGAGGAGTCATGCAGATCTGAATTCTCCCCTCTCTCTATATCACGCTCTGTCTTATGGTACTGTTAAATATATGTTACTGATAACTTCTCTTTTTTCCAATTTCTCTCGTTTACTTCATCTGCCCTACTTCCCAGCTTTCACTTCAGACATCTATTTTCCAGGTTTTGTTCTCCCATGCTCTCACTTTCTCAAGCAATTTCCATTTCTCAATCTGTTTTGAAAGTCAAGCTTTCTGCCTTCTTTTATTTTTTAATTTTTCTAGGTCTTTGTGTTCCTTCTTTTTCTTTTCTTCCCTTTCTCTCTTTCTCAGTACTACTCCACCTAGGTCTATTTTACTCTCTTTCTAATTTGACTTGAGTTGAACTTCCTACTCTCCCAGCTTTTTTCATGCTTCCCCACCAGCTTCTATATAATTTCCAGTCAATTTTTACTTTCTTTAGTAATTTCCTTTCTCTGCCTCCTGGGCATGCAAGACAAGCTATTCACTTTCAGAAACAGAAAACAAGCAGCAAGCCTGCTGAAAAGTCCCTGAGCAAGGCAAGACAAGTAATAGTTATTGCCAGCATCAGCCAAGACTGCAGTAAGGCTGTCTCATAGGAGCTGAGGATTTAGTCTGGGACTCCTCCTGTGATGCCACCATGCTGCTAGCAATGGGAGAAGAGAATAACTTTTCTTTGGGGAAGAGGTGGTGGCTGAAGCTTTACTAAGAAATTTAGTGTTTAAACAAGAAGGAAAACAATCTTTTCCCCATCCTTTAGAAAAGACAGCCAGTTGGAATCTCAGTATGATATTTATTCCCTCATACTTATACTTAGAGGGGTAGCCTGGGATTACCCCTCTTGACTTAATGACACAGCAGTATTCACTGATTTGAATGCCACCTATCTGGTAGTTCACACCTTGCAGTGCTGTTGCTTGAGGTAATTCTTGGATTCAGGCAAACAGCAAATATCTTGCATTAAAATTACCACGTGTTTTTACAAGGAAGATTAGTTTGTGGGGTGTCTGGTGATACATTTTTCCTGGTTATTTTTTGAAGTTCCACTGGATTTATTTGTAAAGGATGTGATAGCTCAGGGAAAGGTGGTTGTTTCTTCACTCTCTTCACTCTTCATGCCTTATTAACTAACGGCTTCCCTTCAAAGGGGAGATTCCCAGTTTTTCTCAGATGCAAGGGGACTGATTTTAAGAACCAACTATGGTTCTGTTGTTTATGCTGTGGAATTACCTTCTCCACCATGTTTGCAAGCAGGATATTACATTGTTGGGCTGTGAGAAGATCTGTGGATAAGTACAGCCAAGCTTCATGCTCAGAGAGCTGTCTGCATGGGATATATGAGATATATGAGACAGCAGATGCATTGAAGGTTGAAAAAGCCACTTCCAGCAGAAGTGCAATGGGTCTCAGTCAAGGAAATGAGAGCACTCGTAGGTGGGATGTCTCCTCTACATCAGTCTCAGAGCCTTGGTTTGGTGTAAGAAATCCTAGGGGTACTCCACTGACAATAAAATCATATTTAGTTTTAAAAAGCAGTTATGCAATTGCTGGTTATATTTTTCTTTTATTTGCTTTGTGTGCATTTATATACAGATGATTATACTTGCTCTTCCTGTCATGCTGGGTTTGTTATCTCCACGGATGTTGTCTGCCTGAGCCCCTCTCTATGTGTAATAGCGGTTAGTCTCAACTCTTCAATACACTGTTAAATCTGTAATGGCAACTGACTATGTAATTTCTTAACAAAATGTAAGGTTTGCAAGAATGAGCTTGAAAATATTTCAGAAATTGTTTTTGGGGTGTTTGTTGGTTGTTTTGGTTGGTTTTGGCGGGGGGTTTTTTGTTGGTTTTGGTTTTTGGTGTGTTTTGTTTTTCTTTTTTTTTTTTAAAGCAAGGACACTTATAGCCTTTTGGTACTAATATTTTCATGCAGATGTGCTCATAGTTGGCCCTGTAAATATAAGCGCTCTTGGTGGGAGAAACCCTTAAGGCCTTAGGAAAAGAGTAGTGCTTTCTGCACATAGGGGTCTACTATATAACCAGTTCTTTGAAGGACAGAAATGTATGCCTGTGTGTTTATAAAATGTATTAAAAACTGGGAAGGAAATTTTTCTGGTGATTTCAACTAGCTAACTGTGATGCACATTTATATTGCCACTGGATAAGTTCAGAACAGAAAGATATTACTGGTGTATAATCTGAAAACACAGGGCTTACGTAACTTCATAACTTAATATAGTTATTGCAACACCTAATCTTGTTGTCAGGCAGAGTAATACCTATTTAATTTTTATCTTTCTGTCATATTTTCCCCTTTAATTCCAATATGAATAATAAATAACATGTGAAAATTCACCAGAAGAAGACAGCCTTTAACCTCAGAAATACAAGTCAGACTGCACTGATGTTTTAATCACTTCACTAGAAACAGAGGAAAATATTTTATAAATAGGCACTGAAAGAGACACAGAAATATCCAGTATGAGCTTAAAGACATTCTTTGCGAAGAAAGCAGAAAGTCTTTTTTTGAATGCCCATCGTATTTTACATATTTACTGACCATTATTATCATGATGTTTCCTTCCTATTTAGGAGATTGTCAACTTCAACTGTCGGAAGCTGGTTGCTACAATGCCTCTTTTTGCTAATGCAGACCCAAATTTTGTGACTGCCATGCTAAGCAAGCTGCGATTTGAGGTGTTCCAGCCTGGAGACTATATTATCCGAGAAGGGGCTGTGGGTAAAAAGATGTATTTCATTCAACATGGTGTTGCTGGTGTCATCACCAAATCCAACAAGGAGCTGAAGCTGACAGATGGCTCTTACTTTGGAGGTAAGTAGAAAAAAATGAATGATAACACTGGAGTGAACGCACTAGAACAAAATATGTGCAGAAAACAGACAAAAAGAGACTTCAGAATAAGTCTACTAAGTGTCTCTTGCCTAGACAATTCAGACTGCATTAAAAGGTATGCAAAATATTTCTGAATAAGTCATTTAGAGTCTGCTTACTGTTGTGAGGACAGTATTAAAGATGCAGAATTTTGAAGTTATTTTAAATTAAGAGCACTGTTATTTAACAGACAATATTTAAATAAAAATATAATCATTTACATGGTAATTTTATAGCTTTTTAAAGGTAAAATTGGCAGGATTAATCTTTGAAAAAGGGTAACTTTTTTTAAATCATAAATTTAAAGGTAAAAATCATATTAACATTTGCAAAATTAGTCAATTGATAAAAGAGCAATTTTACATGGAATATTTTGTAATTCACAAATATTTCAAGTTGTTATTAGTGCTTTTTCACTGAATTTTAGCACACAGCAACGTTTATTCTTCTGGTATATATTATAAGAAATTTGACTCATCTGACTAGGTAGGTCTCTAACAGATGTATATTAATAAAAACAAGGCATGGATTTTAATCCTAATTAAATTAATCTGGTAATCCTAATGAAAATAGCTTTTTTTTTTAGATGAAGAAATCTGAATATTTATATTTGGATGAAAGCAATTTTTTTTTTATACCTAATAATAGACAGATATAAAAAAAGTTGTTCCTTATGACTGCAGATTGTCTTTGTGCAATACTATAGGCATCTGCTTCCATAAGCAGCAGCAAGGCTGGTTTTCAGAAGCTAATTGAACATTTGTGTTACCACTGCTGTCCATGAAGCTGGTCATTTTATCAATTTTCTGTTGAATTCCACGAATCATCCCAGAAATGAGCCGTAACCCTTTCAGAAAATGTTCAATTGAAAGCCTAATCAGTGCCATTTAGCTGGTATACAGAGGGGGGAAGCTTAGGAAAGTGAATTGGGCTCAGTGTTTGAATTGGGCTATATAGTTATTTAACTAATCCCATTTTAGAATAATACCCCAAAGCAACTCCTACTGATCTGGCCAGCAGACCTTGTCACTCTGCAGTAGCCTCTGCAAGGTGATTTGTATCACATCAGTATTTGTAGAAGCACTTCTGTAAAAGAGGTCCTGTGCTTATCCCACAGGATTAAAGTGTAGATTGTGAAGACAGGCGATTAAGCAGAAAGAGAAGGTAAATGCTGAGGATGAAGAAACAGAGCAACCTTGGTGTTGGTCTCCTCTATGCTTAGCAGTGCCCTAGTTTATGAAAATGAGTTTGCAAGAGCCTGCGTGCTGAATTTGGCCATAATACTCCTCTGAACCAGAGAGGATCAGAGGAGATTGCACATGAAAGTATTTTACATAACTGTCAGCCTGTTGTTGCAGTGCAAACAACTATTTAGCTCATCCTGTTCATCCACTACCCTTCTTAACAGGAATGCAGGCAAAAAAATAAGCTCCTTGCAATATCCAGACACCACAAGAACTTACTACACTGCATACCAAAGCACTTTTGCTCATCTAAATTGCAGCTGGGATGAGACAGGTGGTGTAAAAATGGGTGCAAATGCATCCAAAGCCTGAAAGCTGCTGGTGCAAATGGAAGGTAATAGCTGCTGCTGTAGCCTTGAGAGGTGAGGAGAGGCAAGGCAAGGTGAGGAAAGGAAAGAAAGGGCAAGTGCACAGGGAGAGAGGACCTGAGAAAGGAAGTACCCTAAGATCCAAAGTGGTGTGATTCAGATCTTTTGTAACAAAACACCATATAGTGCTGTTAATTTCCAGAAGTGTATTTCAGACTCTGGAGAAAAAAGACCTGTTTGGCTCAGAGGAGTTTTGGGAGTGTTCAAGGCCAGGTTGGATTGGGTACTGAGCAATCTGATCTAGTGAATAGCATCCCATCCCATGGCAGGGGGTTGGAATGAGAGGATCTTTAAGGTCACTTCCAACACAAACCATTCTATGATTCTATAATTCTATGGATACAGCTGAAAAGAGAGGACACAAGCTGCTCATCAGGTATCTGTGAATTGAAAAGGTTTGGATTGTGAAAAGCAGAAAATAAAAAATAATTCTAACATTCTCATCTCTCTGGAGAACATGCTCTTTCCCTGAAATGTGTATCAGAATCTGAGTAAAGTTTCCTGACCAAAGCAGACACAGGAAACACTGCAGAGTGGAAGAGCAAGCCTGCATTAAAATCCTAAGATCAATAGTCCCTTTTCTGTCTAATGGAGACATGAAAAATCTGAGGCTGTGGTGCTGTTTAAGAAGAAGATACAACTTATAACCACCGATCTGTATAGCTCCCAGGTCTGACACAATAAATATCAACATTTGTGCTCCCAGGTGAAAGCAAACTGTGGCCTGCACTCTGCTGCCAAGGGAATGGAGAAAAACGCATTAGCAATATCAATAGTGGCATACCACTTTGCTGTCTTGGACTCCAGCTGGTACTGGAGCTCCAACATGTCTGGTACAGCAGCACTCAATTGTGGTGTGACTTCATTCAAGCCACGATAGTCCACTGTCAGTCTCCATTCTCCATCAGATTTACGTACAGGCCAGATAGGGCTGTTGAAGGGTGAGTGTGTTCTGCTGACCATCCCTTGGCTTTCTAACTTCTTGATCATTTTGTGAATGGGGATCACAGCATCTCGGTTTGTCCTGTCGCCTGTGTACAGTTGCAGTGGCTATAGGCACTTGCTGATCTTTGACTCGGAGTAGTCCCACAACAGAAGGGTCTTCTGAGAGGCCAGATAGGGCAGACAATTGCTTGGACTTCTTTTCAGTCACCGTGGTTACACTGAAAGCCCATCGGTACCCCTTTGGGTCTTTGAAGTATTCTCTTTTTAGGTAGTCCATACCAAGAATGCAAGGGGCTTCTGGCCCCGTCACAATGGAATGCTTTTGCCACTGGTCTCCTGTCAAGCTCATATCAGCCTCTACCACTGACAATTCTTGAGACCCTCCGGTCACTCCAGAAATAGAAACAGCCTCCACACTCTTATGCTCCGATGGCATTAAAGTACACTGGGCACCAGTATCCACCAAAGCCCGGTATCTCTGAGGATCCAATGTGCCAGGCCATCGAACCCACACAGCCCAGTAAACCCTATTATCTTCCTGGTCCCTATCCTTCTCCTGGCAGAAGGCAGGGCCCCTCTATTGGTCTTGATCAGAGTATTCATCGTCCGACTTTGACTTTCCCTTCTTAGAAGCTTTCTTGTTATTGTCAAAGCGGACCTCCACCTTTTTGTGTTTCAGGGGTTGCAGAGTATCTGCATCAACCACATAGACAACTTTTTTGTTGTTTTCCTTTTGTTGTAATTCTCGTACTCTGGCCTCAAGTTTGGAAGTGGGTACACCATCCCACTTCTTCATGTTTTCTCCCTTACCACGCAGATAGGACCACAGTTGATTGCGTGATCTCCGTCTGGGGTATCCTCTCCTTCTGCGTGCTAGGAAAGGAGACCGTGAACGAGGCCGGGACCAAGATCGAGGTCAAAATCGTGGTCGAAACCACTTTATTGGTCTGCCTTTATAGTCTCTACAGTCTATGTAGACTCTATCATCTCTATCCCTATAGTCGTCTTCATATCTGAAATATTCATAGGGCCTCTCCATTGTTTCCTTAGGATGGGTAGGTCGGTGTCGGGCATCAGAGGACCTTTCCAAATTTTCTGCTATGGTCCGTATCCATGAACACATGGTGTCCACAGTCGGTTCATCCGTTTTTGGGTTGTATATTGATATTAAGCAGTTGAGGTATGATGCAGGGGCACCTCTAATCACTTGCCTCCACATTGGCTCTGTACATGAAATCTTCTCGGGTTCTAAACAGTCATAGTAATCTGAGTTGCAGTAAATGAGTTCCAGCATAGCTAATTCTCTTAAGTATTGGACGCCTTCTTCTGCGCTCGTCCACTTTTTCGGAGAACTCATTAAGTATTCTTTAAATGGATATTTTTCCCTCACAGCGTGGAGGATTCGGAACCAGAGACTGAGATTGTATGTCTCTCTTGCGATTTCTTGTTCTATTTCACGGTCCTGAGCGAGGGATCCTAGTTGCTGTGCTTCATGACCCTCTAACAAGTGGCTTCTGGCCCCATTATCCCAACATCATACCAGTCAGGTGAGAATTTGTTCACCAGGCCGGCAGCTGTAATCCCGTTGTGCTGTAGAAAACAGCAAACTTTTACTGACTTACCTTAGAATCCCTGTCCATGGTATGCTTAAATGAGTTTTTATAAAAAGGACAGGAATTAGATAAGGAAGAATACATGAAACTAATTTTCACTATATTGCACAGTTATATAGTCATGTCTACATCAGTGAGATTATGTAAGCCACAGTTACCACTGGAGAATTCCAGGATTTTAATACTTTATAGCTTTTATTGGATTTATATTTAATTGGGGCATCTCTCATTTTTTGGAAATGTCTATGGATTTTTTTATATCTTCCTTCATTTTTTCCCTCTGTTTTGTAAACTGATTTCTAGTTCCCCATTATTAGGAATGGGATTGCTTCCCCTTTCAGCATAGCACAGATGCATCTTTTCTCTTTAAAAATACAACAGAAACTTCTTCCACTGACACAGTTTTCATATTAAGGTAAACAAGATTACTCTCAATGGAAATTATCATAGAATGACAGAATCAGAGAATGGCTTGGGTTGAAAGGGACCTTTAAGATCATTTAGTTCCACTCCTCTTGTCATGATCAGGGACACCTTTCACTATACCAGGTTGCTCAGAGCCCTGTCCAACGTGACCTTAAACACTTCCAAAACCTCTCTGGGAAACCTGTTCCAGTGCCTCACCACTCTCATAGTGAAGAATTTCTCCCTAATATCTGATCTAAACCTACTATCTTTCAGTTTGAAGCCATTCCCCCTTGTTCTGTCACTACATGCTCCTGTAAAAAGTACATATCAATCTTTCTTGTAGGCTCCCTTCAGGTACTAGAATACCTCAATTACATCACCCATAATCCTTTTCCAGTCTGAACAAACTCTCTCAGCCTTTCCTCATAGGAGAGGTTCTCCAGCCCTCTAATCATCTTGGTGGCCTCCTTTAGACTTGCTGCAAAAGGTCAATGTCCTTCATGTGCCAGAGACCCCAGAGCTGGATGCAGAGCTCCAGGTGGAGTATCACCAGAGCAGAGCAGAGGGGCAGAATCACCTCCTTGACTTGCTGGCCACACTGCTTTGGATGCAGCCCAGAATATAAACAATTGGCTTCCTGAGCTGTGAGAACACATTGCCAGTTCATGTCTGGCCTCTCATCTACCAGCAACCCCAAGTTCTTCTCTCCAGGGCTGCTCTTGATCTGTTCATCCCGCAGCCTGTGTTAATACCAGAGTTTGCCATGACCCAGGTGCAGAACCTTGTACTTGGTCTTGTTAAACCTCATGAAATTTCAGCTCCCTCTGGATGGCATCCTGTCATTCAGTTGTGTCAACAACACCACTCAGTGTTGTATCATCTGAAAATTTGTGGAGGGTACACTCGATCCCTTCATCTATGTCATTAATGAAGATACAAAACAACACTAGTCCTACTACACACCCCTGAAGGACACCACTTGTCACTGATGTCCATCTGGACTCTGAGCCACTGGCCACTACCTTCTGGATGCAACTGTCCAACCAATTCCTTATCCAAGACAATTATGACCTTCTCCTTCTAGCTGCCTCTGTAGGCATGTGCAATAACATGAATGAAGAAGGTCAGTAGAGAATGAAAGGATAGTCTGGACTATATTAACACATAGGCCAAAACCACAGAGAAGAGGGCGAGGAGCCAGATAGATGTCAACAGAGAGAGGACTCTGTGGGTAGGAGTTAGGTTGTAAGTGGTGCAAAGAAATAAGAGATGGAGGAGCTGACAGTGCAGGGGGAAACACCATGGGCATGAGATTGATGGAAAAAGGAAGAAAATGCAAGGGGCAAGCACATGTCTGAACAACTTTCACAAGCTGGAAAAGAGTGGGAAGTTGTATACACCTATCCCTTTTGAACAAGTAGGACAACTTGACTGCACATGTGTTTGCAGCTAAATTGAGTTGCAATTTTAAGATGAACACTTAAATTCAACACTTCAATTCAGCCTTTCTGGTATGGAGAATAAGAATCAGGAGGCAGGTCAAAAATGTAAGCAAATGTATTTTGAGGATGTTGTGATGGCTAAGTTGTTCAGTTTTTTTTGTTATCTTGTCCATGGTCCTGAGTATCTACAGTTTACTATACTGAAAGTGCAAAAGTCTTTATTAGGTACACAACAATAGATAATGAGAGCTTCCCCCTTTTTTGTTCTCTGTCTCAGTGTGTATTTTGTGTTTCTTTTAAATACCTTGACAGTTCAGTCTCAGTATAATCCAAGTAGTAAGTGAAAGGGAGGAATTGCTAGGTTTCAATCCAACTGAACTGTCTCCTCTCAGAACCAGATGATTGTATTAAAAATTACTCTTCTTGTGACAAAAGAAATTACTGAACAGATTGTGTATTAATTCTTCACTAGGCATATAAAATTCGTAAAATGCAAAGATTTTGATGTCTTTCAAGATGAAGCACAAGAATATGAGTCTTTTGCTTATAGAGATTAGTTCATCATTTACTGGGACTTTACAGAGCAGAATTATTAATGTATGTAATAAGCCTAATACTAATCTAATTTCTAAAAATTATATATATTTATATAATTTATACAAATATATATTGATAGAAACTTACGTAATACCAGTAATGTGAGACAATTCTGATTTTTGCTGTGGTAAATTATTTCAAAATGACTCCATCCATAATAATATTGTATAAGTTGGCCATTCAAAGTCTCTCAGTTAATCACAACAAACATGCAGGAGTGTAATAAAGAGAAGTTTGCTTTAATAAAATAAATCCTTTCAAACAATTTCCTTCCTCTTACTCAGTTGGCTAAGCGTGTGGCTCTTAGGGCTCCTTCAGTTATCTCAGTAAGATCAGGCCCTGCAATTTCTTCTTCCTTTTTACTCCCCAATGCCTTGTGACCCTCCACTTCTGTGCATACTCCTCACCCCAGACCTAGTCTGCTGGTGTTCCCAAGTACTCTGCTACAGACGGCAGTCTCCTCCTTGGGGAACAAAGGAGAAAAGCAGCTTTTGCCACTTGGTGACTCCTCTGAGATTGTTTACCCCTGCAAACATAACAGTTATAGCTGTCCCAAAGCTAATGCAGAGTACTTTGATGAGTGGGCATGGTTTCAAGAAGTCTCCAGCTGCCAGCCCTGCAGAGTCAGAGGAAACACTACGGGCATGCAGTCCTGATTCAGCTGAGCTGCCTTTATGATGAACTGGTGTGATGGAGTGGGCCTGACATGCCTACAAAGGCAAAAAGAGAGAAATAAATCCGGCACTCAACCAGTAAGGCTCAGCACAGCTTACCCAAAGGAGGGTTTCTGGAAACACATTCAGGACTCTGCTGTTACTTCATTTGCTTTCTCGCTGGTGGACAGAGGACTCAGTGTTCACTGTGGTCTCATCCTGCACTTGCTGTAGTCACTGGCACAATTTCTCTCAACCACCAACAACACAAGACTTGTCTCCTTGCTATCTTTTCTGTTCTCCATCTGTTTTCACACCTGTGTTTACATAGGCTTTCCTTCATTCAGTAGCCCAGACATATGTTCTAGGAAATTTAACCCTTTTTCCTTGTTTATAACAGATACAAGGAATGCTGATATTGCTAGGGAAATCCAAACTGAGTGAGTAGGAAGTATAGATATATTTTTATTAATTAGGTCTGGGGTCCCCATGGAGGTTTCATTGTACTAGCAGTTGAGGGAGTTTCCTAATTCCAATAGGTAAGTGTGCAATAATTTATGCTGCCCAATTTGTTATGTATCCATTGCAGATCCCTCTATCCATTGTTTTTTACCCCATTAAAAATCCCAGTGGTATTATTCCACTTGAAGTCAGTAGATAAATCAGGGTTTAGACTAATTAAAACTCATACTCCTTAAAAACATTTGTTTCCTAGCAACTTCCAAGTTTGTTGAACATGAAGAAATGCATATGATTTTTTAAAAAACTCTTTTTATGATGTATATACGAGAGATAATGTGTGTAAAAATGAAAATGTATTGGCCTATCTCTTGCATTGTAATAAGACACAAATACATGTTTTATTTTACTTATTCAAAGGCAGATATCACTGTGTTTCATGTCATTATTCATCTAGCATATTTATATAGAAACCAGATTCTCATTGCCATCTTCCCAGACAGTGTCCCAGAGACATATTACAGCATCTTTCATTTTTTGCTTTGTTTTTTTTTATAACATGCAGTTCATGGAATATTTTCAATTTTAAATGTTTTATTTTGCTTAAATTATTTAATGCAGTTTTAACATTTACCCTTCTGCACTTGAAATTCTAATAAACTGTATCTTGCATTTGCTTCAGCTTGTACAAGGCCAATTAGACAGAACTTCTTTGACCTACCTATTATTTATGGAGCTTTTCCCCCTTTCGGAACAGTAACTGTCAGTGTATTTTAGACCAGTGCAGTGGAAAATAATACCATGGGAAATGTTGAGTCACTTTAGATTATATTTTGCCACTTATTTTTTTCTTGGTACACTTTAAGTGCTTCCTCTTGATAGAATACTTTATGAGATTTGCATTAGAATACTGATTATAAATGGGAAAAATTCTGTTGAAGTGCTCTACATATGGATAATATGATTCGATATATAATGTTACATTTTGAAAAAATACTGCATATGGCTACTCCTTATTCAAGGTAATAGTGGATAAATTCTCTCAATAGTCATGCTATAATCCAAATAACTAATTATAAGTAGTCTCCCTGAGATGTAATTATTCGTATTCTTAATGGCAATGACATAATTAAATCCTGTAAGGGAGCAGGATCTCCAGATCTCCAACCAACTCATTGGTAAAACACTGTTCAGGTGAACAGTATAGAACAGTTTTCTAAAAGTATTATCTACAAGAGAGCATAAAAACTAAATGTCTTTTGGCATAGACTAGTCTACCATTTTGAGGATACAGTTCCTCATGATATTTCCTAATTTCTTGTTTTCCATTGTGTCGTTCTTTCGACATCATGTTTTATACAGAAAACATTACTCAGTCGGCAGGACTTCTTGCTATTCAAACACAAAATTATTTTTAAAATTCCAAGAGACTTTTTAATAAGATGGAATGAAAATAACTTACTCTGGTGTGCTAAAAGGTAGAAGTAGGTTTGGGTTTAGGAGTTTTATTTGTTAGCAAATGAAAATATAAATTTAACAGTATTCGAAATAATAACAAAAGTAATAAGTCTTGCAATCTAAAAAACATAACTAAATTATAATTCTAATTCTGCAAATTCATGAACAGCATAAATTTTTAGATTAGACTTTATATATAAAATAACTAGACACAAGTAAAGCACTTCATAGTATAGCTTGAAAGTCTGAGGTGGACAAAACAGAACAGGATTTGGCAAGTACTTTCAATTTCACAAAGTGGAATTTTAACTAAATATTTGAGTTTAGATTAAATATTTAATCTAAATATTTAATTCAGAACTGACAGTCTCTGATCATTTTTTAAAATAATTTAATGGGAGGAAAAAGAAATGCAGTATTTTTATAGTCCAATTAAATTAATGTTGAATAGTTTAATTTGTAACTGTTGTTGTGTGCCAAACTCCAGATGACAAGAGAATACAGAATTAAAAAACTAAGTGCCTATTTTTTGGGTAGGGAATAAGCATCCATCTGAACAAAACTAGGAGTAAATGAATTACAAAAAATCATTTTTGGCCTTACACACAGCCATTATGAAAAGTAAATCTGTACATAGGCACATTGTCTATGTTTAATTATTATATTTATAAAGAAAATAAAATTAATATTAGTCAAATTATAAGATTTTACAATATCAGAAATAGACTATCTTAGTCTCTCTTGGTGGAAAGAACACTTCATTAAAGTAGAAGAAAGACATATGGATGCAATGTTGTCAATAGCAATGAAGTTCAAATATGCATTTGCACTGCTATTTTGTAAAACTATCCTAAGCTTCTGTTCTATCAAACAGAGATTCCGCAGCAGAATTTGAGTTACCACTAGAAAACAGTAAGGATGTAAGAAATGATAATAAGACTATACCTGACACTTAGTGACATGGTCGGTGGCGTTCAACCAAAGGTTGGACTCTATGATCCCAGAGGTCTTTTCCATCATAATTGATTGTGTGATTCTGTTACTGGTTTTGTTTGCTCTAGTATTGAAAACTTGGCCACAGCTATTTTCAGTACTTTCACAAATCAAAAAGCAAAGACAGATCAGACTGGAAAATAAAATGTCTCTCATGAGATAACTTGCCACATTTTATAAAGACAGCTGTATTCTGGCCATGTATATTTGCCCACCTTTCTTGATTCTGAAAAGAATTCAACCATACTGTCAATATATATTAAGTATATTACATTGAAATATGTTTATTAGTGTATCAGCATTAAATTTACATGAAATAGGATTTAAAACATAGTTACATATGTCTTGTCAAAACATACAAAAACCATTAGAAAATTACTGAAAAGTCAAGGACCTATTGCATCCAAATGTGCCTTGAAATGTAATATATGCTCAAAATGTCTTCTTCCACATCAGCATTTATTTATATCACAATAGATAATACTTTAAGGGCTCTGCCAAATTTTTTTTAATGAACTTCACATGAAAATATTAAGGGACCTGCTCTAGTGTCTCAAAACATCCATGAGTTGCAAGTTATCACACTGCTTTTTTCAGAACTGCTATAAAATAATGTATTAAGATTTATTCAAGGAAACAAACTGACTAAAAGCAAGAGTTACTTCAAGAAACAGGCTTCTCCTAGGTAAGTGCCATAAAAGCTAGGAGCTAGGCAAAGAAAAAACCATACTCTCAGCCTTGTTGGCAAACCCTAAATAAATATGAAGTGTTTTTTAAAATAAGTACTTCTATATAAATTCTATCAAATTTGGAGTCGATGAAAGTTCTTTTCAGATGAATTATTTTTCCTCAAGGGAATTTTTGCTATTTCCTTTGTCAATATTAAATTGAATAAAATACGATAAATTAAACAACGAACACACTGAGAGTTCATGTCTCAGGCTCTTCAGAGACAGAAATTTCAAATTACTACCAACAACTAACCATGAGGTGTTTTGTTTGTTTGGGGGGGGGGTTGGATTTTTTGGTTTGTTTGTTGTTTTGTTTTTTTTTAATAGGATGACTAATAAGGGCAACAGCTATGAAAAATTACAAATAGATATATTTAAATTAAGCTTAGGTAAATAGTTCAAAAAATAACTGGAGACTGAAACTGAGATATTACAGAAGTTGGTTTTAGTTGTAATTGGCCATTTTCAGTCCCTCTTCAAATAGTAACCACTCCATCTTGTATCCGGCCTTCTATATGAACATTCTCTCCAACTGATGAACCCAGATATCTGAAAGCAACTTTACAATTACTGCTGTCACTTTTTAAGTGAAAAGGTTATGCAGGTCAATATTTCCTAATTCAAACTGTCTTGTCTCAGTTTCGTATTTAGTGTAAATAACATGGCAAAAGGTGCAATTTTTGCACAGCTTTCTTTTGGACAATCCAGATCACAAATATGGCTGTAAAAGGCAGGAATTATGTCTATTTTCCTTCCTCCTTAAAATCTCTCCCTTGCTGCAGAAATGTTCCTGTTGAGCAGGGAGTATATTGTAGGGTTCCTTAAATGTAGAACTGAAGTTTTTAGAACACAGATTACTGAAACTCATTCAGTTGGCATAAGCTACATTCTGACTAATCATAAGACTTGGTGGTAGTTGTTTTAGTAACTATAACAAAAAGCAGCAAGTTTACTAAACCAAGTTTACTATTCTGGGTACTAGTAATAATATATTGAAAGATTAAAAGAATGCATTAAAAAGTGGGGAAAAAATATAGACAAATGCATTTAATGTTTTCCAGAGTTTAATAAAGAAAAAGGAAACAGAAATGCAGAAGTGTATGTTAAAGTAATATGTTATCATTTGAAACAGCTTCTCCCCATTTTCTGTATTGGAGATGCTTAAGTCAACATCTAGAACTGGGAAATCACTCCGTTTCTGAAAGAATGGAGTACCTAGAAGCTTACTGATTTTTTTTTTAATGGCTTGAATTTTATATAGTCCTTTCCTAAACAAAACAAAAGCATTACTCACATTATGTGTTGTAAAGCAGAGAACAGTGTCCTGTGCTGATGGTCCCTTCCTGTGACTGACACACAGAGAAAGTGCCCATTAACTCATCTTTGCTCAGTAGACAACTTCAATAGCTTGAAGGAAGTAAAGAACTATTAATCTTTGTTACATGCCAAGTAGTTGCTGTTATGACAAGTTATGTTAGAAAATAAGAATAGCCTAAACCTGGTGGTTCTGGGAAGCCTACTCTGAAGACTTACAAGATGGGTGGATGGAAAGAACATTTGTAGATTTAAGGTTTGTCTATGATAGTTCAGTAACTCGTTGCTTTCTATAAAATAAAAAAATACTCTAACCCACTGTCCTGTTCTCAGAAAACATTTCCAAAAGTCTGCTAGACTGACTGACCCAAACCTTTGAATTGCTTTAATTTTCCATCTTTCTTCTGCTGCTCAAAGTAACCAGATGGTCTGAATAGCTTCTTGCCCGTTTGCAAAGCAACGTATATGCCTACTACAAGATGAAACAAGTTTCCTGCTGAGGAACTGAAGCAGCAGTCAGCTGTCCTCAGCTGGAAGGACACCTCATTATATCCTGTAATGTTAAATCTGACAGATGATGGGAAACCTGTTAAGGCTTTGGAAGGGGACAGAAATGCATAGAAACTGCTAATTATTTTTACTTGCTTTTAATAGGAAGAGCATTATATAGCTAAAATACTATTAATTTATTCATTGCTACAAAAAATTCTTTCTGCACCTAGTAAAGTGAACTTGTGCTTCAGTTTTGGTGTTTGTGTCCTTGCAAGACAAAGCTATGCATAGAGTAATTCATTGTAATTATTTTCTTCATTAACTATTTACCATCCTAAGCTAAGAAATGTGTTCCATGGAGACAGGACTGGTTTGGTGTCCTTCAATAAGCATGCTAACTAACTACTGCACTCTTTCCTTTATCAACTAGTTTATCTGTTGATGGACACATTTTGTCTGCAAGGCAACTTTATACTGATATTTGAATTTTTGAAGATTTTAATCTTTAGTCAAGTTTTAATGTGGCATATGAAGTTGAGCAATTACATCTGGAGTATAATTTACATGTAAAATGAAGTGATGGTGACTGGAAAACAGTACACTTTCAGATAAACTGCACTGCCTCTGAGAGTGAAAAAGGATTTTTCCTACATCACTGTTAAATGGACACAGGAAATTATTGCTAGGGTGGCCAGTCAATATATTCCCATCAGTAAAGGCTAAGGAAGAAATCAACATCATACAGGGTGCTAGTGATTAACCTCTTCCACATTCGCAGCAGTTATTTTCTTGAAGAAAAAAGTGTTCAGGAATCACATGGCAACAGGGGAGGGAAAAAAATATCACCTACAGTCCACAAAAATGATGAACCTGGTCTCAGTTGGAACCAAAACTGTGGCCCTTATTAAGCCTATTTCTTTAAAATCCATCCTATGGGTTGTGTCATTCACCTTAACTCATTAGACGTTCCTGAAGTCAGTATTCCTTACTGCTGTCTTTCAGGTAAGTAGAATTTCCTATCCAGAGTGTTCTGTCACATTAATGCAATAATAAAATACAACCTATGCATTTCCTGTTTTATGTGTATATGGGCAAGCTTCTTCAGCAATTCATGGTGTTCCAAAAAATCAACCTGATGCTGAAATACTGCCATAGAATCGTAGAATCACTCTAGACTGAAACAACATTTAAAGTCACTGAGTCCAGCCATTAACCCAAGCACTAACAATTCCACTTCTAAACCACATCCCATGTATGTGTGCAACTGATATACTGGTGATCAGATTATTTTAATTATAACCTTGAGAACAAGCTTAGCTTTAACCTTTTATCATTGGGCTTTTTAGTCAATGTCTTGGGACCAAAAAAGTACATTGTATTTGAGCCATTTCCACATTCTTTTGAGATCTGTACTGTTCCTCAGGAAAGACCTGACCCTAGCAGAACACAAATTATGATTTTCACAGATGAAATAATTAAATTTGTATTAAATATGGACTGTAAGAACAAATTAATATTTCTAGCATCATTTAGTGCTTTCAAATAGTCACTTTTCATTAGGGCAGTGATTGACATTTGTTTCAGAATGTTCTAGGGAACAGTTGTCCAAGAGATTAAATAATTAAAGTAAAACTTGCATTAAGAATTGAATTACAGGTTCATTGTAGCCTAATACATAATTATTAATTGGAATTAAAGACATTCTTTTGTTTGGAAAGATAGAAGTATTTGACACACTGAAAGTGTCAGCAGGAAGGCAAGGCACCATGCCAAATGCAGACAGGAATATTATTAATACGCTACTGACATTTATTTTTATTCTAATGGAGAAACTTGTTTGTCCAAGCTGTTTGAAAATAGTCTGTGAGCTTTTTATTTCACTACACACACTTGCATTATCATTTCCTAGTCTATTTAAATCAACTGAACGCCAGTGAAAGCATAATTGTTGAGGGCACCACGTGCACTTGATGCTACTAAGACTTAATTTTATATATATCATGGATAGTTTTATTACTTTATTCTTTTTATGAAAAACAAATAGTTTGATTTATTTAAATGAACACAAGTGTTTGATGGGAACACATTTCAATATTCTGTGTTCTTTGTCTCTGATCCAGGTAAAAGAGATTTCATATATTATGTCTTATTAGGCTTGAGAATCTGTTGCAAACAAATAACTAATAGAGGAACACATACAATTAACAAACACATTAGTCTTGTGGTCACAGTACAAATGATGCTATTGGTGCGTGTTACAAAGCAATATAGAGAATGTATCAGTGATTAAAATACAACTCTAATCAGTCAAGAAACATTGCTGGAAATGCAGTACAGGGGAATTCATCACATGGTATTTTTTCTGTGAGAACTGTAGTTCATCTTTTGAATGACACCATTCAACTGGATTGAGAACACAGAGTTTTCTTAGCTTCCTGAGCAGACAGGCTCTACAGTAGCAGTCACTGATCAGTTTCTAGGCACTTGGGACATTTGTCATAACTTTTCTCACCCATTCTTTATTGTCTTGTCTATCTAGTAGGCTCCATTATGGTTATTAAGAGCCTTCCAAACAGATGTGAGTTGACAGAGTCTGCAGATCATAGTTTTCATTGACTTCTTTTTCTATTTCCCTTACTTGACAAGAATAATAAAAGATGAAAGAAGGGGAAAAAAACAATGGTATTTGTTGCACCAATATTCATTCATTCCATGGCCCCAGTGTCCTGTGATGAAATCTAACATTGTCTATTATGGCTTCTTCCCATCCTTTTTGTTTAAATAATCTAAAATACAGTTCTCAAGATTATTAATGATGAAAACTGTACTTTTCTGGGCTCTTCAGAATTTTTTCCTGTGCTCTTCAGAATTATTTGGATCCATAGACAACATTTGTTTTGGTTGGGGCATTTGATGCTTTTTAAACCTAAGTATTTGTATTTGTTGAGAATAGCAGAAGATACCTCCTTATGTCTCTAGTACAGTTTGCAGTAATTTTAATTGAGGAAAGCTGAAAATCAAAAGGTGATCATTAGTCACACAGATTTTCCAGATAGTTATCTCTAAATTCAACCATGTATTGTAAAACTTTATTCTTTGTAGATCTGAAGAATATCTTAGGAAATGGAGCAGGCATTCACTGCATTTAACTGCTCCCTTTGGGCAAAATGTCCTTCTCACTCTTGTAACTAAAATGCAACGGGTTCCGTCTAAGAAGAACAGGTCAGGATGAACTAGGAGTTAGAAAAGGAAAGGGCTGACCTCTTGTTATACCTGGCTGTCTCTTTACAGTAAGTTGTCATTATTGCACGGGCATTCAGTTTTGTGAGGAACTTTAGGTCAAGAACTCTTGCAATACCCAGTAGTCTCTGTATATTCTCCCCAGAGCTGTTGGGGTTTAAGTACATTCTGTGCTAGTACTGGTCCCATGTTAATTTCCTTTGATTTATCCACTGCAATTTAAGTATTTTATCCCATAAGCCTTCAGGGTTAGGTAGTATGTGGAAATTCCTCAAGAAGTATGAGACAAAAAAAAAAAATCAAGGTTCTTTACATTCTAGATTAATAAAGAATTTATTTCTTAAAGATATACAACAAAAAAGAACTTTGTTGGCACTCCATATAACTGAAGTCTGAGGAATTACCTATTTTTGTTAGGGAAGAACATTTGATATTCCACAATTGAGAATAGTTTCCACACTTGAGGTAGTTTGATTGAGATTGAACATGTAATGGACACAAAAGCAACGAAGAAGACAATTTCCTACTCTGTATTTAAATATGAACATGTATGAACTCATAGCTCTTGACTGCTGGAAGTGGTTAGGGAAACTATCTCTCATTCTGCCTGAGCTCAAGAATTCTTGATATTTCTAAGTGCATTCTTATTCCCCAGCTTGAAAATGTACTTAATGTAAATTAATCTAAATACATAAATATTCTACTCCATGCTTTGCTGTTACATGCCTCAGACACTGACTTTGGTGTTTATGCAGTAACTGTGTTACTGTGGGTTTTAGAATCAGCAATCACAAGTTTGGGGCTGTTTCGTGGGACTCTGCATATAGCTTTGGTTTCCTCTGTTCCAGAATAACAAATTTCTGTTGTAGGCACTTGCAGAGAAAAGATACTAGACTAGTCAAATGGATTCCATTTTTTAGCCTAATGAGAAAATAAATCTGAAGTCCTAAGTTTGCTCTCCCAAAACACCTAGTACATAAACCCCAAGGAAGCAGAAGGCATTTTCATGCTTGAAGTACTTTTTCTTGTAACAGCTCTTTTCTTCAAATATCATTACATCATGTATTGCATTAGTTTAGTAAATCTAGTGAATTATTAAAGGCATTGGTCCTCTATGGCAGCTGTATATTTAAAAGAAAATCAATATAATCTCTTCAGTTAATTCAGCACTTGGGTTAATCAAAGTCAGAAAGCTGTGTTTGACAGCTGATGGATCATTTCTTATAACTTGAAGCAGTTTTAAAAAGGCTTGGTAAAATCAGAGTTCAGACCAAGAAAACCTACAGGTGGGTCCCTTAACTAACATGAGTTATTTTTTCAGATACCAAAAATCGAATCAAACACCTTCAGAATTGCCCCTGCAAGCTTGTGTAAACTGCAATAGTAAAAAATACCACTGAGTACTGAATTATTACTTGTTAGCACTGAGTCAATGTCTAGCTTTTGAGTTTCACATGGTTCACTAACTTCTTTTTTTCCTGTGTGTGTTGAATTTTTCTCTCCACAGAGATTTGCCTTTTGACCAAAGGCCGTCGAACTGCCAGTGTAAGAGCAGACACATACTGTCGCCTGTATTCCCTCTCAGTGGACAACTTCAACGAGGTCCTGGAAGAGTACCCCATGATGAGAAGGGCCTTCGAAACAGTGGCAATTGACAGACTTGACAGGATAGGTATTTATTTTTTCCACATGCTTAATACTTAAAACCATTCTGCATTTTCTTGAGTTGTATGATAAAATCCCTCTCTTAAAAATGAAAACCCCTCTCATGTTTTGTTTTACTGCAGTAAATATTTTGTTGATCTATAAATAACATGTGTGCCAATATGAAATTTTGCAATCTCACTTTTAAATAATAAAAAACACTAACTTTCATAAAGTTTTCATACTCCTCTGAGGATTATTTTTCATACTTTAATTATCATTAGTATTATTTATTAGTGCCATAGATTTCTTTTGCTGCCTTCAGCACTTGATAGGATTTATGCTGTTTCATGAGCTGCAGATGACATTTTCCTAAATAAATTGCTTAGAGGTGACATCTGTAATGCTGGGAAGAGCTAAAGCCTCTCAGCACTCACAAACCCCTTGTTTGTTGAAGTGAATTAATCCTTTGCAGTAGGGCTCTCATTTTCCTCACAAGATGGGCACGGCTAGCCTTGATGGCTGCACACTGGCATTGCTCAGATATGCTTGCAATCAGAAAAGCAGGCCAACAACATCCAAGTGAAAGGCAGAAAGGTATGGCAGATTATCAAAACCGGGGATGTGAAGTTGCCATTGTGCATCCCAAGATTCTGTATCTAAGAGGACAGAGTAGGCAAAATATATGGTCAGGAGAATTGCACTCTGATTATCATTATTGACACTGGTTTTAAAACGCAGTTGGGAGAAAAACTCACAACTTCACAATAAAATTCCAGTGGAAGGATTTATCCACATCACTCTTTTTCAATACAGTTATGCTTGTAGTTTTTTTCAAAATTAAACCAGAAAAAAATGCAAGGAAGTCTTGTGCTGCCTGTTCTAAACTAAAGATGTGATTTGGAAAAAATCATCTTTTCTTTAATATACCAAAAAGAATTCAAATACAGGTATACAGGGTTCTAATTTTAATAGAGGTATTTTAGTATTCGGCAGATTGTGAGCACTCCAGGCATTAAACTCTTACAATTTGTCTCTCAAGACTCTCTGTAAATGTAGTCCAACTCTAAGTAATATATGCTTGAATAATATTAGCAGTAAAGTCCAATCCACTCTTGGGAGTAGCAATCCCATCTGAAGTGTTTTATCAAAAAAAAAAAAAAAGGAGCAATTGAGTGCCATTGTGTTCCTGTGCATCTGATGACTCAGACAGAATAGCGTCTACATCTTGCAGACACTTGAACCCATCAAGCAGACATTAAGACGCAGTGTACAGCAGTCTATTGTGCAAGCAGGTTGTGACATTACCCATAAGTTCATGTGAGTTCACATTTAAAAGGATGATTTCTTGTCAACTGGTGGTCACTGGTTACTAATGTCTAGTTATTACTTCCCAGGAATGTGCTAGATGGCAGGTGTCTTTATAGGTTATGTAACAGCTCAATGAAAATTTGGTTTTGCAATGAAGGGAGAAAGACGATGTAGATGCAGAGTACTGTGACTTTTCCCGTCAATTGTTCAGTAAATTGCATCTGAGTGCAGGGGTGTTACAAAAGCCCGCTGTGCTGGTGTGGGGAGGGGGTGGTGGCAGCCACGGGGAGCTGTGACCAGCGTGGGCCACTGTGGCAGTGCGGTGGGTGGCACAGCCCCCTTCTGCACTGGCCTGGGGCAGAGCGGGGGCCCTAGTTCAGCGATCCGGTGCCTGCCGACGCTTTTACAATACAAAGCACCCAGTGCTGGATGCTGAAACACAAAGCCAGGGTGGGGCTCTGCCTCAGGATCACTAACTTTTCTGCCTCTTTGTGAAGGGAAGAAGAACTCCATCCTCCTGCAAAAATTCCAGAAGGACCTCAACACCGGCGTTTTCAACAACCAGGAGAACGAGATCCTGAAGCAGATTGTGAAGCACGACAGGGAGATGGTGCAGACCATCGCCCCGGTGAGCCTGCAGCAGATGCCGGCCCTCAACTCCAGCACCTCGGCCTCGTCGTCGCGGGGCCGGACGCAGTCGCCGCCCGTGTACAGCACCAGCAGCCTCTCCCACGGCAACCTGCACTCGCCCTCGCCCAGCACGCAGACGCCCCAGCAGGCTGCCGTCATCCTCTCGCCCTGCTCCTACACCACAGCCGTCTGCAGCCCGCCAGTACAGAGCCCGCTGGCCGGCCGAACTTTCCAGTACGCCTCGCCCACCGCCTCGCAGCTCTCCCTGATGCAGCAGCAGCAGCAGCCGCAGCAGCAGGCGCCGCAAGCGTCCCAGCAGCCCCCCGGCGCCGCGCAGAAGAACGAGGTGCACAAGAGCACCCAGGCCCTCCACAACACCAACCTGACGCGGGAGGTGCGGCCGCTCTCGGCCTCGCAGCCCTCGCTGCCACACGAGATCTCTACGCTGATCGCCAGGCCTCACCCCACCGTGGGCGAGTCCCTCGCCTCTCTCCCGCAGCCCGCCCCCGGCCCCGGCGTGCCCCCGGCCGGCCGCGCCTCCGTCCCGCAGCGGGTCTCGCTCTTCCGACAGATGTCATCGGGAGCCATCCCTCCGAACAGGGGGGCCGCGCCGCCCGCTGCTCCCCTGCAAAGGGATTCTTCCACAGTCTTAAGCACAGAGCCCGAGGGAGACAAACCGCGTTTCGCCTCAAACTTATGATCCCTGGTGACTGTGAGCAACAGACTTGCAACAAACAGAGCACCATCCCCCGAACTGTTTTAGCCTGTTTCCTAATGTTCCCCAGCAGTCTACTATGAAAAAAATACTTTAGACAGCTTTGCCCTATGTAACGAATGTAAAAATTATATATGTATATGTATATACATATATATGTATACATATATATATTAAAAGAATTTTAAAAACTTGTTTGAATTCATGTCTTCCTTCCTCTCAACCATTAAAGAAGATTAAATTAAGCTGTAATATTTTTAATGTGTTGACTTTAAAATCAGCCTAAGAGCTGTTCTCTACCTAGGGGATCTGCTATTTTCACGGGAAAATTGTCAACACAGTAACAAACAAGTATTTAAAAAAAAAAAAAAATCGATTTAACTAACACGTAACACATAGCACTGACTGAGTGATATTCTGAAACCTTTGTTATTTCATTTATTGCATATACGTTGTCAATTTCTTGTGAAGAATTCAGTTGTTATTTTGCATTACATTTCATATGTTAGCACCATCCATTGGGATTTAGATTGGAAAAGCATTATATTGCAAACACCTGCAGTCTAAAGGGTGGCATTAGCACTCCTCTGGATAGGTTGAAACCTTATGACATGTCAGCCCTTCTGTTGTTTAAGAAAATTGGGTGGACTTTGATCTTCACATTGCTAAAGACTTTTACAAAGACTAAATATTGCCATTGTAAATAACTTTTTAGACCCAAGGAAAAATAGCTGCTGTGTGGTGTACCATTGCAAGGTCTTTGTTTAGGAATTTAGGTTCCGCTTTTCACTTCAAAATTTACAGTTTTAAAATTTGTTAAAGCTAAGTGCAACACAACTGTTAAATTGTAATGCAATGGCTTAAAACCTACGGTGTTACTTTTACATGCAATGTTTTATGCAAAATTGTACGCTTGATCCTGCAAACCGCTTGTACTTCACCAATACCATCACTTTTCTTCTTCTTGCCCTCAATAGCATCTGAGAATATTCCATGCATGCTTTGGAAAAAAAAAAAAAAAAAAAAAAAAAAAAAAAAAAAAAAAAAAAAAAAAAAAAAAAAAAAGACGATAAAAATAGGTTTGGTCAGTAGGAAAAGGCTTTATGGTATCTTAGAAAATAATAACCATTCATTAATTGTGTCTACCTTAAAATTCCTATAATGCTGACTTTGAATCTCTGGTTTAAGTCTAGAAGTGAGGTTTTTAATTTAAAGGATTATTTGTAAACCACAGCTTGATTTAGACTTTCAGATGCTTTCTGTGTCTTCACTGTAGTTTTGTAGTTGACTGTGGTGTTAATTTACAAAAATAAATATAATATAGCATCAAGTCTGTCTGGAAATGCACGATTTGCTCTGTGTATATTGTAATTAAATGGTTAGTATATCCTAAGGCATGTAGTGTCAAACATAGCCCATAGGTATGAGATTTATTATTTTTTATGTCTTCAAAACAGAAAGGAAATGGTGACAGAAAGCAGGGTTAAAGCATACTGTTTTGTGAACATTTTGTTTTGGTTGCTCAAACCTTCACATTATCTTATCCAGAAAAAAAAAAAAAATTCGTAATCATTTGTGCCTGATTTGTCACGTTAAATAGAGATTGAAACTAAATGTGTCATAATTTAACTCATTAAAAATCAGCATTATGGATATGGTATAAGCATGTATTCTGTTCCTTAAAACCAGGCTGATTCATGTTACGGAAGTGAATGCAAAGAGTTCTCTTTCCATTAATGCTGAGTTTAACGATGCATGGAAAAATTAAATAACATCACAAACTACGTAATGCAGTGAATCCAGATGTACTTGAGAGCCAAGTAAATATACTAAAGCTAACAGAGCTTGAGCCCATGCTGCCTGTTATACCTTTTACTAAAGTGGTACATCAAATAAAATTTTTAAAAAATCTTCCTTTTTTTTTCTTTGCTGACTCACACTCACCAGTAAAAATCTATGTAATTAACTCACTAACATGCTGCTGCCATTAATTTAAGTGACCTGGAGTGGAAATGGGGAAATGATTGTTTAAAAAGTGTCTCAAACATTATGGATACGCTGCAAGACCATTTATTTATCAGTACAATACCCCTTATATTATTTTAATGCTAACAAATTCTGTCAGTTAACTAAGATCATGTACTGATCTTGAAAACTGTTTAAGGTTTACATTTAATAGGAGAAATGGGGTTAGTAGCAAAATATTTTTATATATATTTTTATTTTATTTTAAGCACTATGAAGAAATATTAATTCACATGGTCTTTCAGTGAAACCATAAATAATTTTTAATGACTTTGTAATAGAGTGGACAATATCTAGGATTTGTATGTTAATTAAAAAAAATGGTACAGGGTATAAAATTATATACGTATATATATATGTATGTATGAATGTATATATACTTAGATTAAGAAACAAATGACTCACATTCCTGTAATATAAAGGTCCATTGCTAGTTTCAGAAGTGACCTATTTTCTCTGTACATAAGTAAGCCCGTAAGTATGAAATCTCACATCTGTACAAGTTGAAATGTATTAATGAAAAAAGGTTGGATCTTACTGCTGCTGGGAAGACTATAGATCTGGTTCTTACAATAACTGTATGATCAGGGATGAGTTAGATTTTTTCTTTTGTCTTTGCTCAAAGCCATAAATAAATATAAAAGATTATTAATAAATTGAAGAAAATATATAAAAAATAAAACCATGAATATTTTTTGTTCCAATATCTTTATAACTGAGCAAGTTTTGCTTTACTATGAAAGAAGAATTGTTTGCTTATCTCTTTTCTTTGTTCTGAGCCCAGAATGGTATGCACTAAGTATGGGGAGGTGGAGAAAAAACTGCGTTAGTAATTATGTGCACTCTTGAAAGAAGGGGGCTTAAAATTCAAGGATACTACCTTATTTACTCAACCAGTTCCTAAGCTATATTTCCTCTGCAGACTAGAGCCATTAATATTTATCTGTAATATTTGCTAAATACAAATATTTGAAAATTACATTTGTTTTTATATAAAACATGAAATATCCTGGTAGAAAATTCCAAATAGCTGTTAGTATCACTTAAGGAAACTGTATTCTGTCATATTTTCACTTTGTTTTACTGTATGTGCCAATCCCACATGATATACCTCTGAACTTGTGCATAATAGTTCAGACTTTGGGGGAACATTGATGTGGAAGTAATGTTCGTTATTTATATTTTAGGACATTGTAAATTAAAAAGCATAGTGCGTTCAAAGCAATAGCCCATTATGTGTTTTACATTATCTTCAGCAGGATCAATAGCATCCTAGACTGATAAACTGATTTAAGCAAGCATGAGTAGTTGTATTTTTAATTTACACTCTAGAATATATTGTGAATTCGTTTCACTAGTATTTAAGTTTGGGTCTTTTACTTTGCAATACTAAGATATTGCTTCAGTCCAGTAGTAGTCAATGAAATGATTTTCAAAAATACCAGCATTGCACTTTTTTAGCAGCAAGAGTTTGATTCTCCTATCTACATTTGACCACTGCACAAAAGATGCTTTGCTCTTTGGTCCAGTCTCATTATTTCATACATGTTTGCATGCAGAACCAAAAAAACAAAGGATTGTTTTGAAGTGATAATTCATGTCCCTGTATATGGTATTGATGTGTATCTACACACCAATTTAAATGTTTTTAAAATCTCTCAATTTCTAGTGTCTATATCTACCTCTGCTTACTTCCTACCTTACCTTGGACTGGAACCAAAGTAAATTTTATTTTAAATAGCAAACTTTCATGTCTTAATCCATGTCATTAAGAGTTAAGCTTAATATTTCTATTATCAAAATTTATCCATGAGTTCTCAAACCAATTTCAGTATTTCTATACATTTACATTGTTTTCTACTCTATAAGTGACGCTATCCAGTGAAGAAAAACATTTTATTTTGAAAATAAGATGTTAAATTTTTAAATGAGCCTGCAGTTCAACTGTTTTGAGAATATAGTGATGTTAGTAATTTCTGCTGTTTGTAAGTCCTCTGCTCACACCAAAAAACTGTTACAACGTAGGAACAGAAAGTGTTTGTTTACAAAACATGGGTCTGAGCCACAAGCACCATCTGAACACTCTAAAAATTGGCTGTGCAAATTTATTTGTTTAGTGGATTTGGCCTTTCTTCTCCTTCCTTTTTCTTTTTAATCAGGGAAGAGTAAGAGCATTAATATTGCCCTAGAGCACGTCCTATGAGAAATACATGCTGTGAGTCTTGAATTGATACATTTTTCAGGAACAATGAGTACCCAGCACTCCTTTGCATACTTAGCACTAGAATGCTAGTGCGAATCACCACCTTGACTGGCCCAGTGGATGCATGCAGATGGTATAATTTCTGGTCTGTGGTTACCTTTTTCTCACCTCAGTGAAGACATGTAGTACCTTAACATGCAATATCTTAACAAGAGTTTGGTAGCACTGAATTTTTCAGGTCAAAATAAAGTAACATTAGAAAGAGAAAAACAGCGATAGTAGACAAGCAGAGTATCAAACTAAATAAATTGATTTTAAATCTACCTGTGTATCTTCCATACACATTTTTAATTACTTCTGTCAATTTGATAAATTAAATTTTTAAACTGTTAGGTGGTTTAAGATGTATTCCAGGTCAGGTGATCCTTGGCCTGATGGACTGATGAACTCAAGCACATATTTGAACTGAATTTAATTTCTTCTCATCCTTGAAACTGTTCCTGTTGTGTGATGTTATTTCACCTGCTTGCAAAAGATACTGTATTTTTATCATTCTCCAGTTTTACACATGAGATTTGGAGTATGGTTCCCGCTATGCTCTGCTTTGAAGAGAGTGTGCAGTGCTGAGTTAGTTCTTACTGAAAGGTCACTGTCAAGTTTGGATCAAGTAGAACTGCAGCAGAAAAGAGAGGAGGTCAAATACTGTATCTTCAATCAGTGCAAACTAGCCTATGCACTAAAGGGAAGCAGGAACTTGAACCATTTGTCTGGAAAGTCAGCAGGCTACTGGAGGGACTCTTATCCTGAACCATGGGTCTCAACAAATCCGAGGTTCAGTCTGAAAATGCATCTCCAATGTCATCTGCTTCTGGGCACCACAGTTACCAAAAAGTTTGCATAGACACAGGCCATAGTTCCTATAGCATTAGCGAAGCATCTTGTCTGCCTTCTATTTAATGTCTACTCCACTTTTTATAGGTTCCATATTGCACTTGACATCACAAAATCTGAGATGTTCTGTGGGTGGTTACATTGAATATGGCCACTACTTATAAATCTACTTACACACCTTTCCTTCAGAAAGCAAAATGTGTGCAGTCTATGCAGTTTTGCTGTTGCAGTGTAGAGGTTTTAAATGAAAAGGTCTGGTTTTGAAGTAAGAAAAGTTCCTATGTATCAGAGAACAGTAACTGCAGATCTCAGATCTTCTAGGCCAGGTTCTTCTTGAATTGGATTTTTTATTTCTCTGCGAAGTCAACATTATTACCGTGTTTGCTGTGCTTGTTACACTAGAGGTGTAGTCTGCATTTTTGAGGAGATGCCTGCAGTGTTTTATGGCAATTAGTTTTTTCTAAGTGCTGGGAGATTTACATCCAATTGTATTGGTTCCTGTAGTCCAGCCAAGAGGCAGTGTGAGGAGTAACTGATGCCAGGTCATTGTCCACTGCAGCAGGAAATCTAAGAGCAATATTAGAGGTCTTCTTACAAAGAACCAGAAATATTCCTAAATATGACCTAGACTGATCAATTCACATCTGAACCTTTTATGATAAAGTAGACTATATTGTAATTGCAAACTTTGCTTTTTTTAACATCTGCCAGTCAAGACCATTTTGTCTGTGATTTGTCTTCATCCTGTACTGTCATCTTGGCAACAGAAATGTGTACCAGTATTTGGAGGCAGTGCTATATCTCAGCTGTATTTCAGTTTTGTTGGTTCCTACACTGATATTCAAAAGAGATTAAGAAATACTAAAAAAAAAAACCCAGCCAGGCAAACGAGAAAGGAAGTGTGGACTGTGTGCATATTACCAACTGGTATTATGCTAATGCCTACCTCCAGGAAGGACTCATGTAATAGAATGGTTTTGACATCTCCTTTCTTTCCTCCAGTAGCAAGAAGTTGTTCATCAGATCCACCAGACAAATCAGATTACAGATGGAATAGCTCAAGGCTTTTGCTTCTGTTCATGTCTGTTTTGCAAGACAAAAAGATGTGGACACAAATCAGAACTCCTAGTCAAAGTCTTGATTGAACTGATGCACATAGAGAAGTAAAATTTCTTTATAGAACGTATGCTAATCTTAGGTCAACTAGCACATAAAATCGGAAAACAAGCTTTTAGACCATGGGAAAAAATTCATTTGTTCACCACTGCATGCATGACTTAAAGCGGTATGTGTCCCTAAATACTTTATAATCTACTCTGTGGGTTAGATCAAAAATAACCTCTGAGCCAGAAAGTGAGAAACTGCGTCTTTGGGCTTTTAATCTTCTTTTTTGTTTGCACATGTTTAAATGTCCCAGAATAACAATATAAAAATATAAATAAATAAATAAATAAATAAATGGACTTTACAAATCCTTAAGGTTTTGATCCTCTATAAATAAGCATTCCAACTGGCTTTCTGTTTTTTATGAGAGTTGAGTTAATCAGAATGGAAATGTTTTACATATGACGTCTCTCAGATTTGGAGTTTGAGAAGATGAATACTTAATAGCCATTATTTTTTTGCTCAGGTCTATGACAGTCAAGTGTTCTGTGAAAGTGAAGTCATGTTTTTAACTGGTCATTTGTTGTTGATTTTACAGCTTGTTAGGAAAAAAAGAATTTGCATTGTTAATAACTAGCAAAAACTGACATATCTGGGGTAAACTTCCATAGTGTAGGCAGTGTTATTACAGCAGACAGCACTGAGCACAGAGCACCATATGTCATTGTCCTGGTTACACTGACTATCTCAAGTCCGTGATTGTCAAAGAGGTCACGTATTGTTTATTGCTGCACTCTTCTGGGTCACTTTTAGCTCTCTTATCCTCTCCCTAATACTCCTGTGCAAGACAGAGATACGACTATCTGGAACATACAGAAATTGTTCTGTCTTCTAGAACAGTTTTTTTCATCAGCTGTGATAGGTGATAAAATTCATTGCATCAAGTGGAATGATTGTTCTCTGGTTTGTTTTTTGTTTTTTTGTTTTTGTTTTTTTTTCTCATGTGTTTGGAGGAGCTTCTCAGTAGGAATGGGAAATACTGATATTACTGCTTGAGCAGAGTGAAAAGAGCAAAAGTGACAATAACAATGAGTAGAAGAAAGGCAAAGAGAATTGCCAGAGGCAGAAAAAAATTATTTCCTTGAAATAAGGCATTTGTGTGGAGATTCCCTGAAGGACATGAAAGGGATAGGGGAGGAAAGATGACAACATGTCATGTTCTATTTAAGGCTGCCAAGAGGCTCTGTCATGAGGGTAGCGATAAAGCAGGAGGAGCTGGAGAAATCAATCTCTCTTGTTTCTGTCACAAATACAGGCCTTCTTTTAGGGAATTTATTTTGTTTATTTTGGGAACTGAGAGTTGATAGACCCACTTTACCAGATACTCCTTTTGATAGCTAGAGATAGGCCTCTTAGAAGAAGATGTAAGAGGAAAATCACAAAACTTATGGGTATTCTGGGCCACTTATGGGCATTCTTTATGCCACTGATCCCATGCATGCTTGTAGCCCCTTTTGTGTATTGAAAAATGCTGTAGTAATTTATTTTTTCGTGTTATAATAGCATTGCACTCTGTGTCTAACAATTACTTTTATAAATCTTGGAAAATGTGCACAAGATTTGTCAACATTGCGAATTAAACTTCAAAATAGGCTGAAACAGTTTTACTGTGAGTCAGTCCAAATAACTTAGACGGAAACCACAGAAAATGTTAGTGAACAGGGCTTCGTGGAGGCTGGGACTGAGTATAACCAGCATATAAGATTTCCATTGATCTTTCTAACAAAGATTTATTCTAACTTAAATCCTGCACATCCCCCTATCTTCCTTATTTGCTGTGGCTTATCTCCCATTTATTTTTTGCATATCCTGTAAGTCATTTGTTGGCTTCTAGGAGTGAAGCCAGAATGTCACTGTCGTGGTGGTAAAAGTCAACAAATCATGACAGTACCCCACAAAACTATGATAAATCTGTCTTTGGCATCCAGAGACTATAATCGGGGAAGGTTACTTGGTTGCTTCATGGTATGTCCTGCAAATATTAGGGTTAAAGAGAGACATGCATTACTCTGAAATTGAACTAGAAGAAAATCCAGAACATAATTGAATTATATATATTTACACATTAAGTTTTAACATTATGGTCAGGGACAAGCAATTTCATTATAGATAATAACAGTAAGTCTAGAATAAGTGGCTACATTTTCTACCCTACAACAAGTGAGTTTTGGGAGGAAAAGAGATGTAATGCATTTAACTATTAATATCTAAGAACAATCATGCTAATTGCATTTTGTGATGGAGCATCTTATCTAAACAGTCATATAAATTTGTTGATTGTGCATTGGTACTAGCACCTTGACGATAATGCCCTTACAGCAAAATGGTGAAAAGCTTTTCAGTAATGTATAAATAAATAAAATTAAAAAGGTTGCAACAAAACTGTTATGTACATAAGTCTAAATATCGTGCAGGGGCTTTTATGCAGACAGCAGTGAAATCCAGCCCTTTATACCTTGAATACACATTGGATATTAAGTTGTTTAGAGCCATTTGTAGTCTGCAGCCATTGCTAAGTATGTGCAATACCATCAGTGACTGATGGGACAGTTTTTCAGCCAGCAGAAGAATGCTGGAAATCAGAACTATTGGTTTTAAACTTTAGATGCAGGGAAATTATAGACTGGAAGTATTTCCTAATCTTAAACAGTTAAATAATGATTAATATAATATTTTAGACATTTTATTTTAGATTTTTTCAGCAAGTAGAACCCTAATTTAGATCATTTATTAAGATTTTACCATATGCTAAGATTAAAGTTCCATCAGTAGGTATAAGTTTTGGTTCCAAAATAATTTCTTATATTTCATGTTGACTCTAGAGAACAGTGTAGGAGTACAACAAAGCAACCCTAACCCAATAGAACTGAACAGAGAGATTTCTTTAAGGGCTGGAGTAAAGAAATCTCACACTCTACCAATCACTATGAACAAAAATTCTTCAGCTCTGTTCCCTGAGTTTCACTGCAGTACCAGCCCTTCAGCTTTGGTGCATCTGTTGCATATGGAATTATTCATTTAACAGTTCATTCACTAGCCTTTTATCTAGTCTTCCCAAGTCCAGCTTGAATTTTCACTCTTTTTCTTCAGAGCAAACATAAGCCATTTTTACAATGCTTACCTGCGTTTTAAGGTAGTTTATATCATGTGTAAAACCATTTGCATGGGTTTTGGGACTGGTGTACTCTCCAGTTGGCAGTTAGTAACTAGCAGCATCCCTCTGGGTTCGCTGTCCAGGCCAGTATGGTTTAATGTCTTTATAACACTGATGGTGGGACAAAGTGCACTTTCAGCAAGTTTGCCAACTCCCCCGATTGACAGAGGGTGGGCAGGGTGAGGAAGCGTTTAATGTGCTGGAAGACAGTGGTATGCAATGCGCCCTCAACACGCTGAAGAAATGGGCTGATATTGATCGCATGAAGGTCAACAAAAGCTGTGCAAAGTCTTGGCGACTGGCATGGAGCTCTATTCAACATTACAGTCTGAGGGATGGCTGTGTAGAAGACAGTTTTGCCCAAGAAGTTGGGACATGAGGGTCCTGTGGACAACAAGGTGAGCTTGAGCCAAGGTTGTGCTCTAGCAGCAGAGGGAGCACTTGGCATTCTGAGTTGTATTAGCAAGGCAGCAGCCTGCAGGCTGAGAGATGTGTTCTTTTCCCTCAATGCAGCACTTGTGAGACTGAATCAGGAATATTGTGTCCAGTTTTGGGCTCCCCACTGTAGAAAAAACATTGTAAAACTGGACCAAGACAAGCAAAGGATAAGCAAGATATCCAGGTATATGGACAAGGAGAGGCTGAACAAGCTGTGCTTGTGTAGCCTAAAGATGAAGTGGGAGGTCTTGAGGAGGCCTTAGTACCTGATCCAAGGATACAGATGGAGTGGAGCCAGCCTCTTCTTGCTGGTGCACAGCAATAGGTTGATGCACAACAATAGGCTGAGAGGTGATGAACATAAGTTGGAATATAATAATTTCCAAATAGATATCAAGGAAAAGTGTTTTTTTACTAATAGGGCACATGAACACTGCAACATGAACTGAGTGAAGGCTGCAGCATCTCTTTCCTTGTAGATTTTCAAGACTAAGCTGGACACTGCCCTGAGGAACCTGATCCAATTAGAGCTGTTTTGAACAAGGTGTTATACTGGAGAGACCCCAGAGATCACTTCCAACCGAAATTTTTCTTTAATTTTATGATTGCAATGTTACCGTCTGTGCCTACCACTCCTGCTCCCCAGCACCAATCACTTTGTCTAAACAAGCTTGTATCCAATGGTCTTTGTCAAAAGTTAAAGTCACTGCTGCTTTTTTTTAATCTGGAGACCTTTTCTGTCATGGAAGTTGTAGAGAACCCCTTGTATAAGGAGCTTTAGGAGAAGTGAAGTTCCATGAAATCAGTTCTCTAGTTAAAAGAAAGGGATAAAGGGAAGGACACAGAGGAGAGGGGGGAAAGGCAATAAAATGTCTCAGGTAATAGAAGTGTCCTTGCTGGAAAATCGTTAAGTAAAACTACCAGTTCTTTCCTCAGGCAGTGTTATTTCTGCATGCACTCAAGCCTCTTCTGTTCACTCAACTGACAAGTATCTTTACTATCTCTCACACTTAACACTATGGTGCCAGCAGGCTGGGCTGCATTCCCTGCTGTCTCCTGCTATAAATCAGAACAAAAACTGTCAGCAAACTTGTAGTTATACAGCCAAAACTCAGTCTTTGTTTGTGGCAGTAGTGCAAAGGCAAAATTAAAGCTGATAAAAGCATCTTTCTTATGCATGTGTGGATTATAGGGCAGCGTCCTCATCTGTAATACGTAAACCAGATATATTTGTTTTGTATGCACTGTCACTGCACACAAGCTGAGCATGGTCCTATATGTTTGATCTGTATTGAAGAGAATAAAGTATTTTGTTCGGTTATCAATTTTGTTCATTGCACATACACAAAATTGAACTGATTTCATGTGTGTGCAATGGCTTTTATGGACCAATAATAATGAAACATTGAAAGTAGGAAGGAGAACCAGTACCTGTAAATGCTGTTATGTGAGGAGAGACAGCTGGTTGTGTGCTTCTTCCACACATGCCTGGACTGTGCGACAGCAATTACTCTTCATTCAGGAAGTGGTTTCAACTAGGCTTCAAAAAAATAGTTATAAACTTTTTTCATTTTTGAGGATAAAAGCCTCCTTTCTAGTTGAAATTTGAGTAGTAGAGAGGCCTCTCTGGCTCTGTTGGCTGAGTGAGGTTTCTACAAACCAAAGTCACCTTAAGTTAGAGGTTTCTACAAGCCAAAGTCACCTTAAGTTACTGAGATTGTTTTATTATTTCAGAAGACAGGCTCAAGTCATTTTGAAATTTTTCCTTCCAGTTCTCAAACTGTGCAATCAGAAGCACATAATAGTTAACATTTGAGCTGGCTAAGAAGAGTTCCAGAGAGAAGCTGATGCCCAATGCAGTAGCAGAATGCTCTTAATAGTATCTTAGTTAATTTGGATTTTAAATATTAACATAAAGCAGTGGTATAATTCATACTGCTGCAAGTTAATTATTATTATTATTTATCTCAAGTTTGGTTGTAGAATCTCTCTGTTAAATAAAGTTTTAGTAATTTTCAGGTACATGCTGCAAAAAATTCAGGCCTTTTTGCTCAATTAGTTGCTGCGCAGATAACCGTGGTAACAATATGACCGTTTTAACTCTTCTTGTCATGAATCTAAGTACCCAGGTGAGATGCCCTCTACTATTCAGAGACATTTCTGAATCATTATGCTCTAAGTGAAGACTTCTGCCAGTAGTCAGTACTACAAGAAACTTCTAATTTCCTTTTGGCTTCCATACCATACTCAGAAATATGGATTCAGGTGAATCATCTTTCTGAGGATGAGGCATAAGCCAAAAAGAACACAGTGGAATATTCTTATTCCAAGGGAAACCTTCTGGCCATATTTTTGGAAGAGAAAAAAACCCCTTGTGCTTTGAACAAATGTGATTTATAGCCATTGAGACACATAAGATGCAGAATCTTAAACAGCTGAGTTTTAAAGTCTCTATTTCTGGAGTGAAACTACTTTTCCAAGAGTGATGTTTTTTTCCCAATTAGTTGGACTATATGGAATCTGTATGTATTGTAGAACATAAAAAATTGGAAAGTGCTCTGTTTCACTCTGTGGTGCCAGGTAAAAATTCATTATTTTATAGAATACACAGTAGTCCATTTCCTTTGTACTTTGCAAGGAAAAATCTAAGTCTGAAAATTAAAATACTGACATATTCATCTGCCTCTGCCACTCTCTTATTTAAGATTTCTTTTTCCATGTTTCCCTGGCCTGCCATCTATACATTCATTTCTGTCTCCATTGTAATAATGTCCTCTTTTATTGCTTTTAATTACTTTATTTTTTTGCAAACCTGTGGTCTTGGTTATTAAGTTCTCTTTTCTTAACAGTTAATGTTGATTACTTAAGGCTAGCCTTACATCTGTAAAGATAATTTGCAAGCCCTTGTAATTAATTAAAGTGTAAAGTCAATATGACAGTTTTGTTCACTGCCACCAGGTTTACTAATACTACTTAGCCTTAAAGACATTTTTTCAGCATCAGTCCTCTGGCAGAGACATCTTAACAGCTCTGCTGGCCCATGTGCAGATGATCAGTGTCTATACTCAAGTTCAAGAAGAAAATACAATTGCATTAATTGATGATGTACAGGAAACAATTTTTCCTGTGATATGAGAGCTGCCTTGCAACTTTTGCTTCTCTATTTTCTATCACGTGCAATGGGATGAAAGAAAGTCCTGTGCAATATACTGATGTAGGGACTGAGACTATTGACTTAGATGTAAATGTGGTTTCCCAGATAAGTGCTCTAAGTGGGAAAGATGTAGTTTCAATCTATACAGTCTGCAAGATGCTCGTGCTATAAGTGAAATGAGGAACTCTGCTTACAGTAGAGTATTGCTGATCAATGTTTTTGTCCAGGAGTGATCCTGCAGCTTAGGGACTCCGTGTATCTTTGCTGCAGCTGTGTCAGCAGAACACTGCAAGCTCAAGAAACAAGTGTTGTAGACAACTTCACTGACTATACTTGAATTCACGGAGTCAATCATTTGAGCAAACTTTCCAGCAGAAAATATTTCCTGAGCTAATCTGGGCATAGTCTGTTTCCAAAAAAGATTCAAGCTTTATTTTTCTCTGGCCTGGAAATCTTTGTTTAAAGAGTTTTATACGGCTTTGTAAAGGGAAATAATTATATAAACCCATCTTACAGTGTTGTGACAGTGTCTGTGTTCATTCTAGGTGAAATAGAAGTCAAGCCATGAATTAATTACATATCAGGTACAGTTCATATCAGTGACAGAATAGTTCAGTGTCGAAAAGGCAGCGTCAGCGAAGACCTGTTAGTGCAATGGAAACTGAGAAGTTGGGTGTGATTAGCTCAGAAAAGATTGCTATCCTTTCTCTTAATTGCCCTCTCTGTGAATTACAAATGGATTATATCTTCAAAGTTTTTTGTGGCATCCTTGAAGTCTTGTTGGAGAAGCAAGTATGGGCATGGGCTTTAGTGATATGACAGACAGAATTTAGCTTTGGGGTTTCCAAAACTGGGAAGACCTGAGCTGAAACAAGATACTTAAATTTATTTTCAGTTCTTAGTAATTTTTTTCTCTTTCAAATAGTAACATAAGAATAAAGTTAAGATCTCTGTATGAATAAACACATATCTTCTGATATAATTTCCAGTTTGCCTTACTCAAGAAAACTCCAGGAAGTGGCATGAATTTTCTTTTATTCATATCAGTCACTCTGTTTTCACAACCCATGTAACTGCTGCTTTAGGGAGTTTAGAACAGTGCTAAAAGCATACACTGTGCACTATTACTTCTGTAAAACATTCCTTTATGTTGAGAAAATATTTTATTAGTTAATTATCTTAAAATTAATTCAGGGCTATAGAATCAGCTGTCTTGAAGTACAGTTTTCTTAAAATGTGGGAAAGTATAGGTTATGCATTACACAGCTCTAGAAATTAGAGTGCTGCTAAGATACTTGCATTTTTTTTAAACACTAAGAAGGAGTTGAAAGTGATCTTTTTACCCATCAGATTTATTTTTCTCCTGGATCTCTTTACTGCTTAGGGAAATTGATCCATAACTCATCCTACTGAAAGAACATTGTACAGCATCACAGATCTGACGATTAAAAAAAAAATGCTCTGTACAATATTCATCCCTCCATTCTTTCTATACAGTTTTTACTTTGCTAATGTCCTCTTTGTCTTAGAGGTAACAATATTTTCCTGATTAGTTGACATAACAAAGATATTAACAATTTCTGACCAGTTCTCAGAATAATTTGAGACAAGGAAATTTCATTAACCTCAGTTTACAAATGGAGAACAGAGTAACAGGACTAGAAATCCCTGCCAGAGTCAGGAGTCAAACCATCTTTGCTTTTAGGAGAATCCCAAGTTCACTCTGCCTCAGACAGTGCATGCAGCTTGTACTGACAGTCTCCCTAACCCGTATCACACATCTTCTCTGAACTCAGGCTGTTTTTCAAAACACAGTAAGTTCAAGTGATGTAGGTCCTGAATATTGTTCTATCTGTTGTGGTGGTGAGGTATGAAGCCCCAGAGATGCAAAGTAAGAATAAAGTTGGAGTATTCTACGAAGAATGAATTCCTTTGAGGAGCTAAGTAATGGCTTTGCGAACCACTAGAATTTGAAGTCTCCAGGCTGCAATATAACACAATATAAGGAAGAATAACTCACTGCATGTGCAAATTATTTCCAGTACCTGCTATTACATGTCTGCTTAAGTGCAGACAGGATTGTTTTCACAGATGTGGCTGTATATAACTAGTCAAACTGAGGTTCAGGTAACTGGACAGATTATATTAGAATATTCAGAGCCTGATGTTAACTGGGTGCAGCTCATGAGCTGTATTTCATGGTGTAATGTTAAGTGGAAGGACTACCTTTTAATGTTTTCCCAGAATACGTGGACCTGCTTAAAACAGTAAAACAAACCTCCTCAGGCACATGTTCCGTGCAAAATTTAGATACTGGACTCCAGTCAAAATCAGCTCAAAAAGCAAAAGATGTGGAGTTTAGGAGAGCTAAGAGATAGTATTTTCTTCTCTTTGACATTAACTTGGCTGCTTGAAGACCAAGATCCCTTTTCAGAGTTTCCTTATATTTCAGAATTTCCTTATATTTCAACTAAAGAATTCATCAACCATATTTAAGATCTGGCTAGATAAAAGGAAAGCATATGAGCAAAGCATAGGGAAAAGTCTCATTACCTTTCAGCTGCTTGAGTCACTTCACACCAGTGCTCTACTGTGTCACTTCCTGGTTGTGTGCCTCTGCCATGGTGTTAGGCTATGTGCAGACAAACAAACCCTTCAAAGAGTTAAACCTGACTGTCAAAACTATCAGCAGCATCCAAGCATATATTGCTTCACTTCCAGGTCTTGGTTTTAGAGTTCCCATTTTAGGTCACACTCTGCAAGACTGTTTGGCAAAGAATAAGGTAAAAAGTGTTAGCTCGACACAAGAGAGTAAGCAATTTGTCAGAAAATAGTTAAGTAATTACTTAAAAAACCCCTTCAATAAACAACAAACTTTTATGCTCAGTCAGAACCTTTTCCTATCTTGAATCTTCCAAGAGAATTAGTGCCAACTGAACATGCCTTGATTTTATATCTAAATGGATCCTTTTTTGATTCAAACAATCTGAAAGAATGTGAATCACATAGTTAATGGAAGTTCGTATAAAAGTTTTATACAAACATCAATGCCCCATGGTGTTTGTTATAGTTGTCTTACTATGGTACAGTGTTACCAGCCCACACTAGTTTGCTGCGACTCTTTTGCTGTTTCATACTTTTTATAACAACCCCCTAAGTAGAACAATGAACATGCACCTATGTCAGCTTCACTAAAAGAAAAACTAAATCTAGCCAAGCCGAAAATATGATCAGGATGTGAGGTAAACAAAAAAAAAAGAGCAGAGTTTCACTATTAGTTAGTTCTAATGCATGATTTTTAAAAGCCTGAGTTTAGCACTGTCACCCTCTCATTACCTGGCGGAACTGAGACGTGCAAACTTGGGTGGAAGGCCAAACGACATTTTTTCTTTCACCTTGCTTCCTGACTTCTTCACTGGGGGCAGCAGCTGTCCCCAACACGGTGCATCCTGAGAATTATTGCCCGTTTGCAGTATTAGTTTGCAGTACTATTATTTGCTGTTTTGCAGTGCTCAAGAGTGCCAGTACTATTTGTTTCATTACACAATGGTCATGGGATTCAAACGGTTGATTATATTTTTATACTGTCTTGCCCTCAATATTCAACAAATTGCTACTTTTGCACTAATTTAATTAAATGAGAATTGCTACAGTGAGAGAAAATTGAACATTACTGATGGATGATACAAAGTTCTTAATTGCTTACTGTAACAAATTTGCACCTGATAAGGATATAAATATCACATTTAAAATGAAATCACTTTAACAATCTAAGGAAGAAACAGTTGTGAAAAGTAAAAATGGCTTTTAAAGATACTCAATACATTAATTTGCTTTATATTTACTTTTCAATGAGGTAAATTTGATCTTTATTACCACTGGGGATTTAATAGAACCTGGTTTTCAGAGTTGTACACACATTTGTACACATTATGAAACAATTAAAGTTTGTAGACCATTGCTTATTATTTTCACATTCCTTCCATGAATTTTAAAAGAAAAAATCAATATCTTACAAGGCAATAATAAGTACTTATTGATAGCTCTGTTCTAAGTTATTCATGCAAGGTAGTCTAGGCCTCCAAATGCTGTGCTCTGTTGAAATATACAGGTCTCATCAAGTGTTTACTGGAATGACAAGGCTAATTCCCCACTAATTCGTAGAAATCTAAAGTGATTATAAATAAGTGAGATGTGTTTCTTAACAATACGAAAATAACAAGGACTTACTTGACCTCCATTTTATGAGCTTTGGGACAGACCAAAATTATGCATTTGAACTTATACACACATATGTGTGCATATATATATATATATATGTATATGTAGCCATTACTTACCTATTTCTCTAGACTCTTATCCTCCTGGTTCCCTGCAGAAAATACTGCTTTATTCCTAGAGACAAATGAGGTAAAGATGTTAAGACAAAAAGGTTCATTCCCCCATGTCTTTCAGACTAATTTTGTTACTGCATCTTCTTGGGGATCCAACAAATTCTCTCTCTGCTGTTTTTGGTTTAGGCTGTCCCAACATTAGTATTTTTTTGATTCATAGCAGTTGTGGTTTTCAAGCAATTTCCCTGATTGTCTCCCAGCTTGTTTTTTGTTGCAGAAGGGCTCAATTGCCTTTCTAATCTTTGCAGACTGGGTTTTGGGCCTCAGCAGCAGCTGTTAATGACTACTTCATCATAAGCAGACATATTAAATCTTTCTTTCTTTCAGATACTGCTCTGCCAACCATGGAAGAAAATATACTTGTACCCATACCTTACAATAAATTGAAATTTTTCATCAGCTTCTAATTTCAATATGTCCAGGTAGCAGCCACTTTCTAACTTAGAGTATAACTTTTTAGTTACAAGCTGTGAAGCCTTTTTTGCCTCTGGATTACATCTCTATGTGTTTACATTCTGCCTGTGATCTCTTGAGACTTAAAAATGCTTTTCTGCTCATCCATTTCTGAGGAGCTGAAGGGGAGTGCTGTGAGAGTCGCCTTCCATTTCAACAGATGACAAGGTGGAGGCAGACCTGAAAGATGCTGTTCCTGCAGAGACCGAGTAGGCTGTGGCCATTTGAAAAACAGCTGGGCACATTGTGAATAACTACCTTAATACTGGAGCTGAACAGGCTGCTGCAGTGTTCAAACCCTTAGGAGGCTTTTCTGTAAAGTGTGAGAGATTTTTCTTGATGGATTTTAAAAGCATCATGTAGTAAATAAGTTATAGGACTATAATGACAGGCTGAGAGCCTACAGAATGCCCGCTGTTTCTTGAAAGACAGACCAGCACCTCAGGGAACCAAACCCAAATCACAGAATTACAGAATCATAGAATGGTTTGGGTTTGAAGGGACCCTCAACCGCTGAGTTGGAAGGGACACACAAGCATCATCGAAGTCCTGCACAGGACAGCCCCAAGAATCACACCATGAGAGTATTGTCCAAAGACTTCTTGAACTCAGACAAGTTTGACCCTGTGACTCTTCCCTGGGGAGTCCGTAGTAGTGCACAACCACCCTCTGAGTGAAGAACCTTTTCATAGTACCTAACCTAAATCCTCTCTGACTCAGCTTTTCACCATTCTTTTGGGTCCTGTTACTGGTCACCACAAAGCAGAGATTAGTGCCTACCACTCATATTCCCTCATGAGGAAGTTTTAGACTGTGATGAGGTCTCCCCTTGGTCTCCTTTTCTCGAAACTGAACAAGCCAAATGACCTCAGCTGCTCTTTGTATGGCTTTCTCTCTAGGCACTTCAGCATCTTCATGGCCCTTCTTTGGATTCTCTCTAATAGCTTTAAATCCTTCTTATAATGTGGTGCCCCAAACTGCACACAATATTCAAGGTGAGACCACCTCAGTGCAGAGCAGAGAAGGACAATCCCCTCCCTTGACCAGCTGGTGATGCTGTGCCTGATGCCCCCCAGGACACAGTTGGCCCTCCTGGCTGCCAGGGCACTGCTGACTCATATTCAACTTGTCATCGGCCAGGACCCCCAGTTTCCTTTCCACCACACTGCTTTCCAGCATCTCATTCCCTGTCTGTACGAACATCCAGGATTGCCCCAAATCAGGTACAGAATCTGGCACTTATCATTATTAGTCATCATAAGGTTGGCAATTACCCAGCTCTCTGATTTGTCAAGGTCTCTCTGCAGGGCCTCTCTGCCCTCGAGGGTGTGAACAGCTCCTCCCAGTTTAGTATCATTGGCAAACTTACTTGATATATCTTCATGTCCTGCATCCAAGTCATTTATGAAGATGCTGAAGAACACACGGCCTAAGGCCCTGTGAAACCCCTCTAGTAACAGGTCACCAGTCTGATGTTACCCTACTCACTATGTACTTGATCCATGAGCCAGTTGCCCACCCACTGCGTGATGTGTTTATCCAGCTGTGTGCTGGACATTTTGTCCAGAAGGATCCTGGGAGAGACAATATCGAAAGCTTTACTGAAATCAAAAAGATTACATCAGCTGGCTTCCCTTGATCAACTAGGTGGGTTACCTTGTTGTAAAAGGAAATCAGGTTGGATAAGCAGGACACTCATCTCATGAAGACGTGCTGGCTGTGACCCATGACTGCATCATCCTTCAGATGTTTTTCAACAATTCCCAGAGTAATTTCATTCATAGTTTTACCAGTCAGTGAAGTGAGACTGACAGGCTTGTATTTTCCAGGGTCATCCTTCTTGCTATTTTTGAAAACTGAGGCCATGTAGCCAGCTTCCAGGCAACTGGGACTTCTTCAGATTCCCAAGTCCACTCAAAAATCATTGAAAGTCCTTATGATGACATCAGCCAGCTCTTTGAGTATTCCCAGATGAATCCCTTCAGTCCCCACACATTTATCAGGATCTAGCTGGAGCAGAAGGTCCTGTACAAGTTCAGGTTTGATTGGGAGTTATTACATTACAGGCATGGTTGTCAAGCTCAGGGCATTTGGAGTCCCTTATCCCATCATCAGTGCTAAAGACAGAGGCAAAGAAAAACATCAAACATCTCTGCTTTTTCTATGTCCCTAAGATCATCTAGTTCCACCCATCCTGCCATGGGAAAGGAAAGTCTTCCTTTCTCCAGACATTTTCTCTCACCTTCTCTTTTGTGTGTGCTGGAGAGGGAGTTCTGGGCATTTTGGCTGTAGACTGTGAGCCCACTGCAGAGTGCACTTGAAGCCAGCTCTCCAATTCCTTCTCAGTCTCCCTGGTGTTACACTAGCGTTGCTTTCAAAGGCCATTATATGCTTCCCTGGCTAACATTTGCAGACATAGAATGACTATGGCTTGGCAGAGGGCTTCTAAAATTAGTTTATATTTTACATTAATTTTACAAATTATATTAAAGATCAATTTACAGAAATTTTTAGGTTAAAAATGATCAATGCATTATTTTAAATTGAGAAATACCTACATTTTAGGAAATGCTCTGTCTTGAGACCAGACTGTTTCTGTTAAGTCTGGTACCTTGCTTTAGGCAATGCCGTACTCTGCATTTTGTTAGCAACATTAAGCTCTCAGGTGGAAGCTGTCCATGAGACAAGGTTTGAAAAGAAGAACACCTTTCCCAGAAGGGCAGCTGATGGAAATGTGCAGTAAAGGCATCAGTAAGCTGTGTTTTGCCTTCATAAACGCAAAGTAGTTTGCTTATGGGCAAAGTTTGCACTTGTCCTCTGTCATACACACAGCAGTGCAAGCCTGTGCTGCAGGGCTGCTGCAACACAGTCATGGCCACAGCCACAAGTCACTGCAATGGAGTCAGGTCCCAAATTTGCAGTGTCAGCAGCTTTCTGCTAATTTAATCTCACCCTTTGGTGAAGTCAGAGGAGAGTCCTCTGTGAAAAATTGGAGACTATGTCTCACCATTGAGTAGGAGCATGCTAAAAGGCATCACTGAGGCAGTGCCATTTCACATTTAGTGTCCACTCATGACAACATATTCATAAGCTTGTTTTCCATTTTACTGCCGGCACTCCACAGGCACACAGCCTGGAGTGTCCTGCTTGTTTCTATCATCTGGTCCATTTCTCTGTGTTCATGTGAGCAAACTGTACCTTTGTTTAACAAAAGAAGCACTTTCTAATATTTTATTTACATACAGATTCACATGAAAATACTCTCTGCTACATTAAACCAGGTCTTTGCCATCAGCATGCCTCAGTAACTCAGAGAGTCCCAGAAAAATATATAAAGAGGAATTGGGGGGCAGGCATTTCAGTGTCTCTGTTTCTGTAATTCATATCTAAATGCATATGTAGTATTGCTATAATGGAATTAATAATAATTCAAATTTAACCACTCCTTACGACTGTCATACAAATAAGTAGATTGGAACTGTAAACCTGCTGTGTACGTAGCAGCATTTTCCAAAAAGCTCAGTAAGTTGAACTTTAAATTATCAAAAAATAAGGTAGTCAAAAAAGGAGAAAAAAAAAAAAAAAAGGAAAAAAAAAGGTCTTTCTTGGGTGCTGAAGTAAATTTTTTAAAAAGTGATTCTACTATGTGATTTTATCTATTTATGTTAGAACAATAAAGGATGTATGTCCACAGTGGGATCTTAAGCCAGACTTCTGTGACTTTGACCTGTACTATTTTTATAATATATTACACATGTCTATTCTTTGCAATAGAGGTTCATTTTTCACTGCAGTAACAGTAGGTGCTTAATATCACTGGTTTTTGACATCAATGTGCTTTATGAGAAAGGAAATATAAGTATTGATTTAGTGGAGAAAAGTTGATTGAAGGTCAAGAAATTATTCAAAGTATTGGCAGTATGTAGACCTGTGGGATACCATAAAAGTTTACTGGGTGAAAATTAATTGCTAATGAATTTTGTTAAAAAAAAAAAAAAAAAGAGCAGCTTTAAAATTGGTGAAATCATAAATAAACCAACAGAGTAGAATGGCCTTCTTTAACACTGAGATTGCAAAACTGCAGGGCAACAGACAGCGAACTGCTTTCAGGACAGTGCCAGAGGGAGGCAGTGGGAACATAGTGAGATATCCTGGTGGCTCAAATGCTGCTTCCCTTGGGCTTGGTCCATAGTAAAAGGAAATTTCCACTGACTTCAATAGACTGTGCATCCAGTCCCCTTTTAACAAGCTATTGGGTTTTTTAATTCACCATATGTCTCTTAATAACAAGATCACAACTAATAAAGCTCAGAAATTATGTGAGGAATTCAACCGTGAAATTAAACGCAACAAGCTAAGTCAGAAGTAGAACAACAATTAACAAAATGTTGGTAAATGTAAATCTCGGAGAATCTTGTAATACCTTTATATACTGCCAAGAGCACAGGCACTTAATTTCTTTTTATTAAATGCCTCTTGTAAACAATTAAACAGCACCAGCAATTCCTTTACTCTAGCTGTTCGTTCTGATGACAAGAATGCTTGGGCAACTGGCATCTAATTTCAGTGCGCTCCAACTGTAAATAAATTGTGAAGCCTTTGTGCATGCGTTGTAATATATAGTCATTTCTATGTGGGCACATATTCAGATTGTGTGAGATTGAAACTAATATAGTTTCAGCCAGACAAGGAAGAGTGTGGGGAAAGAAACAGCTTTTGAGAAACCTGAAATTATTTTTCAGAGTTTCTTTTTGGGACAGTAATAACACTTAAAGTTTTGAGTGTCAGAGTGAGAATAAAAAATTGATTCCCAGCATCAAGGCTTTTTGATTGCTCCTTTCACTTCCACTTACTTGAAAAAGGAAGACAGATTGAACAGATTTGTTATGTACAAATGTGAAACTATAGGTACAAGCAAAAATTTTCTGTATTAATTTCAAATGTTCCTTCAAAGTTGCTTGTTAATTTTGCGTGAGGAATTATTGAAGCTTCCACTGCCTTTCTTCCTTACTCAGCCATTAACATTCTGTATGTCAGTTAGAATTACAGGTTTTGACACAAATGTTCTGTCTCTATCACGTGTTTTTTACACAGCTACAACTTTGTAGCCTTTTCTGATTTCCAAATAGTTTCATACTTAAGAGATTATGGTTGGTTTGGAATTACCTTCCCCTCTGAAGTCTACAATTTAAATTTAAAACCTAAAATAAATGTCTAAGTAATCCAGGGTTGTTTACAGGAGATGAAGCAATCAAATTCAGACTCTGTGTTCTAATAAGAAATATTTCATGCACATTTTTATTAAATATTTGTTATCCTTTTATACACTTGGAAACCATGCCTTGCATAGGCTGAGAAACTGTGATATTCATTGGCATTTGTTTCATTAGCAATGTAAATCACTTTAAATGAGATATTTTGGCAGTCTCTCTTGAAAAATGCTGCTCATTAACTGAGAAAGAAGCAAGCACTCTAGGCATACTGCAGACTATCGGATTTCCAGGCTGTCCTTCACAGTATTAACCTTGATGAGGCTCCCTGGTATAACACGTGATGAGTTAGGTGACAGCAAAAAGGCTTGTGACTAAACAGGGGAAAGCCTGACCCAGAAATGAAATTTCAAGGAGAAAAGAGAGACAGGAGAGGCAAAGCTGTCCTTGGAGGAAGTGATGCTGAGCCACATAGTCCTTTCTAGGCCAAAGAGAAGCATTTTACTCCATCCAGGATTCAGGGCTGAGAATCCTAATCTGCTGCATAAACAAAGCCAAACCTTCAATTCTGGCTGAGAACTATGTCTTTTTGCCAGATAAATGAATAAATAATCATTTGGGATTTAAAAGACTGAAGCTCAGATTCCCACTCTGACTGGTCAGCAATGTGACGGAGATGTCCAGAGCTCCTCTGTCACCAGGGTATTTCATAGGAGACTTTTCTTAATGCTTCCAGGCAAAAAGCTCCAGTGTTTTTTTCTCCAGCCTACCGGACTAGACATTTTCAAAGGAGATGGAATTAAGCATAGCATGGATTAAAATTTCAGTACAAAGCAAGCACCTTCCCACATCCCAGGTGTGCAATCACATTGCAGACCTAACAGGACTTTAGAGTGAATTAGATACACAGACTAGCTGTTTGGTCACACTTAGGTATGGGGTCTATCACCACCAGGAATTCATTCCTTCATGGAACAAGTATATAGCAGAAGGAGAAGAGTTTACAGATAGTAGGCACCTGTTTAATAGTTGATGGGGTTTAATAGCAGGACTGCTGAGAATATCATCAAATTCTGTACGTAGGACCTGCACACCAATAATCCCATGGGGGACTGAACTGAATCTTCTTCACTCACAGCTCATTTTAACACGTTCTTTTTCTTCTGCGTAAATCATTACAAGTTGATTATATTTTATCCCTGTATTTTTTTTTTTGGTATGATCTCTGATCAACCATTGCCTTCTATGTGTGCTGCAGTATCTTACTGGATGTCAAGCTCCTCAGTACTGGGTGTATTTTTTTTTTGTTTTCCATTTTGCATGTCCCATTTTTGTGGCAAAAATGAACTTTAGTGTAATGATGCTGGAAATAATAGATGCAAAATGACAGTTGTGAAAAAACATATTTTTCTGATTCAGGAGCTTCAATTAATCACATTAATGATAGATTATTACTTCATTAGGCATTCAAAGATGTTACCTTCCTTGGCTATGTAAGGTAATATGCTTTATCAAGACCTGCACTCTTTATTTTATTATCGTATAGCTGAGCCAACCATTGCTGGTAACTTTTTATTCAGGAGAATTTAAAGACTTCAGGGATGAATAAGCTATCTCCTCACTGTTTGTTTTATTTTTTCTACTATTTACTAGTAGTATTTACTACTAGTCCTTGATAATTTCCTGATCATTTATGATTTGCTGAATTTTTATAACATCTCACTTTTTTGGTCATGTTTTGTGTGTTCTGCAAGAACAGACTTTCCACAGAAGGTTTTAATATCTTGAGATATCCAGTGTTAAACTTTGATCACTGTGTCTTATCACATTATTTGCATTTAAGACCCTTGAAACTACAAAACCCATCTTCTTTAAGATGTATATATTTAAAATTCATATACAAAAAATTATCTTGTTTCTCTTTAGTTGCTATTTTTCTGAGGTGAAAGTGTTTCTTTTAATTGCCCTGATGTAACTAGTCATCAAAATAAGGGAAACTGCAGGGGAGAAGAAAGAGGATACCTTTCATTTCTGTCTTTGGCTGATTTGGTGGTTTCTTTTCACCATAGTATAATCTATTCAGAGCATGTGTTTTAGTCTTCTGGCAGATAATAAGCCACTGAAAGTCATAAGCTGTCCTGGTGAAATGATTATTTAGAGTAGGAAATGTTGTTTTTGTTATAATAAAGCATGCCTATAGAACAGTGCTTCCTGTGAGACATTTCATGCAGCAATATTTCTTGCTGAAGTGCAGGCAGTGCCTCTTACTGAATCAGATTTGAAGACTTGCTTCAGGTGAGCCTCAAGGAGTGTGCTGTGCACTGCCATCATCAGTCTGAAGTACCAGTTCCCAGCAGTGAGATGCACTTCATTGCCAATGTGTTTGAACATAAAGTACAGTTCAGTTGGGCTTATTATCTTGGGTCTTGCTTGCTTGAGGCAGTTTTGGGGGTGGGAGGGCATGAATGCAATCTCCATAAGACAGTTCAGCACCCACAACTTCTGAAGGAATGACCTTCACATGGGCATAGCAGTACTCGGAGGCAGCAACATGCACAGTGCCTTGGCACCCCAGGCTGGCTGGGACCCAGAGTGCTGTGGACAAATGTCAGCCGTCCTGACAATGTGCATGGGCTCAGGCTGGACACCCCGTGTGTTAGCCAGTGGTGGTCATTTGCACTGTGTGACTAGCGAATGTATGGCCATCTCACGAGTTTGCAGTGCTCAGGTCATCAGTGATCCACTTCCCAGGGTTTCTGGGGACTGTAACCCTGGGTGGTGTGTCAGAAACAAGATAGCCCCTCCTTTAGGGACAAGTTCTATTCAAGATGAAATAGCAACCTGACAGGCTCTGAGTTTCTTGCTCCCTTACATGTTTGAGCAGTAAGTCTTTCTCTTTTTAGGAGCGTTTTTTAAGTTTTGAGGAAATCTTTGCACTTATACAATGCTTTACGGTGTAGATTCTTAAAAACATGTTCTAATTACCATCTATTTTCTGCAGCCTTGATTTTTATCTTATCCTTCCTGCATAAACATATATCAACTTTCCACTCTCACATATCTGAAGCTATTTTTCTTCAGGTTTTTTACACCATCCTGATAGAGAAATTTGGTCAGTAAGGGAAAGAGTGTGTTGTGATATATATACACAAGTCATTTGGATAAAATTCCTGTTCCTATTGATAGTATTTATGACTCATTTTATCCAGTTCTTCTTGATGTTTTATGAAAACATCTATCCTACAAAAATTTCAGTTTTATAGAAATTTCTGTTCATTACACGCTCACAAAAAATTGGCATGTATTCTTTTTAATGTGTATGTATAAATCTTTGCAAGATTTTCTTGCAATGTCTGTTTCCTCATCTTACTTATATAATCTTCCATCATTATATCAGAAGGAAAAAAAAGCGTAACAAATTTAGATGGCAAGTATTTACTAGCAAACAAAAGTAGCTGACAAAGCAACCTTTTCCCCCCCCTTTTTTTTTTTGAGGATGAATTTTGAATTTCCTTGATTCTTCCTAGTTTCTCTTTCCAGAATGTTTACTGATTTACTATTTGTAAAACTGATGTGTTCAAAGCTATCTAGCAAGGCTTTAATTTTCTGACTGTTGGTGTCTGTTCTAAGTCCACATGAAGTTAAAAGAACCACTGTAGGTCCTAACACCATTTTTAAGTTGACTGAGGAAGTAATGATCTTGTGAGAAGTGAAATACTTATGTATTTCCTTTCCTCATATGTCATCTTAGGAATTGTTTTGAACACATACATTTTCTCAGCAAACTCTCAAAAGTATCGTCAACTACATTTACAACACCAGGTCACAGCTCACCCATAACAGGGTGAACATGTAAATTTTTGTAGTGGTTTATAAGATCAAACTCTTAAAAAAAAAAAAAAAAGTCAAATGAAAAATAAGAATGAAAAGTAAAACACCTAACTTTTCAGTTCCATTGCTGAACATGTGATGGTTCATATACAGTCCTAAAAAACCCCAAAGGACTAGTAGTTTTCAGTAACTTTCCAAGTCAAGAAAATACCACTTTTTAAAACTTTATTTCTAATATTATTTCTAATATTTCTCCAGAATTTTAATTCCAAAGTGAATATGTTATCTGAGTAAAAATTGCACCTCTGTCTTAGGCAGCAAGAGGTTCAAGATAAAACTGAACCTTAAGCAGGGTCTGAGTGAAGTTAAAACATAGTAGCATAAGAAGTAAAATGCCTGAAAATGGTCATATAAGTTCTTTCCTTACCTGAATTAATGAAGAATTATTGTAAAGTTATTGTGCAGTATTGCATATAGTTAACTTCTTCTAATGTGAAAAATGTGAAAAGACAAGGAAATAAGGAAGTTGTGCTTCCACTCAAGCTTTTTTGAGTCTTTGCCATTAATTGTGTTTTTCTTCTCAGGAGTGTTCTTTACTGAACATGAATTATGTCTTTCACAGGCTCTGAATTTTTTTTGTGTGTGTATTTTTTACATACAACTTATATAGGACAGTGCAATTTATCACTCTGACACCACATTTTCTTCAGTGTGTAAAATAGTTTTCCTTTTGTTCATGAACAAAGTCCTTGTCTGTTAACTAAAATACATTACAATCATGTACAAAGCAGTCAACAGAATAAAAGAATTTATTCTGCAGGAATGTCTTGCCTAATGAAATGTCTACTCCTGTTTAGAAATATATGTAATAAACCAAAAACTCTTGTCCTAGTACAATCTAAAAATATAACTTGTTTTTAATTATTTGATGGTTTTAGTGATACAAATAATATTTTATCTATGTCTGTTTACCTTGCATTGAATACAGTTAAAAGATTCCAAAACTTATAAGCATTGAAAAAAATAGAATTTTATATTTTTAATTATACAGTATTTTATTTCTATTTTATTTCATATGTGTCTCCATATTTTTAATTCTTTCCAAGTTCTCTATTTTCAAAGATCCACCTGTTGATCATGATGTTTTCTATTTTTCTTTCATCCAGCTGCATCTTCTTTTCTCTTCTTTACCTCTGTACCTATGCAGTCAAGGTAAGTATTAGAATTTGCACATGTCCCTTCACTGAATGGCACAGAACTGGGTAAACTGCTCACTGCTGTAGAATCTGTGTTTCTTATGTTGTTTCTAGCGTGCTGTTGCTTCAGAGCACAGACACCCTGTTGTGCTGGGCAAGGCAGCCTGAAACTGGGTCTGCAGCACTGCAAAGTGGGTGCTGTGCGCTACTGCCCAGGACTTGCTGTCCCCAGACACACACAGTTCTCAAAGAAAACTCAACAGAACGTGGCAGCTGCTGGGCTCATCAGGATGGGAGTGATTTTCCATGAAGTTGTGACAAATGTGCACACACAAACCTTGCTTGCTAGGTAAATCAACATAGAGGCAAGCTAATGGGATTGTGATTTCTTCCTTGTTTGTCTACTGTGTTTACTAGATTTGTGTTTGTTTCTACCTGTTTGCTCTATCAGTTTTTCTCTTATTGTGCAGCTAATCTTTACCTCCAGACATGCCATGGGTATAGGTAAGCAGCCTGACAAAACCCTCCTCAAGAATGTGTTTTCAACTGTTCGGCAGGGATGGAAGTCTTTTGGTGACAGCATTATTATAAATACTAATGACCTCTCCCCTCTGTTGTTTTCATTACATGTCTCCCTGCCAACAGCTTCGAGAAGCTTTAGGAATTTATCATATAAGAGAATTAGGATGAACTCGAGCCAAGCATGTGTCAGGGGGAGAGGAGAGAAGGGGAAGTTACTACAGCGGCTGATGTAACCAGTAAAGATTTTTTCAATTTGTTCTCATTATTATGTTGATGATATTTTTTAATGACCTAGGAGTTTTTAAACAAAATATGTCTAAATACCTATATAAAAACTCAGTTCTTTTTGTTTATGGTTTGGTATTGCTAATACGTTTTTAAAACTTTCTTGAAAACTGTCTATAGTGAAGACATGAACTGCTGAGCTGATCTTCATCTTCTCTGAAGATGTTCCTATAACATTTGATTTAGCCACAATTAGGTTTTTCTGCTTAAAGTAGAACACAAAAGTAGTAATTTAATAACTAGATGTTCTCATTCAGGAAGTGCTCAGAAACAGGAACAATTTCAGTGTGAGTGCTTAGAGAGATTCGGGCTAAACCCACATTTTTGTACATATCAGATGATCTGGCTCAGGAAAGATGAGCTAAAATAGTAACAGTATTGAGGACTGGGTCTGGCTTGGTAATTACTTCTATCTTCCTACAAGAATTTACAAGTCATGTATCCTCTCCATCCCTAAAGTGATGGGCATTAGTAAAAAAGCTGCAGAGAGCATGTGGCAGCTTTCACAATACAATCCAACTTTTAAATCTGCTATCCAAATAGTCTTTTCCTGAGCATCTGGTTCATCCGTAAGATTAACGAAATAGTAAAATGTGTTTGAACAAGTGACTCCCTGGAATTTTACTGAAACAATTCCAATATTGAACCTTTGCATTTTTCATCCCTGCAGCCTATGAAGCATTGAAAATGTCAGTATTTTTAAAAGCAAAAAAAAATTAAAGAAATCTGAAGGGTAGATAATTTTTTAACTGACTTCTGCATGCACCTGCCTTTGATGTTGTACTAAGAGTCAGCAGAAAAACCTGCAACACTGCAAATATATTTTAGCATGTAGAATGACACATCTGGGACAGTGCACACCAGTGTAAAATATCAAATGCTGTGAGACTCCCAAAAAGCAGTACTTGCAAAACTAGAAATAGAAATAGGCTAAGATCATTAAACAGCAAAATTCTCCTAAAATAGATACACAGGTAGGGAAACATTACTTTTTTGCTCACTGGGCACTTATTCATTAGTTTATTATACTTTTTCAAGTACATTCATTAAGCTTTCAGTAACATTTCTGGGAATGGTTTAGTTTTTTTGTCTCTGAACTGATATTTTTTCCTATTAATGGAGAAAAGTCAAAATATATGTGGGGCTTTTTTCCCCAATATCTGAGACTAAATCGCTCCTCATAAATCTTACTGTGTACTTTGACCTTGTAAGTGTGACTCTGTGCTGTTCCCACACACAATCCAGAGGGAGTGCTCAATTATTAGATGGTGAAACATGGCATTGAAAAACATCAGCCTTCTTACTAGAGGTTGTACTATGTGTTTAATCCATGCATAATCCAGCTAGCATTAGCACTATTTCTAATTAATTGAAATTAAATGCACAGATGTAAGAAAAGATTCATGCTGCTTAAACACATGGTAACATAGATATGTCCATAGACTGAGAAAAGCATACGGATTACTGATTACCTTCAATTTTAGAAGGTCATGATACACCATGCCCTCCTGCTCTGTGATTGTCCAAACCAAGCAGGGCGCAGAATGGGTGTGGTTTAACTTCCCTGCAGTGCAATGCAGGGAATATCAGCCCCCTGGTGGATTCAGCGTTCTGCTTTGAAGTAAATCCCACCCAGAGACAAGAGATGACCAGCTGCACAATCCTTTTTTCTTAGAGAGTGCATAATGTAGCCTTTGTAGCAGCAGTAACAGCAGTAAGTTTGTTGATCCTGCAGTCATTTCAGGGGACTATAAGAATAATTGTCCATTTGTGCCTCCCTTATTCTCTGGTAGCTTCAGTGGGACTATTCTGGCCTCCAAGTAGAGAATCTGCATGCCTGATAATCACCTGATTACCAGAAATATTTTCAGTAAGCTACTAAAAACATATCATGTATAAGCAAAGTCACCTAGCACTTGAATTTTATAAATAAAAAATTCCTGGTTTAAAATAAGGGAGAGTATAACTATGAGGTTTACAAAAGTAAATAATTCCTCTATCCATAGTCTATTATCAGTTCTGGAAATTCTCATGGAAGATTAGTTAGTTGTGTTTCAATGTGCTTAGATTATTCAGAGTGTGGTTGGTATTTTGACACTGGCCTGCTCCACCTAGTCTGAGACTTACTAGCCTACCTGTTTATGGAATATATTTGAGCTGTAGATGGATTAATATATTCACTTGGTTAACCTCCCCACTGGAAATTTTACAAAAACAAACAAGAAATCCCTTGCAGTGGAGTTCAGCTAATACCTTGTCCTTGTGAAGAGGCACAAGAACTCAAGTGGACAGTTCGAATTGAATGAACTATGTTAGTCCCACTGACTTGGACTATCACAAGACATATAGCAGCTCATCCCAGTTTATGTTTAGGCCAGGAAATAGATTATGCGTTAGACTGTGTTATCTCTTGCATTTCACAAAATAACATTTTTCAGAAGGATTTTATATTGAGTCTTTTACACAACTATGCAGCCTTTGTAATAGGATACATGCAGAGATGTTCCTCTCTCAGTTGTTCAAAAGTCTCTGCCTTGCCTGCAGAGCCTTGTTCCTGACTTAATTTTCTGTTGCTTGGCTATGACTTCATTGGTACAGTTTCACTGTGGTTCTGCATTGAGGCAAAACTACAAGCATATTTATAAAGTGATAAATGGATCTGTAACAGAGCAGTAAAAAACTCTCTTCCTACATTTCATTTGCCTTTACTGACAAATCCTAAATTTTGTCAATTATACCAAAGCAACCAAATGTTTTGGACCTTTAAAAATCTACTCTGTGTGGCAATATCTGCTTTAAGGTTTTGCTACTGTCATCCTTACAGATACATTTGTACTTTTTGTAGGCAGAAAGGCCAAGTTTATTATATTTTGTTTCAGCAGAGGTCATTGCAACATTGATGTTATGTATTCTGGAAGTCTTTTGAGTTCTTTGTATACTAAATGGAGTTTCGGTGAGTTGGAACTCAGTCAGTATTGCTCCTAGCTTTTATACGTCTAGGAGAATCATAAAGTGCATGCTGAATGAGAACACAATTGTTTCTTTAAATTATTTTCCAAGTCAAATTTTCATTTCTATTTTTAATACTCAAAGCAGAAATATTCTTGCAAGCCATCTATACTTTTTGTCCTGAGCATGGATTTACTTAGTGTAGCACGAATGCTGCAGTCTGCTCAAAGTTATATTTAGCGAGTGAGTTGCAAGCCCAAGAAATCCTACACTCCGGCTTTCTGACTGGCCAAATAAGGTGTCTGGTTGCCAAAGAGAATGTGAAGTAACTTGTTTCTTCCCCTAGAATTGGTAAGCCTTCAAGCCAACATTCGTGTATTGAATAATGATGTTCACAATCGTGACTGTTGTGGTATTACCTATTTCTGAAGAGATCTGCTCATACCTCCACTCTAGTGTTTTTACATCTTCATAAGAAGTTACAGTAGGACAATGTCTCTTTGATTTCAATTCTTGAGAGAATAGCAAATAATCTATTTTGAGCAATTCTACTGGTTTTTGTAATGCTAGGGCTTCAAGACCTGTGTTTAACATTGGTTTTGTCAGTTCATTGACTGAATTTTATTCATTTGGAGATAATTAGCCACAACATGTCTCTGAGCAGAACTGAGAAGCTGAGATTCTAATGCGGCTTATTACACCACACCTTAATAATTAATTTATTAATTTACTATGTTATTGTCCCTTCTGCTAACATCTCCAAAACCTGTGTGAGCAAAAGTGGTCTCTGATCTTTACTAAGTGCTAATTCCTTCCAGGGGAGCTCAAGAAGACAAATACTTGAGGGAAACATTTTAATTGGATCAATTCAAAAAAAAATATCACACCTGTCTAGTTTCTAGCATTGTCTCACGTTTTTTAGTGAGTAGTAGTCAGAAAACTGTGGACAAAATGCTGCCATCATGTGGTTTTGTATTTATGGTCTCATATGTTTTTGTTAGTCTCTATAAGTCTTAAGCATCCTTTCTCTCTTCTCTGCTGCCATCATCTCATGTTTTGGAGCAGTAACCCCAAGTGTAAGTGAGTGTTGTTATGAGTTAGGTCAGCAATCTTGACACTTTCTTGAAAGATGTGACAGTTAGTGCACGCTAAATAAGGAAATAAATTGCCCTCTATCTAGCCACTGAAGAAACCATGAATATGCAGACATCAAAAACTAGACTATGCAAACATGGGCAGCCTGTCTTCTAAGCCTAAGAGCTCTGATTAAACAGAAAATGTACAATTACAGTGCAAGGAGTAAGGGGTTTATTTTAACCTTACTTATTTATTTTTAGAGGGTTTTAAAAAAAAAGTCTGGAGATAGTGTTTCCCCAGCCCGTGTCTGCCAAGAAGTCATTTTCCAATACCATAGTACCTAAATCTCCCTTCTCTTTTGTAATTTCCAACCTAATTCTTCCTTGGTGTAATTTATTGTCCTATTCCCAGGAAATTCCCATCTGTCCCTTAGTTTCATTTTTGCCCTTGTTTAATCACCTCTTTTCCTCCCAGATTATTCCAGCATCTTCTATCTTGTCTTACAGGTCTTGTCTTACAGGTAGTGTAAAATTTTTCACTTTTCTTTTGTAAGATTATGGCCCCTGGTGTTATGTATAGTCAGTGTAAATAATCAATTCTCTGTTAATATCTGATGTTCACATCAATATTTACTCCTAATATATCTGAAGGACCAACTATTGCTATTCTGTTTGTCCTTGAGCCAACATTTTTCCTTAGCCAACGTTTTTTACACAGGGTGTAATCTGTGGTGAATTTGATATCATTCACACAGATGCAGCAATATATGATATATAACTCAAAAGACCTTCTATTCTCCAATGCAAGGCAATGTGCAGATTAGACAGTTTTCTTCTCACACAGGAAGAACTGAAGGAACTGAAAAATATCAATAATGTATTGATTTTACAGTCCAATTATACAACAGCCAACCCATGACCTAATTAAGAGAAATTTGGATACATCTAATCTTTTGTCTGCTTTTTGAAATTTATAAAAGCTCAACATTGCTTTTTTTCATCTGACTCTCAATCAGTAAGACTCCCCTGTGATTGTCAGTGAGCTGACCCCAGGGAAACTCGAACAAAAAAAGGTAAAAACAAAACCAAAAAACTAGGTCTTCTATATTATCCTCAAAATTAAGACTGTATGTTGCACTATCTTCTCTATTCTATATGTATAGATGCATGAAAATATTACTGCTAAGTAAGCAGTGGTGAGAGTTTTTAATCAGCAATTCCACATTGCTGGGCTACGTTCAGTCTCTTCGCATTGCCTTCCCCCACTCAATAGATGAGAACTAGGGTAGCTCGTACTTTATGAGCCTACACGTGCATGTGTACTGACCAGGTGCTGTGTGGATTTAATGCTGTGCCTTTGCCAGTAATTTATAATTCTGTATTGCAGTTGCATCCAGCAATTGATTTATCATCCTTTCAAGCAAATGGATGTACTTCATCAGGTCCTGGCCTTGACCTTGAGTGCACTGCAGTTGTACATCTTCTTGTGGTTCTCTCAAGCCAGCCTGGATAATATCCACTCAGTGTCAAAACTATATATATGTTTTCTTTAGAGCATTAAATGTAATCTCTGATTAAACTATTTAGTTTTTTATCATAATAAATTGGTATGTATGAGACTGCTTTGGGAGCTTGTAGCTTTTCTGAAGGATTTTGAGGACAAGTTAGAGAAACATCTGTCAGGACTGGTTAGGTATAGCTGATGTAACCTAGAGGTAAAATAGGTGACCTTCTTAGTACATTTTTCATATTTTTTCTTTTATTTTATAATTGGCCACTGAAAATAGAGTTGGAAAGTCAGTGACTTTATCCTTCAGTATGAATTTTTCTTCCTAAATTAAACTAAAATGCCATTGTTCATTTGTTTGTTTTTCTATATACATAATTTGGAATGTCAGGATATTTTTTCAGCAGTTTTCAACTGAAAACTTTATCTGGGATTTTTTTGGCACAGGTAACCTTTTCCGAGGTGTCTTCCAGTGCTCACATAATGTGGGTATAATATTTCTTTGCAAAATATTGGAAAAAAAAGGAAGACATTTCCTTTCTTTTCCTTCTACCTTAACCTGCTGGAACTCTTCTGCATTAAAAATGAAAATAAAATTAGTTGAAAAAAAGCAATTAGAACAAACTTAAGTCTATCTCAGAACAGGATTAATACCAAAGCAGAAAGCAAATAACCTGAAGTAAAAATTACTGCTGCCTTCAATACACCAAAGAGAGTTCATTTTTAAGTATGCAAACTTGAGTTGCTGTGTGCCCACCAGCTTTAGGGTTATCTGAGATCAGAGTAATTTTTAATTTAAGGAGACTTTACTGTCTTTGCCTCAAACTTAAGTCTTTATAAAATAACATAGAACAAGGGGGAAGCCTGTAACTTTGTAAGGGTTTTGGGACTGGAAAATGTGCATTTAGTATTTGACTGGGATATTTTGAAGGACCTTTTAAATTAGGAGAAGCCAATCACTTGTTTTAATCATACCATGACAATATTCAGGAACATTCAGTGAGTTTCTTCCCAGATAAGACACAAAGGCTCTGGTCAGTCCAACTGATATCTTGAAAATATACTAAGCTACAATTTATTAAGCAGTTCTTTATATGAGGACCAGGCATCTTTTTACTACAAACAAATAAGTTAATGTGACTATACTGAGGATTTTAAAGAATGTTTTTCTCTTTTTGATGAGTTCCTAATTTATTTTACTACAATTTTCCCTTTAACTGAAGACTTTGAAACCAGCCATTGTTTACAGTCTCTTGAAGTCAGAATTTCCTAATGTATTTGTATTAGAAAAACATGTCCCTTTTTAAATGGAGAAAGCTATGTCTTCCTTCTGAGAAGATTTATAAGAAAAGCTTCAATGCAAATCTCTGCCTGCTCTCTGTTCCTTTTCCCTTGATATTAGCCCAGTGCCTTTCCACGGCTGCTTTGATTGCCTGAAACTGCACAGTTCTGTCAGGGTCACTAGGGAAAGGTGGGATATGGAGTGCTTCTGTTTTGTTTTGTGGTTTTGTTTCGGGGGTTTTTTTTGTTGTTTTGTTGTTTTGTTTTTTTTTTTTTCCTTCTCCTCTTATAAACTTGCTGGTTCATGATCTCCTGCATCTCCATCTGGGCTCAGCTCTTCCCACCACCAAACCATTTCCCTCTCTCTTCTGTACTTCTGTCTAGCATGCAGCCCTTGGGAGCAGCTGAACAGGAAGCCTTGTAGTTCCTTAATTCAACCAATGTGTATGCATTAGGTTGTGATTTGTGGGTTTGTCTTTTTTTTTCCCCAAAAATTCTCACTTAAATTTACATTTTTATATATGTTCTCATGTTGCAGAACAGGTGATGAGAAAGATGCATCTCCTTAAAGGACAATCCAGGTTCTCCTTAAAGATGACTCAGTAGGCATTTGCAGTGCCTGCTTTGCAATTCAACACACTTCTAGTTTAAAGAGAAACATAAATTCAATTTACCAAAGTATTTTTAAAGGTTCCTTTGTTTGTTATAGGAATTATCCTTTCCTATGACATGATTATGATTAGGAAATTTTACAGGTTCCATACTAAAGAGTATATGAAGTACCAAGTATGGATTTACAAACAAGAAGAAAATCTTGACACTAGAAGCTTTTGTGTGCCCTATCCTTACCAGATTGAATAGTCATTCATTCCAGTATTACTCAAAGAAATACCTTTAATAATCTGACAGAATTTCATACTTTATCTTACTTCATGTAGTCTACTTCATGCCTCTTAAAAATGTAACTCCTGATGGCCTTGATGCACTTATATCTAACGGAATTAATCTTTTTAACTAAGAAAAATCTAGACACCAAAGTCTTATTAAGGTATCTAAAATAGAGAGGATGACTCACTACTTGGATTTGAGTGTTTTTCTCTGTTAGTGAGGGAAGAAGCTTAAAACAACTGCATAGAGTTAGACATATTTAAACATCTTATGTTAGTTAAGAACAATCCTATTCTGATGTTCCCACCAAAGAAAGTTACAATTTCACGTTTGACTTTTATGGGTAGAATGTAACTGTTATTCTTCACATAAAGGTGGAACAAAAGACCACAGCAGAGCTGACATTTGTAGTGTAAACACAAAGCAAAAAATAAGCATAAAGCAAAATTATTATTTTTTTTTTTTGGTTGGCAGAACCATCTTTTTCAGATAGGAAGAAAACAGTATGAAAGTCTCCAGTGTGAAACAAAAGGAGAGAAAGCAAAGCCAGAAATTCTAAATTCATGCATTTCCTCTCCCGCTTGCCTTGATTCACGAATTGAAGCAATTCCATGAATTGAAGCAGACATCAGAAAAACCAAACAAACAAATAAAACCACCTTTGAACAAAATATAAGACATCCCATGGCTAATAATATAATGCCACTGGATATGCAGAGGAAGACATGAAGCTCACGGTTTCAAGTTTTAGGCAGGAAAAATTAGCAATTGCTAAAAATATCTTGGGATCCTGGGACCACATCTTAATAACCTGTCAATTTTGGTTGCTGGAATTTTTTTATCATTCAGAGGTCGAGTACTTAGAGTTCAACCCAGTGTGCTTGCTATTGATCTTGGAAAAATCTGGCCAATTAGCCAGAATCTTTGTGGAAGCATATTTTAATACATTTTCAACATTAGTATCCTTGCCCCTGGGGAAGGAAGGCAGATATGAGAACCACCAGAGGCAAGGGTAGATCAAGGTCAGCGTTTATAACTTCTGTAATGAATTCTGGACCTTGTAGCCAGAAATCTTTAACCAAGGGGCATTCATAAATTAAGAGAGTTAAAACTGACCACAACTTCTGTCAAAAAAAAAAAAAAAAAAAAAAATGGTTCTTTGTAATTTGATTCATCTTTTGGGAACACAGGGGCTGTTACCTAACAGCAGACTAAGATGTTAAAACGTAATTTTCGTGAACCAATTTTCCTATAGTCTAGCAATTTAATAGCTTTGATTCCATCATAAGTCTAAAATTCCTCTTATAAACTGACATAATTTATAGATCATTGAGCAATTATGTGAATACAGAACTTTGACAGAACTGTATGAGTCAAGTATTGCCTTTCCTTTTTACTTGGAGAAAAACAAACAAACATTTCAGATATATGCTATTGATATTGAGAGAGTACCAAAAGAATTTTAAATTTGATGATACATTTGATACAAAGACAAAGTACCACAAAGCCAAAGGATTGCATGTTTAGTGGGGAAAAGATCATGTTTACTCTCAGTGTTTTCTCTGGCTGCTAGGTAGGGCAGGCAGAGAGCAAAAGATCCCCTGAGCCACTGCTGAGACATTCAGTCAAAGGCTGGGAGAGTTCCCATAAAGGCAGGTGCATTTCCAAGTGCTAGCCAAGATGGAAAGAAGAGATCTTAAGGGGTCCATAGGGAGCTGCACAGATTTTTCTAAACTAACAGTTCCTCTGAAGGAGGGGAATGTTCTCTGCAACAAATCCTGCCATTTTCCTTTATTCAAGCCTGTTTTGTTTGTTTGTTTTTGTGTGGGTTTTTTGTTTTGTTTTGTTTTGTTTTGTTTTTCTGTTTAAGGACATAGTTACTCTAGAGCGAGTCCCATCACAGCATCACAATCAATTTAAAAAAGAAAAAAAAACTCCAAACTTGCTTTTCCAGTGCTAAGGAGAAAGCTGATTGTGTTTGCGCAAACTGATACCGAGAATAAGATAAGCTACTGCTCCAGCATGTGACCTGTCTCCCAACTTCCCCTTCTTCTCTCTTCTGTCAAAAAATAAGACAACTTGCCAGCACCATTGTTACTTAATAGGAGTTCCACTGAGTACTTGCTGATATAAAACAAAACTGAGAAATGCTTGTTGATAAAAGAGAAAACTGAGAAATCTTCTCATTTATTACCTGAAGCTGAGCAGCTTCCTAAAGACATTGTGATAGGTGAGAACGTCACAGGCTCTGGTGATAATGACAGCAGAAGTCTTTCTTTCCATATAAAGACAAATAGAAAAAAAGACATCATCTACGCTCAGTGCAATAATAGCAGAAGAACAGAGAGAGGCCTAAGTTGTCTGTTTTTACTGCCAAGGTTGAAGCCAGAAGCAGCTCCAGCATCTTGAAGTATTTGAGCCTCAGGGAATGCCATCGCCAGAGCTGGTGGACCAAGTGCTAATGTGCTGACTGCCTTGCAATGCCTCACTGTGGGATAGCACAGGCACTTACTATGTACTCCCAATTCTTGTACTCAAGAAATTTTCAATAGGTACCCAATTTTAAATTCTATACTTCGCTATTTCTGTTTTAGTTCTGGTGCAAGCTGCCTTCTGTTTGCAACACTTACCATCAAGGATCTTCCTTCTTCCCACAGACCCCCAGCAACTAATGAATTTACACTGATCCTGTGCTCTTTTATCCACATATATTGACCCCATAAATCTCACTGTTTGATAATATTTATGCTATCATATTTGTTACTGTAATGAGTCAATTATGACCACTCTCAGATTGCTTATGTTAACTGCCAGATAACACATTTAAGCAATTTTCTTAATATGAGCCTCTTGTTTTGAGGCCAGGGTAACAATGGATCAGAAGTGCAAGCTTTGCCAAAACACATTCTAAAGCTACAGAATTATACAATGGTGATAAAGCATTTATGGAATTATTTTAAATTATGATGATGATGATGATCTTTGTTCAACACATTTATTAGAATTCTTGTTCAACCATTAACTAGCTGAATATCTTGGACAGAAAGATAAAGATTCATTTAAACATTAAAATGTTGGAATGAGGCCATAATGACTGAGGAGGAAGCAAAATCCCATACCTTCTTAAACTATGGTAACAAGAAATATCTGAACCCTCACTACTATTAAGACATAGAAAAGGTAATGGTTTTCAGCTGTGCTCTCATTTCTTGTGCATCAATGAAGGTATTTAATATTTATCTTTATTCATGAAGTTCAACAGCAATCATCTGGAAATATTAATTTTTTTCCTTATATTGTTTACCAAATTTTAAGTCATTAGAATGTAATGTAGATTTATATTTTCCCTCCAATTTCCTGCTGTTCAGTACCATCTACTAGGTACCAGAGGATATAATTATTACTAGAGAGTGCTTGAATGACTTCTTATAATTGGAATTTCAGTAAACCTTGCCAGGTCATCTAGCAATATTAGGGAGATATCTGAGTCATTGCTCTCGTGACAATCCACTGACTTTTTTCAGATGGCGAAGTCTCCAGATGAATTTGGATGTTTTTTTTCATACGGGGCCAAGGATATCTTAATTGAAATGCTTGATATGCTTACTGTTTCATCCTCCTATGACTGTTAATGCGTACAGGAACACCATAAACCCTGTGGGAAGCTTCAGGATACTTGGTTATTTCTACCTTACCTTACTTTACCTTACTTTACCTTGCCTTACCTTACACTTACTATGCAAATGTAAGTTACATAGGTCATTATACAAACATGTTTACCCAGACAAATAACTTTTTTTCTTAGTTGCTAATAAAACAAGCACAACTCCATCATTATGTGACCTAAGAGACCTTCAGTGTGGGTCTCACTTGTAGCCCTGTTGGCATGGCCTGGTCTCAGCTCTGTTACACTCTTTTATAGCTCATGCCTTGCCATAGGTGGTGGCAGCTCAGGCTCTCGGGCTTAATCCCATGATCCTGACATCACACACTCCTTCCAGTTACTCTTTCACTGAACTGCCTGGGGAAATATCCAGGCCCATGGGGAAACTAGTACAGCAAAACTCTCCACTCCTTCCCACAGAGGACTGGACTTTATTAAGGGTATGTCCACTTCAAGATAGAGGTACAGTTGCAACAAGAATGAAGTGGATTTAGCCTTTATTGCACGGAGATGATGTGGCTTCAGTATGATACAGTTTTTGGGGACTATGGGTAAACATTCCTATATGCTATATGTTTCTTATACTGGGATCATTATTTCATCTCTCAAGGTTAAAATTAGCACCACTATTTTAATTTGATTTAAATGCCATAGTCTCCCCTTCATTTTATGACCTACAAAAAAGGAAAGAAAAACTCTTTGTTCCATTCATTTGTAACTAAAGTTAATTCAAATTAGTATTCCCAGTAATTATGATTCCCTTTTAGCTTTATTAGAAGTGTATTGTCAATTAAAAAAAAAATACTTGAAAAGGGAAAGCTTTCAGCATTTATCTCCACACTGCGCTGCTCTGGTGAGAGAATCCATTTCTATGCTTTTTGCCTGCAGTCACTTAAATCAACCATCCAATGGATGGGAACTAAGAAAATGCACAGTGGTAAATGTTTCAGCCATACAGAAGCCACATGAATCCCAAGGAAACCCCAAGTGTAATTATTATTATCCATTTTTTGATCATATTATTTTTATGCTGATTAATTTATTTAAAATAAGTTAATAAATTAAATAAAAATGCACAGTAAGGTGCTAGCAGCAGATTATTAAAAGAAGAGATGCATGCTCAAGAGAAAAAAATATTCTTTGGGCTTTAGGTATACATCATAGCCTGATCCTAAAAGGTAACTGAGTTTTCCTGAAAAGATGTGATCCTTTTTGATGGTGAGTTTCACCATTTTGTCTCATTTCTGTTGGTAATATTCTCTTGGATAAAATTTATGGCATTCCAGGAAGCTGAATGGTAATCTTAGTATCTAGGTTTGCTGTAAATTATGTGTGATAATATTTGATGGTTTAATGACATTGATGTCAGAAAAAATCCCAATAAAACTTTCTGAAAAGAAATTGGTGATGTTTTATGTGGCTAGGAGCAGCCTTCTCTTCCCAGCTTCCAACCAACATGAGTGTGCTGAGAGTACAGCACCTTACCCAATATATCTTTAGTAGTTTTTCCTACGTCTATAGTTTCACTCCAAATAATGACATGAGGCAAGTATAATGAAGTATGAGTGTTTTCCACCCCCAAGAAACCCTGCCTTGGGATGATACTGACAGAACCTTCCCAGGTGTCGTATTTAGATATAGGAGATATGCTGCAGGAAGGCAGTTGTTCCTGTGACAATGGGATAGTGTCTGATTGTTGCTACAAAGGTTTGCATGACGGTTGACGACACCCACTTTTGTGTTTTACTATTTATGAAACACGAACAAAGGCAGCACAAGTAAGTCTGTGAGACTTACTTGTGAAAAACAAACTGTCTGCTTAGGTCCACCAACTTGCCTATCGTCATTACAAAGACTTTAGTGAATGACAGATTGTGGTCTTGTTCATAATAAGGATTTAAGTCATTATGTCTCTGGAACCACAAGTCTTTATGTCCTTGGATCAAGTCTTCAACCAGCTGATTAAAAACAGATGATGCAAATGCTTAAGAATTTAAGCACTGGGCCCTAGTAAATGTGGTGAGCTATTCTCAGAAGGAAAAATATTCTTGTTTCCAGAGCTATTTTTCAAGCCACATCCTTTCCTTAAGGCACTGACATCCAAACTGTTAACACTGAGCTGTTACCAAGACTTAGCCTTTAAATTAAAATCCCACATAATATGCTCATCTGGAAATGAACCAGGCCCTGGAAAGTGCTCGTTGGGAGTACCTATCCATTCAGAAGCTTAAGTAACCAAATATCAAATGCAGAGGGAAAATTAAAGGGACTATCCACCTATTTGAGCCAGGACACTACACTTAGTGCATGAGCTTTGTCATTGTGAACTTTCATAGGGCTTTCAGGCCCAATCAACAGGATGAAGTGGTGGATATTCGGGAAGGCAAGGGATATGCATGTGTCTCTTGCTGGAATTTATAACATAACATGTTTTGATGATATTCTCCTAGTTTGTGGCTTATGTGAGAGAACTATTTTGAGTGTGGTTCAACATTTAATAATGTACAAGCTAAGTGATCTGGATCTGTATCATCTTGTCAGTCCAGTTCATGCCATAACATCAAGAATGCTAATGCAAACATCAGACGGAGACAGAAAAGAGGTCAGAGAAACAGAGGGAAAGCACACCAATTAAAACCTGTACTGCTACCAAGGAGTTGTTCAAGACACCAGCTTTAGAGTTTCGACTAGGGGCATTTCTGTTCTGTGCTTGCACTTATTTTTTCAGTGCTCATTGGTAGAAATATAGATTATAACTGTACTTTCTGTAGGAATACAACATGGCAGGTTGGGTAGCACAGGCATTTAATTTCCAAAGTCATATTCATAGCTGAGTTTCTCTGAATTCAAACAGGTGATTAAGGCAGAATTAATGTAAATGCTTAGACGTATTCCTAAGTATCTGATATTTGTCAGTGCATCGTTCTTCTCAGAGCAGCAAAATGATGATTCTCATTATTTTTTTTTTATCCCTCTGGTTCATCACCTCATTGTTAGTTTTCATTTTACTATTTATATTTAAATTAAATCCTGATATATTGAAGTTATGCTGTGAGGGCTAATACCTGTGGTTGAAACAGTGGTAGAGTCACAGAGTCACAGAATAACAGAATCATAGAATGTGCTGAGTTGGAAGGCACTCACAAAGACCATCAAGTCCAACTCTCAGCCCTGCACTGGACCATTCCCAAGAGCCACACCAAGTGCCTGAGAGTATTGTCCAAATGTTTCTTACATTTTCCAAACATTTCTTAAATTCTGTCAGGCTTGGTACTGTGACCACTTCCTGGGGGCGCATGTTCCGGTGCTCAGTCACCCTCTGGGGGATGAAACTTTTCCAAATGCCCAACCTGGACCTCCCTGACACAAAATAGCTTAATATCTTTCTTATATTGTGGTGCCCAAAACTGCACATAATATTCAAGGGAAGGCCATCCCAGTGCAGAGCAGAGCAGGACAATCTCCTCCCTCAACCAGCTGGCGATGCTTTGACTGATGCCCCCCCCAGACACAGTTGGGCCTCCTGGCTGCCAGGGCACTGCTGACTCATATTCAACCATGATCCCTAGGTTCCTTGCCACAGTGCTACTCTCCATCGTCTCATTCCCAGTCTATACACACAGCAAGGCTTGCGCCATCCCAGGTGCAGAATCCAACATTTGCCCTTGTTAAACTTCATATAGCTGGTAATTGCCCACTGCTCTAATTTGTCAAGGTCTCTCTGCAGGTCTTCCCTGCCTTTGAGGGAGTCAACAGCTCCTGCCAGTTTTGTATCATCTGCAAACTTGCTTAGTGTCCCTTCCAGTCCTGCGTCCAAATCATTTATGATGTTGTTTGACAAATACAAAACAAAAAGACTAAAAAAGCAATATAAAACACTCCCTCACACACCTCCCTTAGACTCTGATAGGGGTTTAAGGTCAAGTTTTCCAATGGCCCAACAATAACTTTTTACCTTTAAAAACTGCACAGCTCTGACTCAGACCACTTTTCACTGGCAGCACTCTTTTCTGCAGTAGTTTTGTCTTTCACAGGACTGAAGGAACCACTGGTAGAGAGGTGTATTTGTTACTTTCAGTGAAATTAATTTAATCAGTATTAATTTTTAATTTAATTTAATTTAATTTAATTTTTTGCAGCAAAATGATGAAAATTAATTTCATTGTCGATATGAGCAATGAAAATGAGGGGAAAACATATAGCAGTCTATTGTAGTGGTATATGAGGTATCATGCAGAATTGAAAGGAACACTTCAAAGCCAGGAGTCCAGGTAAGAGAGAATAAAGTCTGAGAGCAAAGGACATCAGATATTTATCTTTGGGCAGTGAGGGAACACACACGCATCACTTCTTCTAGTTCAGTCTTTGTTTCAAATAGGAGGTGATCAAACTCTATGAAGCACAACGAAGACCTGAATTTGTCTTGTTATTCCTAGGGATACTTTCATAAGATAGTGATGAAGACTGCACACTTCACAAATGATTCTTGTAACCTAGCTCACATTTCTCAAAGTTTTGTTTCAGGCTTTCAGGAAGATTCTTATAGTCTGCTTTCTCCTTTCAGGTGGTCCATGAGTATTTCCTGAAATACAGGTGGGCTTTCTCCATCAAATTAAAGTGAAAGTCTCAGCTAGTCCACACTTTTCTTTTTCCTCTTTTTCTAATTCAAATAAACCCATTTCTGTTTAGTCACATGGGGTTGACATTTTCCTAGTCCAAACTGCATATCATTTAAACCTCTGGATAACATAGACATATTTAAGACAAGGACATTAGGTGAGATGAAGCTCTGTCTGTCCATCTGAGTTTAACATCAGCCTAGTGCCAGGAGTCAAAACATTATTTTCAGAAAGCTGAATGCATGCCTATGTTACTGAGATTCCTTGCCCAGGAATAGGCAGTATTTAACATAAGAACCTCCACTTCTGCAGTGAAAATGAGCTTTACACCTGGCACAATAAATGATTATTACTATTATGAACAAGTTATCTTCCTGCAGAACACAGAGGAAGAAGGAGCCCTAGAAATCTTCCACAGGTCGAAACAGACATGGGTTCTTGCATCTTGCTTTCCTATTAACAAGAACTTTTTGCTATGTTGCAGCAGATCTGAAAAAGTGCCCTTAGCAGGTTGGTTGTATTTTTAATTACTGCATATTAATCAAAGTTTGCCTTTCACTCAAAAATAATGGATATAAATAATTTTAACTGTTACTAGATCTGCTCTTGTTGGTGGTGGCCTTAATCTTGCAAACTTGTCAGGTTTAATGAAAGTTTAAATACTGAAGTAAAATTTCTGCTTGGAGTTGTTAAAAAAAAATGTTTGGCTAATAAGAAATATTTGGTCTTAGAGAATTAATTTCCCATCAGCTAACCAAAGAAAAACAGAGTAAGGCAACCAGATAGAGAAGAATTGGAGACTATGTCCTGCTCTTCTCTTTTAAGGCACAAATAAAAACGGGTTTTATCTCGAACAGCTTTCCTTCCAACTTAACCAATGTATAAACCTCACAATATGTAATGAGAAAAAGTACATTTCTTTTAAGCCATACAACTATGATTTGGCCAAATCCAGAGTCATACATAATGAAATCTTTAGCATTACAAGCAGAGTAGAGGAATAATTTTTCAAAAATATTGTCTTTCAGTCCATCAGTTCTATTTTGTAAGAAACAGAGATATGCTGAGGTGTAAACAGCTTTTTTGCTTTACTCAAAAGCTCTTTAAGAGTTTAGCAACTGATATTCAGTATTCATACTTTTTTTCTGCTTTTACTTTTTAGCAGGTAATACATACATGCATCAGTATCATCATGACAGAAGAAAGTGCTTTTATGTGAGTTTACACAATGTTGTGTCCCAAAAATGAGAGAGCAGACTGAACATTCATGCCGAGAGACCTTATGAGCAGCATGTAAATATATTTTTAAAATAAATTTTTGAAAAGATAACAAAAGCTAGGCATATGAAGTCATCTGAAGCACAGGTAAATGTACAAGTAGCAAGATGGACTATTTTCCTCCCTCAACTGCTTCAAAAATCCAGAAACCCTGGATTTGCTTTGCAACATCAACTCTCATATATGTCTATTTAGCTGGACATCTCTGGGAATTTTCTTGCTGTAAAGATGGAATTTGTCTGTCAGGTAGTCCAGTGAATCTAAATCTTGATCAGTAAATTGTGGGATATGTGAAGTGTGTGCTGCTTCCTGTAATTTTGTTCTCTCTCTACACAGTCTTGTTTTTTAGTGTCCCACAACTTCATGCAGCTACAAATCATGTGTGAATAAATGGCTCTACAAACATCAAGAAACGTAAGATACTGACAGTACAAACCTAAGTTTATTACCTGTGTTGTGGTACAACATTGAAAGCATTTTCAAAAAAATCAATACAAGCATCAAGCAGACATGTAGATCATGGTGCCCCAAAGTTATGCAATCAGGTAGTAAATAAGGAGGACTACGAAGCACCAGGGTGCCTAGTGATGCTGTAGACTTTAAATGACAAAACTTGCATGAGTGACCACCCAGAAACTTAATACAAGACACTGTTTGAGGCCTAAACTCTCCCCTGTTTTAGAAGGTCTTCAGGAAAAGAACTTAACTCTTTATATACTGGTCTCAGAAGATATATGCCTCTTCCTCCTTTAAACACAGCTTAAGTATCACAGACTGCTGCAATTTGATGATTAGACATTGCGATTAGCTAATATGCACACAAGCAGGCAACCACCAAAGGGCAATAGACTCCAGTTGTGCAACTGAGTGATCACAGCACCCATCTAAAACCTCACTCAAGCCTTGATTATACCTTAAACAATCAGTATAACCCAAAAGTTAGCACAAAGCATTTAAATCTCTTGATTAAAGGATGCCAACAACCTTGCTTAGCAAGAGGTGTAGAGATATATGTTTGTGTGCATGTGCACACGTGCATATGTGTGTTCTTCCAACAGCCTATGGGTCATTCAGTAACTACAAAAGTCTAGGTATAATCAGTGGCATATAGACATGCTCTATTTAGAATAATGATTTTTAATAAACCTCAAATACTGTTTGAACATATATGGGTTTTGAGTTTATATGCTGATGGGAGGCTACGGGAAACATATAAGAGCTCACATTCTAGATATAATGATTTTTTTCTAGATGGAGAATACTTACTGTCTTTTTCAGTGTGCATGTATAGAAATTGCAATAGATGTGTTTGAAAAATAGACATATTTTTTACCATTTTTTTCCTTGGGCTAGCAGATATGAACAAATAGATCCTAAATGAGGTAAGAACTTGGCTTTGCACAACAGAAAAAAATTCCAAAAACTCTCGTACTGATGAGCCCAGATTGATCAGAATATTGCACCAGATTCTATATTTCTTCTTTGTTTGTTTCCACACGGCTTCAGTTTTTGATAATAACATGTCTCTCCATATTCACACAAGTCTCCAAAGGCAATTTCAGCACATCTGTAAGATTAAACAAAACATGTCAACTAACATCTGTTCCTGTATGAAGTCAGAAATACAAGAATAATCAACAGCCAGGTACACAAAGTTTTAGATGTCACCACTCCTGTCTTGCAGCTTTCAGAATCCTAACAGGAAAGCTTGCAAAGATCAAACCTTTTCATGCTCTAAACAACTGGGATTATACTGCCTGTATTGCCAAGACTATTAAACAAACAGACAATTCCAGTTTTGTTGCAAGTGATTTTCATTGATTTGTCAAGTCACTATTTGTGCTTGGTGGTTCAAAAATTAATAAACAAGCCTAGATACTTTTCCTTAAAAATACTAATCAAATTTAAGCTGTTCCCAGAAGATGTACCTTCCAGCCCTTAGCAACTAGGGAGCATGTTAAATTGCATTGATAGGAATAAGCTTTTAAAATTACTAGGTCCAGATAGTTTAATTTTTGCCATTCTAACAGTATTGAGAACAGTGCTGAGTTGCTTTCCTTATTTTGTTTGTTTCTTTTAGTAGTGGAAGTGCCAGAAAATTGAAAAAATGCTTGGTTTAACATGAGGCAATACAATGATCTCAAGAGCCACTTAAGTGAAATTTCACATAGACAAAATACACGGAAAAACTGATAGAGGATTTATCTAATAAATAATTAAAGGTTAAGGTTAAGAATGTGATTAATGTTGTTATATTTGTTAAAAAACTCCACCTAATTCTCTAAAGAGATGGAAAATCAGGTTAATAAAGGCAGATGTAGATACATATCTGACAAGATAAAATCACAAATAAAAATTCTGTACATTTAATGAAAAAAAAACAGTTAACTTACAGACCTTAGAAAGGAATTGTTAATAAAAACAAGTGACGAAGTGGAATATTTCTAACAGAATTTGTCAGAGATTCAAAGTCTATAGTTTTGTCATAGTTCAGGAGAAAAACTTAGCAATAAAAATTGTTTTAATTCTGCCTTGGAAATTCTACTACAAAATACAATTACCTTTAGGAGGACAAAGTAACCTTTTTTAGTCTCACATAACTGCAGGTCTCAGGTAAGCTAAACCTGGTTCAAGCAAATCCAAAGATAAAATAACAAGGACAATTTTAAGAGAGTCAATGAACAAATATTAAAGCAACAAGTGAAAAAAAGACAATTTAAAAAAAAAATCTTACACTCAAGAAATAATAAATAATAAATAATAAAAGTTGTTTACCTGTGATTTACAGAAAATCAGGCTAATGATTCTAATGGTTGGCTTCAGAATCTATAACTCTAGTCACTTTTTTTCTGTCTATATACAGGGGTAGCTTTTTTTTTTTCTTTCTTTTTTCTTTCTTTTTTTTTTTTTAAGTAGACCATATTTTTTACTTTACACTTTTTTTTCCTTCAGTCTAGAAGTTAATCTCTTGGAAGACTTCCTGGGAGGCACAGAAGACTGGTTTTTAATCATTTGAAAAATGGGGAAGGAGAGACATCTCATTTTTCAGATTCAAGGTCAGACACAGTGCATAAAAAGTACATAACAATATTGGTTTCCTTCAGTAGCAATGAAATACATGGTGTTCCTGGTCACATAATGACCATCCTTTTAATCACAAAACTGAACTGTTTTAAGTGTTTTCTAACCTCAATTCAACTTTGCCCTTGATTGCAGTTCATGTAATATCTATCTCTATGTTTCCAGAAAAATTCAAAAGCTGTAGCAACAAAAAGGAAAAAAAAACCCACATTAATTGGAACAGCTGCTCTTTAGTTCTAGAAAAAGAAAACATGAATAAAGCTACTAGAATATATATTTTATTCTGAGATCATCTTATTTTTTATGATCAGTTGCTCAATACTCCCCTGTGATGATTAACACTTACTCCACCTTTTCTGCTTGCAAGTAAGTATCAAGAAATTTGAGAAATATGAAAAAAAATATGTATCCCTAAAAAACTTGCACATCCTTATTGGAATTTTCTTGTAGAGAGCTTCATTCTAACAGTTCACGTCTGTAATAATATTTATGTTGGTGTGGAGCAATCCACGATCAAAGTTCCTGAAGAGCTTATGCGTACAGTGATCGCAAAGTCACTACAGTTCTTTTTAAGTCTGCTAAGAAAAGTTACATATATGTGTTAGAATATCTTCCAATACTCTTTCCCTTACTCTTTCCCATCTTTTCACTAACATTATTAATGCATAAATTATGCAACACCAGTATTATGTCTCCTATTAAGAGAATTATTTATATGCACACATTCAGTATATTTTAATTCAGTGTTCTTTGCTGAATATTTCATTAGGAAATATCCCAACATTAAAGTTGACAACAATGGGAGGAATAATACATAGACTGGAAAATAAACATGTAAGTCTGAAAAAAATGTCATCAAGAAATATTGTCTTGAAGCCAACATCATGAAGTATGCTAGTCTCATTTAATACAGACTTAATAAAGATGTTGCTAGGATCAGCACTGGTCCTTCTGCAGCTCCCTGAACCCAGACAGAGGAAGTGAAAACCTCACAGTTAGTCTTAGGTAGTGTAGTTTTTGCCATAGCCACTGGCATAGTAATCTCCTTTCTATATCCATAAGTCACGAACAAACTCTTCACTAAGAGATCAATACTGTTTCTTTTTTGAAGGAATGAAATTATGATAGCCTATTGTCATTTGTCCACAGCTATTTGTCCATGGATAATGAGGCAAGATATTTTTGTGACAGGTTTTTTTACATTTTAGGAATTTCCATTTCCTTTGTTGTTGTATGCATGCCCCTTCTTTTACTATGGATGTTGTTTACTTTTCTTTAAATATAGATATTAGTATCAGGAAATAGAAAGTAGAAATAGAGATTCTTTGGAGTTGAATTAATTTCTTCTTCCCTTTATGTAGTATTTTCAGACTAGATGGGAACTGAAGGGCTCCAGAGCATCATTTTTTCAGTTGGCTGCACACAGAATATTAATATAATGTCTTTGAGTTGCAACCCACTTAGATTGCTGTGAGCCACAAATTCGAAATATTTTGGTTTATGATCACACAAACACACACACACACACACACACACACACACAAAAGCTGCGTATTTTAACTGGCCCGGAACAACTTAGTAATAAGTAGTGAACAACCTAGAAAACAGTTTATCACTGCTTTATCAGTTTCAGTGTGGTAAGGCTGTATTCCTAGTGACCTACACATCTTCCCTGAAATTTCTTGGGTTTAGCTATTAAGAACTATATGCTCCTAAGGAAGAAAATAAAGCATGCTAGCCTGAGGCACAGTCTCCCACTGTTGACGCAGGAGACCAGGGGACTGTCTTTCTTACTGCCTTTCACCAGTTTTATTTTATGGGCTAACATCCACCAGAAGGATATGGAGCACTTACGGAAAAATCATGGTAGACAGATTAAAATATTATAACCAGAAGAAAATGCAGGACTAATTTTGCTCAAACCTGAACATTTAGCTAACATAAACTCTATAAATCACTTATGTGAAGAGCCTTTCTTATCTGTTCCTCTTTAGAAAGAGGTGCAGCTGCTTTATTGTCTGAAATATACTTTCTGTTCTTGGCAATCTGTGATGAATTGCAAAGTCCTTTTCTCCAGACATACACTGAAGATCAGTGAATGATGTCCTTCCTTTATAAAAGAGGTATTGAAAAAAATTACTACTTAAACTATCAATGTATTTATTAGTTGCCATTTACACCTGAAGCATCTGATAAATTAGTTTCTAGGTATTTTCTCCCAAGGACTTCTAGTACATATTTTGTAAAGGGTATAAGAACGGAAAAGGTTGATCGTATGGGAAATTTAAGAGTGAAGTCTGTGACTGAAGTTTTGGAAAGAAACCACAATTATGTACTAAGAAAAATTAGGACAATATGAAAGAATGTTATTAAAATGAAATTTATTATAAACATCTGCTAACATCTAAATGAATTTACATTTTTCAGGGCCAGCCCTCAACTTGGAAGTGGAGAGAAACACTGCTTACAACTCCAAATTATGAAAATTTCATGGATAACATAATGTAAAGCAGCACAAAACTGGTCGTAGAATATGAGCTGACTAATCCAGTATTAATTACACTTTCAACTAATGTACTCGCCATAATAAACACAAAAAATTTTTCACCTCCATCACCCTTAGTGCTCCACTACTATGCTCATCACGCAGAAGTTTTCAGTGTACAAGACTTATTATTCTGCATATCAATTTTGGTCTTAAAACATGCATTTTGAGATCAGAAGGGGTGTGTTTACATTAACATTCAGAAAGAAAAGCATTGTGATGTAATAGTTGAGGTGATACAATGTAAATGCAAGGAAAGAACCAAAACAGTTAAGGGTTTAGGTTCAGACCTTACGCTTTCACTACTGTAGGGCAAGAATCAGTATCAGCTGAACTATTATTTGTATGTATCAGCTATCAGTGGAGATTAAATCAAGTATGTGGAGAAAGGAAGCTATGAAACTTATAAGCTCAATTGCAAGTCATTACTTCTAACTCCAGTGGTTTTAGCTGGTTGCATTTTCTGTGCATCAGACGAACCATTAAAATCCACTGTTGCTTTATATTAGTAGGCTGTTGAGCAGCCTGTCTGTTTTCTTCCTACAAGCAGATGTGATTCACTAACAGGAATGAATTTAAGGTAAAATCATGATTGGGTGGGGGAAAGATGTCTGTTATTTATGAAATCTAAAACCTATTTTCATTTTTGGCACCTTGCTTTGGGGACCAGCAAGCTGGCTTGTGGTAAAAGACAATGAGCTTGGGTGGTGTTTTGTTGTATCTTGTAGAAAAGGCAAAATCCTAGTCCTACCTCTACTAAGGTTCATGCCACAACTTGTCTGGTGCAGAAGATGCAAGACGAACACAAAGGCAGAGAAGTGATGAGTATCTTTAAACAGCATATAGGTTTAATTGCTGTTTTTATGGGAGAATAAGAAGGTTTCTTAGTAAAACTCCAGGTAGAAAAATATTATATAAATTTAAGTAGATCCAATAGGTCACTGTTTGGGTCTATTTATATTTCTAATTGGGTGCACAACTTTGTCAGGTAGGGATACCATTATCCTTGATATTATTTAATTTAACCTTAAGCACTTTGTCTGAATGAAAAATGTTCATTTACAAATGAATTTTAGAAGACTCATGGGATTTGCATACAAAAAACTACCTATAACCCTTTTTTCTCTTGCTAACAGGCATGACTAGACATTATAGAATGAAATTAATTAACATGTGTCCTTGAATTACCTGGCAATGCTTAGCAGAAACAAATCAAATCCTTTTTAAAATTGTGAAAACCCAAACTTCGTTAAAAAATACACAAAAAATGCATAAAACTCTCCTTCAAAATGAATTTTAAAAAACTACAAGCCACATTTTAAAAAACTAGTCCTTTGCTATTAATTCTGGTACTTCATCAGATATCTCTGAATATTGACACAGCTTAGCTACCATTTAAAGTGAAACCTGCTTCATAAGGCTATTACTGATACCAGTAGAAATAGATTGTATATTAAAAATAAGAAGTAGATAAGTCACTTAGAAATGTATTCATAAGGTTCAATTATATGGTACTGATGGTATTCATCCATTAAGTTTGCTACTGTCTTTGCTCTGATCATACGTATCTTTTTCTTTAATGTTATGCAGAATGGAAAAGGTGCACAGCCTTTCAACATTGAAAAAAAAAGGGGCAGAAAATAACATGAGAATTATACTTTCTGTATCAATACAAGCTCTATTTTCCTAGAAATTAATCCTTTCTTCATAGTTTTTCTTGTTGATAAATTGATTAATATTCAATAAGAAGAAATATCTAACTTAGTCCTTTGCTGATATTCTCTTCATCTTCATGGCTTTTGAAGGTTGCATCCCTTCATGCTGTAGAGACAGCATTAGTTTTCTCTAACCCCTGTTTAACATCTCCAGACAACCTTTCCATATATTGTATATTATAGTGTGAAATTTATGATGAGTGATAGTCTGACTTTCTCTTGCATATCCACCCTTCTAATTTTTGTAAAAAAGAGAGTTGGTTCACAGTGTTTAAAACTATAAAAAATACTCTTTATATTTGGACCAATAACTTTATAGGAAAGAAATTGCTTCTCTGACTCAATAAATTCCAATACAAGAAGTGTACCTGGGAATTTTACTCAAATAGATCATCTCACTTTTTTTATATTGCCCATCTATCACACGGATATATTTTATTTACAGCTGACAACGGAAAACAGAAAAGAGAAGAAAGGGAAAACACCCAAAACTTGGGTAACTTGAAGTTTCTAAGTGACAGAGAAAAGGAGGTCGAAATATGTGTTAGTGGCCCAATGGTCACAGCTCTTGCAGAACACATGCGAAACAAAATCAAATCCCTCAGTCTCCCAAAAGAACATGGGGTAAGGTCAGATGTTTAATGAGTGAGGTAAGCGAATGTGGTATAGGTGGTGACAGACACTAAGGGAACCGTTAAATGCTAAGGTGATGCAGTTAAGGGGTAATACAATTCTACATTTTAGAAAAGATTCTCTGCTCCAATCTGTGATTTTCAGTTTTTGAAACCAGGAAATGAAAGCCTAAGAAGGGATGCATCTATAAATATATCAGCACTGTTATTGCTGGGGAGGATAAAGATATTACAGTTAAAAGGCAACACTGACACAATTGCAAATGGTTACAAACTTGAGCTGAATATTTCTAGCCTGAGAATTAGAACAGTTTTTTTTAACCATCAGGGTAATGGAACCACTTAGTGCAAACACCAGAAACATATGCCTGAGCTAGAATGTTTTTCTTGGATTATAACTCTGAAAGAGGATTTGACCTGATGATGTGAGGAGTACCCTTCACATCCTTAACTTTTAATTCCAAGAGGAATAATAGAGATACTACCTAACACCAAGTGAAATCCTGTGGAATAGTTACAAGAAAGTATTTCATTCTATTATTTTCCAGTTAAATCCTGAAAGATGATAAATTTATGCCATTGTCATTAATTCAGGTCAGTTCTTAAAATTCAAGTCTGGTGGAATCCTGTAATCCTTTCTGAGTGCTAAATTACCATCTCCAGTGCCTGTTATGCCATGTGCCAGCAGTGTGCCCTTGTGGTGGCAGAGGTTATCCTCTTCTGTGGCTGCATTTACAAAAATGTAGCCATTAGGTAAGTAGCAAGGAGATGCAGAGGGAGAAGGAGAGGGAACCTTGTTGCAGCCTTCCACGATCTGGTGGGAAATTACAGTGAAGGCAGAAGCAGACTCATCTCAGGGATGCAAAGCAATAGCATAGGCAGAAGCCAAAGGTTACAGCCAAGGGAAGAAAGACTTTTACAGGGGGTTTTATTGAGCAACATAACAGGTTTCCCAAAGAGACACCGGAATCTCTATCCTTAGAGATTTTCAAGACTAAGCTGAACAAGCCTGTGAACAACCTTCTCTGAATACTGAAATTATCTCTAGTCTTAGTAAGAAGTTTCTTTTAGACTACATTTTTCTGACTGATGCTGAGAATTTTTCCTAAATTAATTTCTACTATGATTTTTCAAAGTATAGGTGGGCTTCAGATGCTGAGCTTAAAACTCGTAAAGATATTTCCAGATGCACATTTAAAATGCCACTTTTGCAAAGCTTTCCTTCTGCCCATTAGGTCTGGTAATTTTCTATCTGCTGAGTAAACATCTTCCTACAGATAACTGCTGAGTCGCATGCATTAGAAGAATTTTGTGGAGGAGTTTACTAAGATTACACAAAATAAGCTTCTTGGTGATTTTAAGATTTCTTTATCTTCTTAGATGGCGTTCAGAGTGCTTTTAAAAGTTACAAAAATGCTACCTTCACATTACTAGTTGGATGCAAGACAGCTCATTATATACTTTAAAAACTAATAACCTGTTACAGGTGTTAATTCATTTCAGTGTTAGATATTATGATATGTGAAAAAACCAAACAAATAAGAATCTTAATTTTTAGCCAAAAAGACTAGTTGGTTCCTTTTTAATGAAAGGAGGTTATGACAGTAACAACTGTTATTCTAGGAGTTCCTTGCTAAAAAATCTTCTATTTTCCTTCCTTTGCCTCCATTCCTCTCACATCACGGCAAATTCATTTGTATGAATTATTTTTATGTCTCTTAATGATACTTCTAAAACCATGTTGATTTGATTTTGAAGTCTGATACTGTGTAAAATGATAGATACAAATAAAGTGTGAAAAAGAAGTATGTCCGTATTGTCCAAAATGTTGTCACCATGGGTCATTACTTACATGTACTGAAAGTACTGTAATTATATTACAATAACTTACATTTTTTTCCTCTAGAAAACTCTACAGCCTATTGACTTCAGTCACCCACTAGCTTTTGTGCAAGTCCAAATCAGATTTTGACTGCGGTGAGTGCCATATTCTACTGATTTCACATTATTTCATTTGCATAACCTTAGACACACACAAGTTAATTGGAATTGCTTCATAATGGTTTATTAGTTAGTTTTCTCTTCCTAGTTACTCCACACAGTGCACACCTAGAATGGGTACATCATGAATTTCTTTTCTCTGCTACTTAACTCGCAAATGGAATGTGCTGCCTCAAAGTTAAATCACTCTATTTTATTCACCATCAAAACATGTAGTGCACTAAGGCCATCACCTTTTCAAACCTGATTTCTTCTCAATTTCAAAAATTACTAAACTGAAACATTTAATATGTAAACAGAATATCTTCAAAACTAGCAAAGATCCAAGAAACTTATGTGTACTAATCCCTCCTTCAGAAGGGAAGGCAACTTCCTCCATAAAGTGAGTATTAGTCAGCAGAAATAGTTGCAAGCAAAATTTTCCTTCCCACCTACTCAGATCCCATATCATTTAGCCTGGCATTGTCTGAAGTTTGACATTGCTGTTACTTTGTAAGTATCAAATTTTGTATATGTTTGAAGAGATGAAATTAAGGAAGATATTATTAAATTATACTGAATGTTACTGAAAGTATCTCAATGAGATAAAAGAAAATTGAAAGTAGGTTTGGTCTCCCTTCTCTGTATGATAGCATCAGTATGGAAACTAAAGAAGTAAATGGATTAAGATACTGGAAATGGGATTATAAAATTTTCTGAACTCGGTAGCCTAGTCCTGCTTGAATTATTCAGGTGAACATCTTGATTCACTTTGGATTGTGTAAGATATGGATTTCACATTGCTTTTCAACAATTGCCTGGGATGTTTAAATGCACTGCGATACCAAAAGCATTTCAGAAAATTTGCAAAAGGGCAAAAATAAACACTCTGACAATCACAACAATGGAAAAAATTTGACTAAATTAATTTGAAGCCAAATCATCTAAATGTATTCAAAGTGTGCCTTATGTTTCAGTTTTCCAGGCCAAAAATTAGATAAAAAACTAAGAGATTGTGCTTGTATTGTAATAACTGTAAAGTTCTTTGAGTAGTTTAATGGAATCATAAAATCATAGAATCATTTAGGTTGGAAAAGATCTTTGAGATCACCGAGTTCAACCCTTAACCTATCCCTGTCAATTCCACCACTAAACCATGTCCCTCAGTGTGACACCACATGACTTTTAAATAACCCAAGGAATGGTGACACAACCGCTTCCCTGGACAGCCCATTCCAATGCTTGACAATGCTTTCTGAGAAGAAGCTGTTCCTAATATCCAATTTAAACCTCTCTTGGTGAAACTTAAGGCACACTGCTACTTGGGAGAAGAGGCTAACTTCTGAGCAAAAATCCTTTTCCCTTTGAGAGAGGTGTACCACACCCACAGGCCTGGTGTTGTTTAAATTGACCCATGATCAAAAAATGCCAAAAACAATAGGTCTCAGCTAAATTTTATTGTATATATAACAAGATACTTTAGGGATTAAATGTCTCTCCAATTTCTTTTGATCACCCTGGTAGAAATTCACCTTGGGTTTTGCCAAAACGAAAAGCTAAATACAATCTCTAACTAAAAAGTGTCAGCATGTGTACCCCAACTGTGTGTTGTTCTTTTCTAATGTTGGTTCCAACCACCAGAGCAACAAGGTACAGTGGTAGGGTCGTTCCCAGTCTGATCCATAAAAGATGACTAATGATAATGGGTTGCCTACACCTGAGAGTTACCTAGATTAACATTCATGAAGACATTCATTCCATTAGATTGATAACAATGTCTCTGCCAACTGTGAGAGAAGTGTGTTATTTTGAAAATATACCCTTAGTCTCTTGCCTTGGTTAAATCGATATTTAATTACTTGTGAGTAGTTTAACCATACAAGGTGTTTTACTGATAAATAGGCTGAGATTTAAGCTCTTAGGAGTTGTTCAATAGCTGAAAAATAGGCGATACGAGTGGTGCACACCTTGATCCCTAATGTATCAGTGATTAATAAAAGTCTCTTTGTCAGTGCAATCATTGGCACTTTGACAAACCTCAATGCCTAATTGCTCCTTAGGTACTTAAATACCTTAATAAATCTGACCCCTAGGCTCTTATCAGGACCAAAAATCCATCAGAAGGTAGGCACATGGTGGTTACTCTTGCTTAATCTTGTTTTTGTTATAAGAATCATTCTTAAATGTCTTTAAAATTGAGAATAAATTTTAGTTTCATTCAAATTTATACAAAATTTGTATAAATCTGCTCTTGTCATATGACTCCTGGTTGTTCAGTCACACACTTCAGGTGCTGCTACTTAGCTTGATGGACTTGAATTTGAGGTTTCATCAAGCTCTTGTTTAACATATGATTAAAAAAAAAAAAAAGGTTCACTTGAGACTCACTTTCTTTTTCCAGTACAGTTACTAATAGCTTATTGTTCAAATAAGGCGAGTGAGTTCAGTGATGAGTATTCAACAGTTTTAATAATTCAGAACAAAGCACAAGTTACAATATGCCAAAAAAAAGTGAAATAGAAGTTATCCTAACATAAAAGAAATTGAATCATGGAGTTAAAGGAGCTAAATTGATAAGCAACCAAAGGAACATAGTAAAAATACAATTTTAATCAATAAATGAAAGTGAAAAATAAGTACTACATTCTTGTTGAATGAGAACTTCACTCAGAATTTCACTTTTCTCAGTAAATTCACAGAGTATTGGAAAATTAATGTATGAAATTAAGCTCATATTGAGAAATTAACTGCAGATAAAATATTGTATTGAACTTCTCCTATAAAAGAAAATATTTTTTTAAAAAGACACCAAAAAAAACCAACCAAAAATGAGATGAAGAGAACAACATTGTTACAAAAAAGTGTGTGTTATTCTCTAAATAATCTATGTAAAAATTAATCCACCAATTCAAGTTGTTTCCCAAGTACGTTAACACAACTCTTATCTGCAGTGAACTGATCTTATCAATTCCAAGTCAATTGCTCTGCCTACTCCTGATCCTTCCTGAGGAAGGACTCTGCTCTGAGCAACATGAGATCTCATCCAGCCTGTTACCATTCCCATGCCATATATGTACAAAACTTTCATTTTGGTTTGAATTCCTAGGAAGACTTACAGTTTAACAACCGTTGTGATGCTTCCAGGCTGTCCAGACCCTCAATCTGTGCATCAGACTCATGTCCCCAACATCAAGGAATTCCTGACTTCTCCACCAATCAACATAATTAATTTGTGATGCCATCACTTGGAAGGCATCCAATTTCACTGTGATAGAGTCTTCTTGTTTTCCAGAATTCATCTTTCTGATTTTAGATCCTAAATTCCCAAATTAGGAAGCCTATAACCCATAGGATAAATACCTCTATTAAAACACCTGGCTAATTTCACAAAACTGTCATGGTTTTCATGTCACTCAAAGAATGGCGTAGTGTTTTACAGTACTCAAGATTCACTCACCATGAAAATCAAATCTGCCAACACACACACTGAAGTTTTAGCTTGGTTAACTGAACCAAGATTGAACTCCTGCTTCACAAAGATCAGATCTGTGCCCCTGGTGGCCAATCAAAACTCAATATATAGAATGTACCCTAACTTTTTATTTGACTACTGAAGAACACCAAGTTAACCTGTTCAGATTTTGACAGCTCAGTATGCAATGTCACATCTAATCATGTATCAATTCTTCTAGCCTATTCTATAAATCATATTGTGGGATTATTAAGGGCAAACAGAAAAAATACTGAATATTAAAAGATATGAATTTATTGTTAGGATAATCAACAAGACATTATCAGAGAAAAGTTCTTTCTAATGAAAAAATAAATTAAAATAAAGAAAACACTGTTACAGAAAGTAAGTTTTAAAATAATACAGTTAAAATTCATATACAGCATGCACATAACTACTTTCTGATGTCTGTTCCTTTCTTTCATGTTATATAAGCCCTTTCATTGTATTTTAGAATCCTAATGTTGACAGTGTCCATTTGATTGTGGTAACTGGGTGTACAGCTGGTTGTCACCATCCTATGTCCTTTGCCATGTGCTGTTGATATTGATGTTCTCTTCTCCTCTCCTCTATATCCCAGCTTGGGTCATTATTATCTTTGCTAATATGTTTTTTACAATTTGCTCTTTTTTCATTGTTTTATGAATTCATGTTACTTCCAATATATTATGTATGGTGGGTTTTATGTAGCTGTTCATATTCACTCCTTGTTCTGTTTCTCCTAATTCTCTCCTAAACACTGGTGAGATATGAAAGTCAAGAGGTCTCTAGGGCCAGCTTGTGCCCATCCATGCTCTGTGTATTGTGTCCTCTGCTCCCACTTCTCAAGACCTCAGCCATCATACCATGCCTGTTTCTCCACAGTATGTCTTTGTACCAGTCTCATAAATACTTTATTCTGTGAAGAATACATTGGTTTATACTATCCATATAATAAAATGGCTATACCACACAAAGAAAAATAAAATAAGTTAGACATAGCCATTAGATAAAGTTTCTGTTATAGCTAAACCAATTATAAACAAAGCTCCAGGCAGATCAAGGCAAGTTCAGATAAAACAACTGTCACAAGACTCAGTGCTGAGGCCTTACAGCCTCAACTTGTGCCTGTTATCAGCAGTGCCGCTACTGCAATTAATGTGCTATAGAGCTACAGGACAGCTGACAGTCACAGCTGAAAACTGAAACCCTAACCTAACAGAAACCCTATGACATATACATGTATACACATACACACACATATGTAAATAATATCTGACTACGGAGTAGGATCACACCTTGCTGACCTGACAAAAACAGGGTGCCATTTGTGAAATATGTATTGGAGGGGCCTCTTCAAGTAAATATGAAATATTTGTAATGAATCCTAGCAGGAGATCACAGTCAATATCAAAGCAAGTTGATATTTAGGATGGAGAGTTACACAACAAACCCTTGGCAAAGTTTAAGTCCCTAAAGTTTGCCTATACACTGACACTTAGAAAAAATGTATATTTGTTTGACATCACTAAGTTTCTGTCTTGTCATTTCTCTGCAATGAAAGGGGATTCAGACTGGTTCCATTTGATTTATTCCAGAAATAAACTAAAGCTATTTTATATATGTAAGAGAATGCTACACAAGTGAATGTCACTTCATCCTTACACAAGTGAATGTCACTTCATCCTTTCTTCCACATTTTTTGTTAATTTTGACCAATTTTCTCACATGTTTGAGTGACAACTCCTAGGTAATTTCAACATTCTTTACTTCTATTACACTTGGAAGCAAACATATTAGTGATTCTGCAAAACCTTTGCTATTTTCACCTTCATGAGTCATCACAAGGTGTTTACACCTTACATACAAAAATCACTAAATGTACAACCAATCTTGATTTGCAAGCATAACTGTTAGTAATCTATTGTCCAACAGTAACCTGCGTTTTTTCAAGAAAATTTTCAAGAAATTGCTTTAGCTGAGTTACAATCAAACATTTGATATTTAACTACTACAACAAGTAAAAAATGTAGCTTTGCAGAGCTAAAGGGTGGTAACTTAAGGTTGTGGATTTTGGATGGTTTCTCTAGGAGCGAGGATCTGATGTCATGTTGCCATTCATTTCTTTGTACACAAAAATACCTTTCCCCCCCACCCCCCCTTTTTCCCCCAGCTGCATGCCCATTATGGTCATAAATGACACAATAGATTCTTGACAGTGACAGTGAAAGCTGTACATATGCAATGGTGAATCAGCTACTCTACAGGTAATCCCTTTACATTCACAGTTGAATGTGTTTAGATGGCTTGGCTATTCTGAATAGATGCTAGCCCTGTCCTCAGAGTATTATGACATTAGCTACATTTGTAAGGACAGCAGCAAACACTAATTTATAGTGCATTTAAAGTAGACAATGAAGACATTAAAACCAGACCAGTGACAAGAGAGATCAGAAATAGACATAAGTGCTCAGTTGGAAAAAGAAGCAGAGTTAAACACTGCCATAAATAGCAGCTCTTAAATAGCCATTTATCTTGACCATTTAAATTATTCATTAGGGACTGGGGAGGTACTAATGAAAGAAATATCCATAGGGGAATGCATTAGAATCTTGATATGGTAAACAGTGTAGCTCAGCAGATTCGGGCTTACATACTCATCTACATATTCTGAAGTACCTCTTGCAAAAACGTGATAGATTTCAAGGCTGTACAATAATGGAAACTCTGATATCAATGCAGGTGACTATACTAAAAAATCAAGAAAGATGTTTTCAAGAACATGAGATTTTATTTAAATCAAGAGTTTTCTGCCAATCTATCACAGCAATTACAGCACACCAGTGCCTTAGTATAACCATTAATCATGAAAAGGCACAGGTTATAAAAAAACTGTTATAGTTTTTATAAGCAGCAGAAAAATAATTGTCAGATGCAATGTCTTCTGCAATCCACATGGGAATGTTTGAGTGGTTGTGGGTATGCAGTACTTTCTCCCACTGAAAATTCAGCAGCAAAAAGGGCTTGGAAGACTAGAGTCGAATATCAGGGATGTGGGCATGATGCTAATATAAGCATTCTGAGTCCCTCTCTGAACATCTTTTGTTCCTCCTGGGGAGCTTAATAAGAGCAGCCTCCCCCTTCAGTGCCAAAATGAATGTAGGTGAATTCCTACGGTGTTGTACAATATATTTAGGATCTCTACATTCTTAACTGCTGTTTCACAGTGTCTCTTCCTTCTCTTTTAATATCAGATCTTACATATATTAAGAAATTAAAATTTTCTGTAGTCTTTCCACAACATTGCAAAGCCTGGCAGAGTAGCAAGACAATTTTTACAGGTAGTTCCTTATCTTGGTTACCCATACTTCTACAATGCAGGACTTCAGGATCTCTGGATCAGATATTTTATTATTTCAGTAAACTGTGCTTATCAGCACTGTTGTAGCAGCAGATGTAAACCACCTTGCATTACTCTGACAAAGTGATATTAACCAGACCAAATAAGCATAAGCAAATCTGCCTGTGTAAGGTCTTGTGAGAACAATTTATACTGTAAAGTACTAACAGATAATACATTTTTGAGGAGCTATTGTCATGCAGGCCTGAGCCAAATTCTATCATTTTTCTCCTGCCAGCCATGCAAAAGTATGTTCTGAAAGAGAAAGAAGTTGAAAATAGCTGCCTCAAATGCACAGACTGCAGACAGAATGTTAGGAATACCACAAGACAGTGATTACACATGATCTACTAAATGCTCAGGAAGAACTGAGACAAGACCCATTTTTTAATGACAGTTTAAAAATACTGTTCCAGTTTTTCTTCTAAGATGAACTCAAGTGAAAATATCTGCTAGTTTTGCCTAAGAATATTTAATAAAGCAGAAGTGCACCTCAAATGGAGGAAGAAGGGTGAGAAGACAAAAAAAGAGCAAAACTTATTTTCAGGCTTACAGTGAAAAAGAAAGCCTGGTGAAGCATTGGTGTTTAGCAGTCAAAAACATAGAAAATTACCCTCTTGTATTATGACTGTTCTTTTTTGTGATCTTTCCCTTCATTCTAGTCACACATTTAAATTATGGTTATAAACATATTTAATCATATATATTCACAGATGCAGAATCTCCACCTACTATATAGAGCTCTTTTGTAAGACAACTTTATCTGAAAAGTGCATCATCAAATATGCTAAGACATGTACCATTTTCAATAGTGACTATTTGTTTGGAAAACGGACTCACCTCCTCACTAAAATGTTACCTACTACATGATTTTATTCAGAGGAAAGATACTTTCAAATGGTGTTACAGATAACCTCTGCCCCATCCTGTAATGTTCCAAGTTTTAAAAAGCATCCTACATATACGAGAAGCCCAAGTGTGATCTGTGGAGATCAAAGAGGGTCCTATTGCATAAAAGAGATCTGAAAGTCAAGGGACAGAGACTTCACATAAAATCATGGGGTGAGGATGTTCAGCTCAATCTCCCTAACCCAAGCTGAATGACAGATTATTCTGTTTCTCTCTGCCATTTCTCTGCCCTGAGCAAAAGTGGAAGGTAATCTACATGAAGGAATAGTCAGTTCTAGGCATTTTAAACACTGTTTTTGTTTTCCAGAATTTAAAGAGAAAAATGAACTTTTCAAAGTTCTGACTTTGGTTTATATTCAAATGCATTTCCAGTGTATTCTGTCTCACGTACATATATTGGCATGTTCTGACCTTTCCAAACATGTTTTTCCTTATGTTCTTAAATTTTGCAAACATTTATACTCAGATTTTTACAACACACTTAAGCAGAAGGTGTGTGAGCAGTGTTTTGGAGTGCAGATGTTTCCTTTAGATGCTATATCTCTCCTTAGTGGCAGAAAGCTTTAATCTACAAAAATAAATCTTATTTAAAAGATATGTCTAGACTTAAAGAAAAACAAAATACAACAACTCAATCTGAATACTTTAAAAAAGGTAGTGAAGGTGGTTCCCTTGGATCAGTTCTGGGCAAAAAAATAAATCTTCAGATCTTTCTTATCTAGAGAAAAGTCTCCGATTCTCCTGGGCAGATATACAAGTTCAGGATGTACCAAGCCCACTGAGAACTACCTTCTCATTCTCCTAGATTCCTGTATTATTTCTCTCTCTGTCTGATCAGATACTTTGCATCTCTGCTTTCAATTTTTTTTTTTTTTCCTGGCTGTGTGTGCACAGGGGAACTGGAGAACAGATGCATACTCTGAGAGATATAACACTGTAAATGAGAAGTTGTTTTAACGATGCTTAATCTGCATCTTTCAAAAAGATAGCTACTCAGCAAAAGCATAGAATTTCACATTGTAGTTGATTAAAACCATCTCAAATTTTTCAGGAGAGTTTTAAAACTCCTTGATTTTTATGCCTGAATCATAAACTATTGAAGGACCATGTTGTTCTGTTACATAAGGTATCTATAGATCATTAAAAAAATGAAGTTATATAAAATGTACAATAAAAATGTTTTACTCTTGATAAATATTACCAGTTGTGATTGCCACGTAGAGATCTCAAGATACCAAAAATACTTCAGGTGATTTTTTTTTTGAAAAAAATTCAAAGGACTGACATATTTTTCCCTGTTAGGAGGAAAAGAATAAAAATAGAAGGATTCAAGTATTTAATTTAGCAATCTTTTAAATTTTCTTTAGTATGCAGTTGAGGCAAAAGGTATTACCTGTCCAGTATCCAGTCAAATGGTAATTTATATAAAGTAAAAACTTTTAACAAAAATAAAAGAATGGAAAATGACCTGTTCAATTTTACTTCACACAGAGCTAGATTTCACTGTAAATCAGCCATCGTTAGCATTCAACATTCAATTTCCTTCTATTAAAATGTGTATTTTTATGAGATTGAGCTTACATGGGCTTCATATATAATTTACACTCCCCAGGCAAAGCTATTTTATTAATATAATCACATTAAATGTAAGTGATCTACAGAAAAAAAATATTTTAGTGGGATGGAAATGGAAACAAATGGAAATGTGAAGTGGAATGAAAATTCTATTAAATATATTTGTTAAGTGAAATCTGCAAGTGCCATCACTATGGAATCTATAAAAAATGCAGGGAACACTGAAAAATCAGAGAGTTGAAGATTTGTCTTGAGTCGAATAATTCAAAAGGCAAATTAACATCTCCTGCAGGAGGACCTGAGTTCTTTATAAAACATGATCTATTTCTAAGTGACAGGCACTTTCAAAAAGTCTGGAACTGGAAAGGTTCTGTGATGTTGTACTAAAACCAGAGGTACACAAATTGAGGCCCATTGAAATCAAACTCCTCAGACAGCTTTTCATATTAATTTAATCTGCAGTTTTACAGAAGTGCCTAAAAATATTCAGGATTATACTTGCTAAGAAATGATGCCTTACATGTATGCAAAATTTCTAATAGGTTTATGTTACATTGCTTGCTGTCTAAAGAGCGTGGATAGAGAAAGAAATCCACACTAAACAACCCGACAGAATAATCCTGCTATTAAGAGAGTGAAGGGCCACTCTCAATGGCAATTGGTATAGCTGTTGGCAAGATGATTAGCAGTACCACCAGCACCTTTAATCTAATTGGACTCAAGCATGCAAGTTAAATTATCCTTGGGATTTATGTCACTTAAGAGAAAAGCTAAACTGAATCAAGCATTTAAACCTTATTTTTGGATCTACCTCATTACGCCATCTGGGATAGGAAGGTGCTGATCTGCTCTGATCTGCACTGACCCCCCCATCAGTAACAGTCTCTGCAGCTGGCATTGGCACAGGTACTAGGATCTTCGCAGTCACCCCTGCTGCTGGTGGCAAATTGAATTAACTTGCTCCTGAGCACAACAAAAATGCTGATACTGCACCCTGTTCCCAGTGACTTCACACTGCATAGTTTCTAAAATTCAGGGAGAGGAAAGTTCTCTTCATTTCTCACCAGATTTTTTATCAAAAACTATGCCAATTTTCCCCACTATATTTTACTGATTAATTTTTTTTTTTTGCTGTGAAGCTTCTGGCTCACAGTTGAACCACAATCAACAACCAGGATACAATAATTGCTCTAATTTTATTGTCTAAAATGGGTAGTAGTTTTTCTCCTTTCAAGGTAAGACCCTAATGCCCTAGCAGAACCTGATCCCAGCGGAAGGTAGGTAATTTTTTTCCGTTTTTGGTTAATTTTTCAGAAGTAGTTTCATGACTCATTATGGCTTGTGTCCTTTGAAAGGACTGTTTCAAACTGCTGTAGAACTGGAATTGCATGTCATCACTAGGATGTGCCAATAACATTCATGCAAGTGGGAAATGAATTCAGGAAAACTATAATTATGATCCATTACTCTAGTGAGGTATTATTTATGAACATTATCTGGGCAATGTTACAAACTGACCCACTAAGTACTTTCTGGGAATTCCTCTTAAAGTAGAATCCCACAGAGCTCATATGCAAGGTGATAGATATTTTGACTTGCACTTTCTGGAGAAATACAACAGAAAATTTAGAAATTAACAAAGATTTTAGTGTGTGTATACATTAAACACATGAGTTACAAAGCTTTGAAAATATTCTGCAATGCTTTTATCTCTCATCTAGTCTCATTCTTCTGGTGTGGTGGGAGACTGACATTTAGGTCTAAATGGAGTCCTACTACTGCTTCTCTTTCCAGTCTCTCTCAGTGTGGTCCTTCTGAAGTGCAATATCCTTTCGAATGGATATTCAGATGCCAAATTTGGGGGTTGTGCTCCCTAGGCTGTTGTATGGAGACACTCTTGTTTCACAAGGACTCCTAAGAAATTGAGAATCAGTCAGAGTCAATGTTGCTACTTTATCTTGAATAGGTTTGTGTTTTATATGTTCAATAATCAAAGAAAAGTGGCCTCCAAGAGAGCTACAAGAATTGAAGAACCAGAGTCAGTGCCTCATTTCTGAGAGGTAGTGGCCAATTTCTTTGATTAAGATTTCTAACGTTCTCAAGATTGCACCCTTTCTAATTTCAGCAACCACTTATAGAAAACCAGTAAAGTTAAAGCATCTTCCACCCTGGATCTTGATGTCTATATTCCTAACAGTCCTAACTCCCTTCATCTTTGCTGATAGCTCACACTTTCCAGACTGCTCCCTTGGGCAAACCTTGATGGCAGCCACAACACTTAATGTGGCACATCCTAAGCCATATGAGGCCTCATTCCTCTTTGCAGGAGCTGCATCATATTTCCCACGTCTTGAACATATATTTTAAGGATGCATGAAGCATACTCTGGGGTGCTGATCTCTCCCCACTGGTCTCTAGATGGTTATAGTTAGGTGAAGCACACCTCTTTCACTCTGAGCTACCTCAAATAGCTCTTCCCCTTACCATCTGCAAATGAAAACAAATTCCATTAATCCTAAATATTTTTGCTTTGTACTTTAAAGCAGAATCTGAATTACATTACTAACATCTACAAACTCTTTCAGGGAGTTTTAAATTATTCCTGTGATATTAATATCTTCTTCTTCTTTTCCCTTCTTTTTTATTTTAACTTGTGAGAGGAATCCTCGTAGATCACTGTAAACCTCTATAATTTTCATTTGCCCATTTCTACTTTCAAACTGCTCAAAAATGTAAAAGTAAAACAAGCTCAGACCCATAAGTTATTCTCGTGTTTCAGTAGTAACATCTTCCTTTTACTTTCAGTACAGTTAGTTGCTTTCTCTGCTCTAGCCCATCCCTAATCTTCCATACAATTCATGCACTTATCCCTATCTTCTCCCTTTAAAATAATGATTGTCACATCAAATGCTCTATTGAAATCCAGATAGATTACATCTACTTCATTTCCCTTGTCTAACATAGTCTTATTCTATCAAAGGAAGTTATCAGATATGGCTAGTGTTATCTCTCTTCGGTAAGTACAAGATGGTATTCACAGACTGATCCAGACATACCTGATCACATGCACTATCAATTTACATTTCTTTGCCAACCAAAGTGGACCCCCACTATAAGATCATTTCATTCCTACAAAAGTCACATATTCTTACATCCATAACATTTCTTCTAGGGATTACTAGAGTTTCATTTTGATGTTCTTTTTATCCAGAACAAAACTGAAGATTCCATGTAAAGCCAAAGATGGGACTAATCCCAGTAACATAAATTGTCAATGGTATGTTCTCCAGGGAAACTGACTTAAAAAGAGCTATACCTCTGATTGTCACACCAGATATATTTTATTGATAATAGCTATTTTGGTAGAGACACTTTTCTGCTAAATCCCCTTCTGTACAAATATCAGGTTCTACAGTTCCTGCAGTGAAAACTGATGAGGAATTATGCCAGTAATTTCTTCTCTAGTCCTACTCTTATGCAACTTGATCAGTACTAGTAGCAAGAGAGAAACATTCCAAGAAAAATGAAATGTCACCTTTGCTTTGTCATAGCAAATGAGTATATTCATTCTCTACAATAAATGCAAGACATCATTTTCATGTGACAGAGTTGCTTCAGAGTAGGGAAAAAAAAAATAGTAAAACAGCTAATACACCTGACTGCTTAAGAAAATTCTTTCATTCACAGTGGATACAGTGAAGCACCCATGAAATATTCTTACATCAAGTTCAATGGAGCTGGTGTCTAAGAGCATGCAGGATTAAGGTCGTACTAAATATAGCTGTACTAAGAACATTGTCTCTAGGAACCAACACGTTCATACTGGAGAAGATAAAATCAGTCAGGTTCATGGCTCAGAGGTGAGAGAAAGGGATTAAAACAACTTTTCAAATTTTCATCAGTTCATATGCCCAAGATGAGAGACTTGGTCGTTCTCTCACAAGTGCCCACAGTAAAAAATCATGAAGATTTAAAAAGCTGCAGCTTCATTCAATTCTCCTTCTTCCTCTAGCTTTCTTCTCTCCATTTCCTTTCTCTTTAGGGTTTTCTTCTCTCTTCTGTCACACCTGCTTCAATAATTACAGGAAATGATATTTCAACCATCTGCCAGAGTAGATTTAGCTCTGGATGATGCCTCTTTCTTTCTATTCTATTACCAGACTGCAAAAGCAGTTTGGAACTAAAAATAAAGATGGGAAAGAAAAGGAATTAGGAAAAAATTATGATCTGTAGTACAGTCATGAGGTATATTATGACATTAAAGTGACTCCTGTGATGATTATGAAGATGATTCTAAAATTTTAATATTTTTTTTCTGTTTACTTCCAGTGAGAAAAAAAAAAATAGTTATTTTCTTCTTTTGGCTGGGAGAAGGGGGGTGTTACTAGCAAGGAATAGGTAGGTAATCACAGCACAGAAACTTGAAGTGATTTGTTGAAACTTACACAGGAAGTGTGAAAAGTAGACCAAGAGGATCACCACACCATGTGTGACTTGAGTTACACCTAAGCCTCTTAATCATATGAATGTTATCAGAAGCTGTGACTGTGTATGCATTTTAGAAGGACAGAATTTGTCCCATCATGTTGTCTGGAGAAAAGTATGACCCACTGTAATGTGCTTTAATTTATTCTCCTGTGGGCAAACTCATTCTGAATGCAGAAACAGACAGTGTGGTGATTAGATTTAATAGGATTAGGACTCCCTGATGCCTTGCTTGTACAGTCATTGTTCAAACTCTTGTAGAAGGAGCATTTTAATTTTATTTCATTGTAAAACTCAAACTTCATTATCTCTTCAGTTCATTTATAATTCGATTCATTACATAATATTTATTTTCTCTTCTAATAATTACACCTCTACTTCACCTTCCTAACTTGGCTGTTTTAGGCTGGGGTAGAGTTAATTTTCTTCACAGTTGCTGGTATGGTGCTGTGTTTTGGATTTGTGCTGAACAGAGAGATGTTTTAATTATTGCTGAGCAGGGCTTACACAGAGCCAAGGCCTTTTCTGCTTCCCATACTGCCACACTAGTGAGGAGACATGGTTGGGACAGGTGACCCCAACTACCTTATAACATCATACCCACTAAATAAGTGGGAGAAAGAAGGAGGCAGAGGGTGGCATTTGGAGTGATGGTGTTTGTCTTCTCAAGTAACCATCACACATGACAGGGGCCTGCTCTCCTGGAGATGGCTGAGTGTCTGCCTGCCCACGGGAAGTGATGAGGTAATTCCTTCTTTTTCTGCTCTCCTGAGCATGGTGTTTGCTTTCTGTATTTAACTGTCTTTATCTCAACCCACGAGTTTTCCAGCTTTTACCCTTCTTGTTCTCTCAATGATACTGCTGGTGGTGGAGTGAGCAAGCGGCTGCTGGCTGGGGGAAGCCATGACACTAACACATCTCTCTTACCATACAGTACTCTCTGTAACAGGCTTGGTACTTTCTGTGTGTTGCTGATTTTCTGCTTGCAATTCTCTCTTTAATCCTAATCGCTATGAGAGTCATGTTCCCTGTAACAGAATGCTTCTGTGGATACAGGTAGTTACTTCTCTTAACCAATTCCCTAAAGTGCAAAATTCAATCTCCCATTTTGTTTAAGCATAAATTTACTACAGAGAATGAACAGCCTAAAGGGAGCAAATGTCAGATAGTGTAGACATTTTACACTTTGGAAGACTTTGTAGAATACCTACATTTTCTTCTAGGTATCCCTGCTGCTCAGTTCTTGGTTAGGAAACTGTTCTCATTTCTGTTCTATACACAAGATGGTTTAACTGCTCCAATTGGATGCTGCTGCTCATCCAGCTTAAGCAGACACGTATTTCTGTCAGACTATTGCAATCTGTAAGTTTTTCTTGTGTTAAAAAGAGTATCAATATGCTAGTATCACCAGCGATTCAAGGTATTTTGTGGTGGTATTGTTACTGGTATCATGAAAGCAGGGCTGCATTCCTCACTGCTACTCTATCCTGCTTTTAGTAAGAACTGTGATTTCTGTGTTAGTATATAGGCATCTTCTGTGGCTGCATCATAGAGAAATATTTTCAATATTTGAGCCCCTTCTTCACCCTATTAACTGTCCACATATTTCCTAGATATGTGGTTTAATAATCAAAGCAAGACAGAAGCTAGCTCATAAATTCTAAAAAGAATACACTTAGCTCAGTGTGGTTTAATAAAACAATCAAAGCTAGAGTTATAGGGTACTTCTAGAATGGATTGTAAAAAGATCTAAACTAAACCACATTCAGATGACCATTTTTAAAATTCTACTATGTATATGGCCCAAAGTGTTAAATATAGCACGTTCTTGAGCAAATGAATATAGTTACAGTGGCCTACTCTTCTTAAATATGCCTTATGAAGTTAAAAAAAAAAAAAAAAAAAGACTAAAAGATTTCCATCTTCTCAATGCTAAAGCAATAGCTGAAAAGTTTAAGTTATAAACATGGCTTTTTGTGTTGGGTGCAACTGCAGTGTATCACCCAAAGCTCTGGAGAGGAAAACTATTTAAGACAAATAGAAGTCATTATTTTTTTATGTAAAAGTCAAGGAAGAGGTGAACAGTCAGGGGTCATACTTGTCACTGCAGCTTTCTAGGGATGAGGCCTAAAGCTGTGAGATATGTGGTGATTTCCTTCTGTTCTGTTCTGAATTCTGTTCTGTCACAGTTCTGCAGCACTCTTGTGCAAAAGCAAGAGCTTTTGTAGCTCTTAATATCCCTTTTTTATATATAAGGTGACTGGCAAATTTCTATACTCCTAATGCAATAAGTTTCATTTTACCCAACATTAAATAGAAGTTGACAATGATAAGCAAAAGACAAGAAATACTGCCACTCTGCCTGGCATGCAATACCTGATCTTTCACATGGTGAAAGTAATACATTTTCACTGTGTTATTTACACACTTTACTTCAGCTCAAATTAATGTTCCTTATACTATAGTGTTGTTCTTAATGAACACTTATTTCTTGCAAAGTTGGATCAGCTTCTGAAGAAATGGCTAAAAGGGCGACTGTAAGAGATTAGGAGAAGTAGGCTTCATTTTAAACTGGCAAAGGTGGAACTTGGCAACTTTCACTGCTGAAGTTGGGTAAAAGGTTCTTTGCAGCAGGGAAGGTAAAATCTCTTCATTTGGCTGAGCTCAGACAGTTGTGCTTTAAGACTACTGAATAGGTTCAGCAGTAAAGAAAAGCAAACATATGTCTGGTTTATGCCTTCCTATAGGGTGTTAAGATGAGCTAGGTCCTAACAGCTAAACAGTCATAAAATTAAAATGACTTAGAGCATGATTGATTTTGCAGCTGTTCTGAAAAGAGGGGGGGGTCCCTATGTAAAAGTGGGTGTGTGCCATTCAGGCAACAACTGAACTTTGAGGATTTCACAACTCCTAGCTTGTTCAATATATGCATAACGTGCTCTCAATCTAACAAAAAATAAGTCAGACTTCTCTTTTTTACAAAAAATAAAAGTTTAAAGACACTCCTAGGGTATGTCAGTGTGGAAATATCAAGGCAATATTAGGTATGGATGTACAAATATGTGTTTGGTTTGGTGTCTACTTGCCATTGTCAAACTGCAAAAAGGATACTCAAGCTTCATACATTTCAGGAAGAGCAACAAAAGTGATCTAAGGTGTTAAAAATTATTTTTTAGTGAGATGGTGGAGAAATTTAACCTAGTCATCCACAGGAAACTGATCAGGTGATCTTATCATTGCTGTGGGGAAAAGAACATTTTTTTTTAGTTTCAACCATGAGTATAATGAATCATTAAAACAACCTCTCTAGGAATGCTGGATTTCCAGTCATTCAAAGTCTTTAAATATTGGATAATTTTTATTTTAAATATGCAATTATTTATATATTAAAGATTTCACAAAGAAATTAGTGTTCATTTGCCAATTCTGGAAAGAAGGAGAGGGCTACATAAGTGAATTTAGTCTCTTCTTTCCAAATAAACTGTTCTTTTAATCTGATTTATTTATACCAATCTTCACCAAAAAGTGTGGCAAAGTATGTAACTCTAATGCATATTTTTTGCTCAGCATAAATATTAGCATTGACAAGGGAGGATGTCAAAGTAGGAGAAGCTAAGTTGAATTAACACTGCAAAGAAAAAACAATTTAGTGACTGGACAGTGCCAACAGCTTTCTAAATCACCTCTATGCTTAAAAATCACTTTTCCCTATATTAATGTCCTGTGTCCCTGTGGGCCCACTTAGTCTTCCTCTATCAGAGTTCTTTTGCCTTAATTGAGCTTAAAAGATTTGTAAACTGGTAGCTAATTCTTTATTTTATTTTTCTAATAATGTAATTTGTTGTTAATTATGTAATCCTAGGCCAAAAGCTAAACAAGAAGCAGTTACTAGTCACAGTTGTACCCAGCCTGTCAGTAGTGGTAATATAGCAATAAAACACACGTTTAGTAATTTGCAAATTAAGTTCCCTCCAAAGCTCAAAGCAGTAGGCATAAGTGAAAGTAATTTGTGTTGCAAAAAATGATAACTATCTATTACACTTTTACTTAACACAAGTGCTAAATTTAACTCAGTGAACTAAACATCATTTTAAAATTCATAAAAATATGAAGGAATAGATAAAATCCCTCAATAGCATTTAATGCCATAGCAGCTAGCAATTCAAAGTTGAAGTCAGAATATTCACCTATAGGAAATCACAAATAACTCCTATCTACTTATCACTCTAACATTACAAATCATCCTCAAACACTTTTATCTTTAATGGAATAGAAATCTTCAAAGAGCCAAGGTACAGTTTATAAAAATAGGCCTACATAATTCCTATAATAGTTTCTTAAGATTTTTGATTTACATAATTCTTAACAGGAAATTCAGCAGTAATACTTGATATGAGATATTTAAAAGGTGATAATCATAATTTATATGACTCCAGTCCTTTAGAAAGCTGTAACTAAAGTGATTAGAGATAGTTTCAAGTATGTGAAAAATTAAGACAGAGGCAGTCTGTCAAGCACTGTTAAAAGTTTTATAGTATCATTAAAAACTCCATGATGCAATTTCAATTAATAATTGGTGATTTTTTTTTAAATCTTTCAATTACTAATATTTGCTGCTGTCCATGAAATTGCTGTTCAAGATACATTTAGCTACTTTCTCTGCCTTAATGGAAGCATTTTGTGACATTGTGTTTGTTCACTCTTTTTCACACAGTTCACAGCCTTTTCCATAAAATTGCAGAAAAGTATAACATTTAAGGATACTTAGATTTATTTTTATACAGAAAGGCATATCTTACCTCCTATGAGAAAGAAAAAGGCTATTCTCTATCTTGACTCTGTTTCTGCGATGTATTTACTTATTCTACATAGAACAGAACAGCTTCAACAGCCATTTTGAAACTAAGGAGCTTCTAGAGCCTGTGTTCTCCCACTACCCCACCTCTCTTCCCTCCATCACTGAAGTTAATCTTATTACTAATCTTATTACTTTATTATGGTTGTGTTATCCTTAAATGCTTTTCTTTCTACTTCATGTAATTTCAAAAACAAAACAGGAAAAATATTCTGTGCATTCCTACAAAACATTTGAAAAATGTAAAAAGAACCCCAAACATCATCTCTTTTTTTCACTATTATGCTTGCAGAGATTTTTGGTATGCAGTTTTTTTTGCTTGAAGGGAGGCAATCACTTGCCAATTGAACAATGCCATTAAAACTGTCAAGGAACCGTCATTCTTCAGGAAACAAAACACGTTTGTGAAATGTGATTACCTCAGATGAGTCTGTTGTTCCACACACTTGAGAGTAGCAAAACTTTTGCCTAATGTGTGAATCTGTTTACATTACCCTAAAAAAAGGAAAGAAGTATTAAAGCCTGCTATCCTCTACTCATGTTTGTTGGGGCTTTTTTGTGTTAAAACTGGATACATTTCAAAGATTTATGTGAATTTTAACTGTAATATATTCAAGAGTCCCTTCCCACTTCTGTGAAAACCGACACTTTCTTCTTTAAATAAAAGTGATTTTTCCTATGTGTTTCAAAGAACTGACAAATCTGCAGTGTAGTCTTACAGTATGCTGCCAAATGCCCTAGTGTATCTATTTGGTGTCTGCTTTCAAAATCTGCCTCAAACTGAACACCTGTTTCAAACCCTCCATAATGCCAAACTCCTAGTTTATGTGAACTAGTACCTTAAAAACACCAGCCCTCACTGTTTTATGCCAGTGGAAGTTCTCATCCATCAAGCAGAGTTAACAGAAGGAAATTTACTTCAGGACAATTTACCTCCCTTTTCTTTAAATACACTATTTATAGCTGTGAATAATTGGTTTTAAACCCTGCTATGACAGTTTGCACAGATTACGTGTAGTTTCTGGCAGAAAGGTGGGACCAAAAACTGTGAACATACATAAAATTGGGTCAGGAATCAAGAAAACTGACTTTCATTTTTCTTTACAGATGTTGGTGAAGCTTTGAATAGTTTGAGTAAACTCCTCCTTATTTAGACAGAGTTTCCAAGGAACCAAGCTGATGTACAGCCACTTTTCACTGTCCAATCAACTCCATAGAGGTATATCTGAAATTGCTTAATATGTTCTCAAATCACATTGAGCTGTCAACAGTATATATGTTCTCAGTCCTACACAGTCTTTGTATTGTTATATAACCATATAACCATTGCTGTTTTACAACATTTTGTTATGTCTTAAAAATCAGCAATCAAGTGTTTTAGAATATCATGTAGAGATAACTGTGCAAGATCAAGGAATGTAAAACACAGCATGATTTTGCTTCTAGGCCATTTCATTATTAATGCCATTATTCAGAAGATAAATCACTTCAGGCTGGATGCTGGTGTGAGTATAGTTTGATTCTAAGCATATTATATACAAACCTTTCAATTTTTCCCCCACTAGACCACTAAATCTTTAGGCTTTCTACAGTAGCATCAATATTGTATAAGGCTGCCCCAAATATTTCCTTATATAAATACTGTCTTAAATAAAAATTGTACTGCTGTAGTCCATCGTATCAATTGCTTATGTTAAATCATTGATGAGACTGGTGCACTTATAAGAACAAGCCTTTTGAAATTGTTCTCATGTTGGTCTGAACTGAAAAGAAGAAACCTTTCCTATTTTTCTCACCCTTTCTTTCTTCTAGGGCTAAGTGGCTTTAGACTTTCTGCTACCAATCCCCAACCCAGGTTTATTTTGCATGTAACTCCATCCACATTAGCATGCAGCGACCACAAAAATTAGTTACTTTTATGCAGTCACAGAGGCAACATACAACAGTGTTTGAAGTACTGGTGTAGATTCAAACCACGATCACATCAAGATTCACATATTAGAGCTAGTACTGTACCACACTCATTCATGAATCCTAAAAAACTGGTGTGAAAATCTGAAAAAGAGCCTGAAGAAAAGAAGGCCACGTGAGGAATCTATCACCTGTTTTGGGTTACCGAAGACACTTCTGAGAGGTTCACAGTGAGAGTAAGGAGCTAATAACACAGGTTGCAGCAGAGAAAGCTCACTGTCAACTAAGGCTGCTGAGTATCCATCCTTGAACATGTTCAAAACACAATTGAGCCAGTTCCTGAGTAAACTAATGCAACCTCAGAGCTGGCCCTACTTCACTGGGGAGGCTGGGCAGGCTAAGTTTTACTGCTTCCCTCCAGTATAAATATCTCATCATTAAGTTCCATAACATTGAGGTACATCAAGTTATCTAAAATTTATATTTTAAAAAAATACACTACTGGAACATTAAAGCAATTTCTTATATGTTGCCCCCCAAAAATTGCCAATACAAGACCCTTTTAATATTTCATAAGAAAAAAAATAGCTCCAGTATACTGGTACATTATCTGCTAATATTAGGCTCCTCTTAATTCTGATATTTAATACAGTGACCTCAATCAAGTAGAAAAAATGTTTCTGTTTTTAAAAAGATGCAGGTTTTCACAGAAGTAATTCCAATAAAGACAAACTCTCAAAACTGTAAACCAAAACATAACATAATCATAATATAATAATAATGGTAAATAATAATGGCCAGTCTCTTCGCGAACGAAGAACCGGGGAAGGTCTTTCCACCTTCCAGCCTGCGCATTGGATTTTTTTTAGGTGAGACACAGTGTGCGCGGAACTGAGCCCACCCTTTAATCCTGAGGTTCATCTGCCGGGGCCAAGCGAGCTTGGATGGTGGCAGCAAGGTCCTCAGGACGTAGATGGATTGCCTTACAGGGCTAACGAGCTCCATCTGCCCGGGGAGGGGCCCCGACCGGGATTCGAACTCGGGTCTCTGCAGTGACAGTGCAGTGTCATTTCCCCTAGACCACCGGGGGCTCCCAATCATAATATAAACTATAATGTAAACCATACATCTGGAAATAATTTCTGATTGGTCACAATAAATACTTTTTTATTCCTTGCTATCTCATTTTTTCAATATTTCTGTTCTATAACTATCAGAAATATCTATAATCCTATTATGTAAAAAGCTTAGTTTTGGACTCTAGTTTCATTTTTAAGAAGGCTACAAGAATACTCTGAACTTTTAAAACATTAGGAATGCACAAAAAGGCTAACAAGAATCTCATCACAACTGGTGACTTCCTAGAAAATATTTTTCTTTTCATCAGTCTTTTTCTGATGAAAAAGAACTCCAAAATTTTAAATAGTAGCCAACCAGCTCCACTCAGAACCCTATAAAAACTGAGCTACTATCGCTTAGACAATAAAGGCCGGCTGATAAAAGCCTGCTGCAGCAGAAATTCCAGTTCAGCCTTTTATAGATATCTAGACCACAAGAAAGTCACCTCTCTCCCCCTCAACTTTTCCTCTCCTTCTTTGCCCTTCAACACACAGTCACTCATAACCTAGAAGAGTGAAACAAAATGAAAGTAAGCTCCTATTTCTGCAGACTTTTTAATTTTTTGTTTGCTGATGGTCTTTAAGACCTAAGGACAACATGAAATGAAATCCTAAGGACAATACTATTGTTGTTTACTTACAGTGCAACTAATTTTGCATATTTTTCATCATAGTTTCAGGCATAGAAATGTCATTTCCAATTATGCTTTGTGAGGGGATGAAATAGAACAGATAAAGACATAAAAGATAATAAATAGTAAGTAGATAAGAGTTAATAATTCACATTTCACCAATGTCCCTTTTTATCTTGAATAGCCTTCTTATCAGGTCCACGTTTGCTTCTAAGCCTGGCACTATCTGACTTTTACTGCTGCAAATTATTGTTAGGAATATTGAAATCTGGTACTAAGATGCTGGACAAATGGCTTAAACTTAGAGTGCTGCTTTCACCTCAGTTAAAGCTGCTTGCACAGTCATTTTGTCCTCATTTTGCCTCAGTATTCTGTTTGTCATACTAATGAATGTTTGCAGAGCTATACTTGCCAGCAGCCCTAGGCAGGATCAGCTCTGCCTTGTGCCATAAAGGCAGAACAGGAAAGCATGCCCGCTCATGGAAAGCTTTCTTAAAAAACAGCTCACAGTGTCATGGACTGATTCTTCCAGAACCAGCACTTTTTCTCTATGACAATTATTTTTATGCATAGCATTATTTTACTGCTAGTTCAGTACTCAAACTAGAGACTCTGAGATTTGCATCAGAAAGAGGAAGACAGAATTCCTCCTAAAGTGTGATATATTTAGCTTTATACATCTAAAACAGGTGATCAGCACCACTAATTTTGCATGTATGCTGTATTCCTGGGTAGATCAAGGAACAGCACAGCAACAGAGAGAAGTAGACTTGCACATGCCATGGTCTGTGTCATGCCTGCTGCGCTTGTCCTTGGTAATAGAGCTTCTCCAGGGCTCTAGAGACAGTAAAATCTCCTTGGGACCTCTTTATGGCACAGGTTAATCAAATATTTCATTATAACTGCTGACATTTGTTGCTGATGTGCAAACTATTTGTGAAATGCTTTGCGATATATGAACTGAACTGTATAAATGAAGTCAAGTTTCATATATATTTTTTGCTTCTGCTTTTATTGTGAGAAGATCATATTCCTGATCTTTGAACATAAACACAAGAGGGATGAAAAGCTACTTTTAAATGTGAAAATCATCTCTTTTTCTTTTATTATTTAAGCCAAATGTAAATTAATTCATTATAAGCTTTAAGACAGAACTAATTCAAGATGTATAGCAATCTTTAGAAGAAATGGTGGCTTGGGGTTGGTCCTATCTTACTCTTTGCTGTCAAGTTATTTGAATATTTCAGAAGGTAGGAGAAAGCAGAAAAGACAGGCTATTTCACTGCAATACAGTTTTCTTCCTCTCCTGTTAGATTGTGAAGAAAAATTTATCATCCAGTTACATGAGATTTTATCATGCAAAACATGAGGTTTTATCTGAACTCCTGCTATCCTGAGTCACAGTAACTTAAAAGGACCTGTAAATGGCCACTAATGGAAAAAATATTTGGTAGAATAGACTTCAGTCAGTGAAACTGAAAAAATAATAGAATTAGCTTAGTGAACATCACATGAAATAGTAGAAAGATCATCACATAAGCATGGAAATCACCACCTTTATACAAGGGTTGATATACTCTGGATTTCATGTAAGTCTAATGAACAAAAAAAATGGAATATATTTTGTTTATAGGTAATTGTCCATATATATGTTGATATGCATGTTAGGAGGCCACAAAAAAAAAATCAGAAAGCAGAAACCAACTTACAACTATTAATGTCCTTGTAACATGATCCTAAGAAAGCCAAAAAAAAAAAAGAAAGAAAATATAGCTTGCTTGGCAGTCAGGAGTTTAAAGATAAACTGTTTTTTTTGGGGAGACCTTGTGAATGCTCAGACATCTGAGTGAGGTTTACTGTGCTCAGAGAATCCGAAATCTCTATTTCATCATTAAACCCTTCTAAAGAAAGGCTCCTTTGTGTCCCTTGTGATGAAAACACACACTCTGAACCAAACTGCACAAGAGAGAAGCTTTGTTACAAGATTGCACAATTCAAAAGCTGAATCTCAATGTAAAATTTTTATTTACAGCCACATTAGTTTCTAGGAAAAATGCTGAAAATGCTTGTCTTCACCGACTACAAGAGTACCTTAATGCTCTGAACTTAGATCAGACACTTGAATTTCAGCGTATTTCAGACAGCTGAGATGAATTTTATCTCAAGGTTCTAGAGCAAATTCACAACATGGATCTCCTGAATTAACCTAAACTATATTCAAAACATGAAGCTTACATACAGGATTTTTTCATATATATTTGAGATAATCTGTTGTTTCTCACTGGAACTACACATAAAATTTCTAGGAAACCCTTAAGTACAAGATTTTTGAATAGTATTAGGAATCTGGAGCAGTCACAGCTGACTGGAAGCTCGTGAACGTTTGTCCTGATTTTTAAAAACGGCAAGAAGGAGGACTGTGGAATCCATAGGCCTGTCTCACTTCAATGCCTAGTAAAGTTATGCAGAATGTTATTCTGGGAAGTACTGGAAACATGAAAGACAATACAGCCATTGGTCACAGCCAGGACAGCTTCATGAAGGGAAATTCCTGTGTATCAAATCTGATTTCCTTTTATGACAAGCTAACCCACCTAGCTAATTAGGGGAAGCCAGTCGATGCAATCTTTTTGAATTTCAGTAGAGCTTTCAATACTATCTCTGACAGCATCCTTCTGGACAAAAAGTCCAGCACACAACTGGATAAACAGATCATGTGGTGGGTGAGCAACTGGCTCATGAGTCGAGCAGAGAGGGTAAGAGTGAATAGGGTGACATCAGAGTGGTGACCTGTCCTTAATGGGGTTCCACAGGGCTCCATCTTGGGCCCTGTGTTCTTCAACATCTTCATCCTGGACACAGGACTGGAGGGTACAATAAGCAAGTTTGCAGATGACACAAAACTGGGAGAAGCTGTTGACTCCCTTAAAGGTCAGGAGGCCCTGCAGAGAGACAGATCTCAACTAATTAGAGGACTGGGCAATTACCAACCAGATGAAGTTCAGCAAAGAAAAGTGCTGGATTCTGCACTGGGATGGAATTCTGCTGGATTCTTGGAATGGGGGAATCCTGGACCTGGGGTACTCACTGAGGGCAAGTTGAATATGAGTCAGTAGTGCCATAGGAAGTTAGGATGGCCAAGAGTGTCCTGGGGGGACATCAAACAAAGCATCACCAGCCAGCAGAGGGATGGGATTGTCCTGCTTTGTTCTTCTCTGGGGTGGCCTCACCTTCAATGTTGTGCGCAGTTTGGGGTGCCACAAAATAAAAAAGACATAAAACTATTTGAGAGTGGCCAGTGGAGGGCAACAAGGATGGTGAAGGGTCTTGAGAGGAAGCTGTATGAGGAGCAGCTGAGGGCACTTGGTCTGTTCAGCCTGGAGAAGAGCAGACTAAGGGGAGACCTCATTGCAGTCACGTCTTCCTCGTGAGGGGCGGAGGAGGGGCAGGCAGTGATCTCTTTGTGCTGACCAGCGATGAGACCCAAGGGAATGGCCTGAAGTTGTGTCAGGAGAGGTTTAGGTTGGATATTAGAAAAAGGTTCTTCATCCAGAGTGTGACTGGGCACTGGAAGTAGTCACTTCCCCTGGGAAGTAGTCACAGCACTGAGCCTAGCAGAGTTCAAGAAGTGTTTGGATGATACTCTAAGGCATCTGGTGTAACTCTAAGGGACCTGTGCAGGGTGGGTGATCCTTGTGGATGCCTTCCAAATCAGCATATTCTGTGATAAAAAGTCTGTGCAGAATAGATCACATATTTTGCAGTTGAACTTGAATTTCTTTTATAAATCATAAATCTCTTGCAAATCACATAGACTTTAAGTTATATAACAGTTAAATTAAAACTACAGTTCTTTTCGTTTCAGAGAGAGGACTCAAAAATTGATATGAAGTCTTGTCAAATGGAAAAATATTTTTATTTTCACTGCCACCACCAGAAACCTGCAAAAGAACAATGTCCTCAGGATTGCTGTACTTAAGGGATTTGTCTTTACTTCTTCAGAAGTTTGAAAGTTACTAAGAATGACAGGACTCAGTTCAGCACCCCTTGTTCCTAAAGATCGATTGTGTCCCTGGGAACATTAGCCTGAGCTTTTTACAGAATATTCTGAGTTGGAAGGGACCCACAAGCATTATTGAGTCCAACTCTTAAGTCAGTGGTCCATAGAGGGATCAAACTCACAACCCTGGTATTACTAACACCAGGCTGTAACTAACTGAATTAATCTCAGGGAGCCATGCACCTTGAAGAGAGCCTGGGGAGAGGAAAGAGGTCATAAACAAAGCTTTTGGAACACAATTATAAATAAAAGAAATGGAGTCAATAAATAAAATGTTGAACTCCGAAGTGTTTCACTTTAATAATTGCAAAAAATTGGTTTCTGCAAGAGCTTCAGTATTTTGGGTTTTCACTCTGAAATGGAATGAAATATATGACAAAGTAACAACATATGAAGTCTTGATAAATACATTTTAAAAATGTTTCAAAAATGGCCCTTCCTCCATAGAAACATACAATCCCTTCTGAACATAAAACTGACTATAAAAAATGTGATACTTGTAAGAAATGTTCTTATTTGAATACCTCCATGGCAATTATTCCATAACATGGAGAGCTTTCCAAGTAAAACATCTATTTTGAGAAATGTAAATACCCTATAAATTCTCAAGCTTATTGTTGCAATTTACATTCCACACTGTACACTAGAGCACTATTTGATGTGCCCACGCAAATACATAAAGACTGATTTAATAAAGTTGGCTGTTTTGGGGCTGGTGTGCCTTCCCAAGCTATTGAGGAGGTATTTCAGCTGCATAATTGAATATATATGACCTCTCTCAGTCGCAAAAGGCATAACTCACTTCCTGCAAGGGAATTATTCGTATGAGTGCCAGGGCAAATTTCAGCAAAAGCTGCAGAGTCATTTCCTTCATAACAGGGAGAGGAGGCATCTAAACATTTGTAGTATCTAGACATTTTCAAAATTTCCAGATAGAATAAAATAATGCCATATTTTTTTATAAATACTAAATTACTGAGTGTGGATAATTAATCTTTATATATAGTTTTATGTTTCATTAATAGACAGATTATAAATTTGTATTATTTTATTATGATTATTCTCTTACTGGAAAATGTTCACTGAATCAATGTATGCATTTTAGTCTTTCTTCCAAACTCATAAAAGGATCAGCAGTTCTTTTATGCAATTTTAAGCATGTAAAATTCACTACCAAGGCTATCTTTACTCTGCTGTGTTTTAGTTTAAACCTTGGTCTTCTCAGCCTTAATTTTCTAGGAAGAATAATTGTCTTACCAGTCACAATAAACATAAATATAGTGAGCTAATGGCAAGAGCCAGGATTGTAAGATGTTTACAGTCTGAGGCAGTACAGTTTGGTAATAGCAGAATTATATTTTAGTAAATCAGTAGCTTAACAGTAGTCAACAGAGTAAAAGCAAAGGACAAAAATGTTAATATAGCTCTCTATGCTTTTATGTTTACTCTAACTGTGTTTGTTTAATAAAGGAGCCATTTTTGAATTGCATGTGAATGCTAGTTTGCTGTCAAACTACCACAGCTACCACAGCTATGAAGACTTACATAGGTAAAACTTTGTTAGTCTACCCAGACAGTCTATACAGAGGTTGACTGCCCTTCTAGTTCTGAAGTTTTCCTTAATACCTGGTTGGAATCTTAATTGCTTCAACGAAATTCTATTTCTCTTGCAAAGCTGAGACTCCTTTCACATACACCTCCTCCACTGTTTCTTCTTCAATCTAAACAATCTTGAATCTAGAAGTCTTTTTGTAGAAGACATTCTTTGCATGCCTAGGAGTTTTGTCCTACTGTAAAGTTTCAGGTGATCCAAATCTCCCTCATGGTGAAGTAACTGACCCTATACTAATATATTACTCATTTTGCATAGGAAAAGGTTATATCACCACTTATCTCAAATTATTCTTCATTCTGTTTTCCAGGATGATATTTACCTTGTAAGATGGCAGTTAGGAGTCCCATTCAATTTACGGTCCAGACACCTCTGAACCCACAGGCAGCCATAGCGTCAACACTACATCCTGCAGCTGCCTAGTTGTGTATGCCTGCCAAGATAAGGCTTAACATTTGCCCATGTCAAATGCAAAGTTATCTTTTCCAGACTGTTTCTCCACATCATATGATTTCAAAATCTCACACCAGTAGAATATTTCTGGCTCTTTGCACCTTCTAGTAGTGTCTGACCAATAACAAAAGTGCTGAATGGCAGCACTTTTGTTATTGGTCAGAGCAATCCTTGCACAATCCTGCTGCATTCCCCTTCCATTTTCATAATGACACAAAGTTGTTTAAAATAACCCTCAAGTAGATTCCCAGCCAGACTGAAAGCTGTGATACAATATTTTCATTCAGACCGTGCTGCCTGGTATGCCAAGACTGCTCTGCAGTTCATAAAACTGTGTTTATGGAAGTTGTGCCATCAAATCTATCTTGCTATATATTTTTGACCACATTGAAGCTCTTGGCCCTGCTTAGCGAATAAATAACTTGAAACACAAAAGGAGGCAGATGGTATGCTTTACTTTTTCTCATACTTTTTAACCACCCACCAGGGCAAAGCTCTTGGGTCAGAATGGTCTGTGACAGACAGTCTGTGACAGACAGAGAAGAGACCAGATGTGCACTATAAATTGTTGTATTAAATTAATGCCAGTCTGAAATTCAACCAGCAACAGAGCCACTACTGCTGTGACATAAAAGAGGAAAAAAAAGTATAACAGATGTTTCTGTTTTCAAAAAGTTTGTTTACTATTACCACAAATCTAAACCTTCAGCGACGTACTGACCTCAAGACATCCAAAGAGAAGCAGGTGCTTCTCAAAATCATGAGGTTCCTGCTCTGAACACAGATCAAGAGTAGAACAATGTAACCAGCCTTAGTCCTGGGAGCAATATTGGCAATTTAGAGGAATAATCTCAGGGGCCTAATTTTCCACTCAGAGGGGGCTCAGATCATGCATCAGAATATGGTCATGCTTCTGCTAGCACCCAAAAAACCTTGCTCACAGCTAGGTTAAATAAGTGTTTATGACAATGCGTCACATGGTGTAGAAAAACTAAGGAGAAAGAAAGTTGAAAGCTACGCATCTTTCTGTAAACTAACAAATTACCTGATGAAAAAGAAAAAACTTTACAGGAAAGTAATCATCTAATCATCCTAGTCACTTTAAACATATATTACTTATCTGGTAGTGAGACAGTTGTACATATTGTGAGGAATAAAGATCCCACTTTAAAGGAAAACCCAAACTATGTCTCATTCCAAAGTAAATCCCTGGCCAGTGTAAAATGAAAGCATCTTACAGCCAAGATGCTTTGGCTCATTAAAACAGCTTCAGATGTGACCATTTGGTGTATCTTATCTCCATACATCCGCACTACATTCCCTGCAGTGACAGGACAGAACCTTGCATAGTGACAGTTGATGATTGTTTGATGTGAGGTGAACTCTGGGCATTGATAATAGATGTTCATGAGATGAGAGTAACTTTTAAAATATATATAAGCTTACAAAATGGAGTGGGATTTGCAGAGCCGGTGGAGGAAAGGTTTCCAAAGAACAGAAAAGCATGATGTTACATGAAGTGATCCATCTAAAAGGCTGAGATTGACTCTGTTTAAAAACAAACATTTTAACAGTATTACTATTGAGATGGTAGCAAGAGAGTTTAAGTATTTTATAAGAATCCTTTTCAGAAAAGAAGCTAGTTAAAAGGAACAAGTGCAGACATAATTCCAGTTGCTTTTATCAATACTAACATTATAGCGTAGGAGAAACAGAGTGTGTGTATAGGCCATTGGTACTCCAGAAGGTTTTTTGTTGTTTTTTCTTGCTACAGGTATTCACATTTACAAGTTCTGAACTGTCATACTGTTAAAAATGTCAATTGTTTTAAACAGAAAACCTTTGCTGGAATCAAGGCTATGGCTGTAAAAGACTACATACTACAAAACACAAACTGTCATGGATGCATTCACTGGCATTTACCCTACATGTAGCTTTTTGTTAAAATCTTCAAACATTAAAGTTTAGTGCATTTCTAGCTAATGTTTTTATTTTACAGTATGGCAAATCAAACAAAATATAGCAAAATGCATTCATGTCTTTAGTTTCAAATGTCATACAGGGAGCTATATTTATTTTTATTATAGAAAAGTCTATCTAAAAGATACATTTCTTGTCTTCCTGATTTTAGTGCATATCTTAGACACATCAGAAGTCTTTTGGCCCTACTCACTCAGACAGCATCAACAAACATGGCATGAAGATAAGATCAAAATAGGCCCTGTGAAATATGGTCCCTGAAGAAATATTACACTGGAGGATGGAAAAGAGAACTGGCATGTGTCTGTAATTCCCCCTGTGAAAAGGGGAAGAGATAAGTGTGCTCATGGAAGGCATCTAATACTCCCACACAGTGTCTCCTCAGTTTTATGAGACATCACAAGTGACAAGCAGAAGTAAAAATTGCATTCATTACAGATTTGTGGTTTACTGTGCTGCCATATATGAGAAGATATTTTTAATATTTGATGATTGTTATTTAATCTACAGACATTTTTATTACTATTTTATCACTGACCTGAAAACGTTAGCAGCATTGAAAGTTTTTCTAACCTGTATTGTACCGATTATATTTTATGAATTTTTGTAGATGTAGAGAAATATAGAGTCATAACAGTATTTGGCATTTCTTTGTAGAAACACTTACTACATTTAAATTTCACAATAGTCACCAAATTAATTTCTTTCAACAGGACAAAACTCTGGAAATCCCTCTGAATCCCTCTGCTACTGATAAAGAGGACAAAACATTTGGTATCGTCAATACCTTAACAGTGCATACCTTCATTCTTACATCAAGCAAATCACTATCTTTTTTATGCATAAAATGAAAGCAAAAAGAGATAAAAGGGAATACAGAGTTTGTAGCATACATTCCATATTTAGGAGTGCACATCCTACGCTCTCTACTTAAAGCCAAAGAACAGGACAGTTCCAGCCCACAGCCAGTGAGATACATACTTATAACGATAGCCATCTCATTTCTTTAGTGAACTCACTTCCTCCCATTCTTTTTCCTTGATTACCTTCTGGCTTTTACAGTAAAGTAACATTTTTAGCTGCAGAGACACATTCCCATCAATGGTCAATATAAAATAGTAAATTGTTTTGGCAGTAGTGGTCAACGCTTTTGTAAATATATTTGACTTCTTCCAAATTGAAAGAAAAATGTCTTACTCCACATATTCTGATTAATCAAAATTGTAAATATTAAAATCTCATTCAAAAGTATTCATGCCCCCTGAAGTACAGGGAAGAAAAATTAATGTCCAAAACATGATTTACCATTGCTGTTAAATTTCATCAAGATGACCAATTTACCACCATCTAAAAAAGGGCCTCCCCCTTCCAAATCTATAAAAATAAATAAAACCCTAGGTGGTGCAGGTGATCTCATTTTCCCTCTATTGGACAAAATCAGATACAATCTGTACTTTGCACTGGTTTTAGCTTTTCATAATAATGTTGTCCTCAGATGTGTGCAGACATTCTGACTTGGCAACGAGTTCTTCCAGCAATGCAGAATCAGTCTGAGTGCCTGATATTAGCACCTTCTCGAGACTTCATCAACATTTTTTTGGCACTAGCTGAACTTCGTAATTTTAGGTTCACATCTCATAGTTGGTGACCTCATACAATCAAACAAATGGTTACAAAAAACAGTAAGCAAAACTAAAGAGTAGATAAAACAGATGTCAGGCACTTATCAGCTGGGTTTACCTGTTTGGTGTCATATAAGTTTGAATTATTCTCTCAGTTTTTCTTCTGCATTCATTTCTGCACAATATGGGAAATGAACATTTTTTTTTTTTTGCATAAATAATGTTGAAATGACTCAGCCATTTTATGCTCCTACAACCTGGGGATGTCCCCATCTCTCACTCCCTACTGATATTGCCATAACAGATGTCCAAATAATGCTAGCACGAAGATCAAGGAGATGAAGAAGGAATTTACTGAAGGGAGGAGGATCTGAACATCCTCACTGAGACCGCAGGAAAATAAACAGTAATTCCCAGCAACTACTTTTTATGGTGAGAGGAGTGAAACATGGGAAATGGTTGCCCAGAGGACTTGTGAAAAATAAACACCTAGAAGGCCCCCTGATCAGCCTGTTCTAGGTAGCCCTGCTTGAACTAGGAAGCTGAATCAGGTATCTCCAGAGCTGCCTTCCAGCCTCAGTCATACCATGGTGTTCATGATCTATTGTGGTGGTTTGGACCTGGCCCCCAGCCAAGTGCCCGAACTCACAGCAGCAGCTTCCCCCCTGCCCATACGAACACAGGGAAGGCAAGGGAAGAACAAAGAACTACCAGAAAAACGAAATAACAAAACTAAAACAATATATATATATGTATATTTGCACTTATATACAGTTCAAACCTATATACATATAAAAAAAAGAACTGCAACACCTCAAAACAGAGAAAGAACAGATATATCCAGTCAATGAAGAATTAGCAAACAAAACCTTAATACTTTCCTTAAGAATAGCAGAAGTGGCTCAGCCCACTACCAAATGTCTCCTCTCAAATCAGAGGAAAACAACAGCTTCTCAAGGCCTACAGGCCCACACCCACACAAAAGGAGCCCAGCCACAGGGAAAGGTTGCTGCTTTTTCCAACTTTGCCAGAGGAAATCTAACTTCTAATTTCCTCTCCTCTTCTATTTATATTTCCACTTATGTAAAGAGTAGAATAAAATACTGGGATATGGGTGCATCCGTAGTTTCGACCTGGTTACCAGGAAGAGGCCTAAAACCAAACTATGACATCTGTTTTAGTGCTTTTGCAAATCTTAGGTACTCTTCATTCTCTGGAGATAACAATTTCTACAGAAAGTTACTTTAAATAGAACCAGTTTGTCTTGTGAGAGATCATTTATATTTCAGAACATGGAATATTATCCAGTGAATCTTCAACAGCCAAAAGTTCAGTGTGAAGATCATGTAAATCATAACTTGTGCTAAAGAACAAATATATTCATGGTTACATTAAACTGATGTAAAATCAACTGCTCATCTAGAACCAGCTGAAATGGTTTGTTTTGGTTTTAATAGAATTTGGGCTAACACAACAGAGCAAATGTTTAGAAGTAGATAGCAATTAGTTCTATTTATACCATGGAAGATAGCAATTATGGGAGTTGATTTTCTTTTTTAGGACCATATTCAAGAGTGTTTTGGTATTTGAAAGAAAGGTATACAGAATCATAGCAAAAAAATGCATTTTTAAATTTTATTCCAGTCACCTGATAGGATTTGTTCCCTGTCGTAGCAGACATTCCCATCACAGTTAGAGCGATAACCATTTAATTCGCACTTTGTTTAAGATATGTGACCCTGAGATTTCTCTTATATATAAGACAAAGACACACTGAGGAACAAACCTTATCAAACTGTGAAGTTGGACAGGACAACTATAAACTAGTCATCCAAATTTTATCAAAACTAAGATCCATACAATATGTAAACCTACTGTACATATTTTGTAAATTAATACTTATAAGTAACCTACAAGGAGTGATTTTTAGCTAGTGTTGGAATAGTTTCTGCAGAGTAAATGGTGCTATGATACATAGCTTCTAGTCAAGAAATATAGTATACGTTTCGCCCAAGATGGAGGTAGACTATATGTTCATCAGTTAATGTGCAGGTGGTTAGCTTAGCTGTTAAATTAAGTTAAATTTATATGGCCTCCTAAGTATTCTGATGCATGAATATTTTGTAAATTTGCTACAAGGCAGAGTCTTGAATATGTGCAAAAACATATTTAATACTTTACAAAATAACACAATGTATGTAAATGCTGGCACATAAATGAGTAAAAAAGGGAAATCAGTAAGGAAATGCTTAACAACAATGGAAATATAAGCAAAGTTAAATAACAGAGTCTGCTTCACTCTCACTTGAGAAGTAATAAAAACTGAACAAACCTGATAGTCAGTGTGTGGTGTTTGCTGGTATAATTAGGAACATAAGTGTAGAAGTATGTCCTGTAAATCAATATTAACAATGACAGTAAATTGGTAAAATCACTAACATGGCACAGAGGCATCCTGCAGGGCAATTTAAGTTGTCTTTTCAAACTTTTAGCTGTTGTTTTCAGTGACTTTGGATGATCAGAGGTTTTGGATTGTCCATTTAAAGCTATTTTAATCTTTGATTAATATTGCAAAATCACATCTGGCCTTTAGTTTCTTTGCACAGTTTCCTTCTTTTCAATTACTGAGCAAAACCTCTGTTGAAATGCGTATGTCATGAAGAACCATCTCAACAGAAATGTCACCAGTGTTCTGTTGCTGCATCAGCTTTTGATGTTCTGTGTGTGTGCATGTCTACATGAATGAAAAAAATAGAAAAATACAAAAAATAAGAGAAAAATCTAGACATATGTACACATGGACACACATATATTTGGATATGTCTGTAAATACTAACATCTCAGATTTAAATTCAATACAAATTGATACAAATTGACTTTTAAGCTGTTTCCAGTGTCTGTGAAATAACATATTTAGTATTATTCCCTCTTCACTTCTTCTTTTGAGGATTATTATTGTCTCAAATCCAAAGGTGTATATACTATATCCATTATTGCCATATCTGGTTGCCTTCTGATTTGGTCATAGTTTCTGTAGTATACTTATGTCAATTATATTCTATATCATATTCCATCCTATATTTACAGATACTGACTTTTAATTCTGCCAGGCTCTTTCAATCTACTCTATTAAATAAGGAATGTCTACTCTAAGTTTTCGGATTGTGTACTCCAGTACATATATAACTATTTATGGGTACCTATCAAGAACCAGAATCACTTCAGTAGTATACCACACATTGATCCAAACTCAGCGGGAACATCTTTTTATGTCACCTTATTGTGCACTGCCCAATTCTTGTATTTCCTTTTTTTCATTAAAAGAATGTTCTGGGAAATATTTTTATAAAGTAACAGTGCTTACAAATAAGTATGTGGTATTATGTACTAAATTGTTTAAATGTATACATATTACATATTTTGTTTTAGGATTTTGTTAGCTGTTAATAAAAATTACAAGGAAAATAAAGATAAACATTAATATGGGCCTGTTGGACACAATTCATTATGGTCCTAGGATTTTATTCTATTTCTGGTTAAATACTAAATAGATAGTATTCTAGCAAATAGAAATGTACTCTAGCAAATACAGAGCCATATCTAGATTCATGACACTCTTCATGGACAAGTAGATGCTTCCCACTGTTGCCATGTTTAATAGTAATTTGATGCCTCAGGAAAAAATATAATTAATACCACCCTGTGCATAAACGAGATGAGAACTCTAAATTCAGTGATATAATGAGGAGGAAAATAGAATCTTTTTAAAAAAGACACTGTCTAAACAGGCCTTCAGTATTATGGACATGGATTTCTGTTAAGAAATCATGAAAATTACTGTTCTTTATCTTACAAAAACACTAAGACTATTCATCAGTTCATTATCTTCTAGTAACAAACCATATTGATTAGGAAATCAAGCCAAGTTTAGAGGAAAATAGATTAATAAGAGAGCTTCCTATTAATAATGAAGTAGCAATAATTTTACAAATAAGATTATACTTAGATCTTAGAAAAATAAAGAATAGCTTTTTTAATGGTTTAATAGTTTCTTCATTTAGAGAATATATACAGATATCCATATACTTCAGAGATTAGATTTTTTCATCAAGAGGACAAATTAAGATTTTACAATTTTTGGTTTGAGATTTTTCTCTGTTAGAAGTGGGTAACAGTTTCAACAACAGCAATAGAAAGTCATGCCCATGATAAGTTTGGGTTATCATAAGGTTTTTCTCTAGTTATCAAATTTTACATGTTATTTATTACAGTTTATGTTATGAAATAATAACATTATTTCAAACTGTTTTTTTTTTCTTAAAAGCCTTACAAAAGGAATTTGAAACGTTTCCAAACCAATTGCGCTTTTTTTTTTTCCCCCAGATCATTTTGGAATGCCAAAAAAAGCTGAAATTAATTTGTTCTCACTAACATATTAAATTCTGGTGAATTTGTATGTTCCAATTATTTAAAAAAAAAAAAAAAAAAAAGTGTTAAAATAATCTCAGTAGTTACTTTGCTATTTTCTCTGGGTTCCCTCAACCTTAATAAGATCAGCCTTTCTTTCTAACCCAATATGGTTCCAACAACTTTGCACTAAACCTGTTAAAGATCCACCATTTATGCTTTATGTCAACAGTCACAGTGACTAGTGCTGCAGTGAAGTTTCTTGCCAGGATTTTTATATTTCTTCTTAACAGAGACTGGAGATTCTGGGGTTTTTTTGGTCTTCTAAGCCTAGGTAAATCCTAGAATTTGTGCTGAATTAAAAAGTTTCAGTGTTATCTTGAAATCTCAATGGTTAAATTGTCAATAAAGTAGGCAGAAGTCAAAACATAATCTTTCATTTGCTAGGAAGCTGAGCTGTAAAGCCTAACCTCATTAGGTTTTCTTCACAGCTTTCATTTAAAAATAATAATCTCAGAAGTGAGAGCAGTAGTCTGGAGGATATAACAGAACAGATTTCCACATCAAAGTGTCACCAGCTAAGATACTTTATCTAAAGTATTTTACAGTGTGAGATATGCAATCTCTTTCAAGTCACATAGTGCTACTCTGCTCCTTTTGCAGAAGTAGTCTTTCTCAGACTAATTTATCAAAGTAGGTGGCAGTACCTGTGCCATGTTTTTATAGCTGAAGGTTACCATGACCCTTTGGTTCAAATGAGTTGCTCAGACTAATCAGTTTGCAGATACTTGCTTGTTAAACTGACTGGAAAAACATGAAGTGGAATAAAATGCAGAGGGAAAACCAAATCTTTCAGATTAATAGACTGACTGAAGAGATGTGGGTTTACATTGCTCCTGGGAAAAGTGATAATACATGCTAGATGCAAATGGATTCAAAACGAACGGTAAATGTAGAAATTTTTGAATGGTAGTAGATATTTTTTAAAATACAGAGTATGACAAAGAGGAGGTAGATGTAAAAAGGTCATGGTTTCCAATCCTATGATTTCACCAAATTTAAGGACAACAAAGAAAAAAATGGCAAAATTTGTCATACCTCTGCCTAGACTACTATAACCTCTTGTCTAACTAAATGTACAATTACCTGTTCACCACACAACATATGTCAAGGTCTGGTGCTGGATCTGGACTGAGTTTATTTACAGGAAGGGAGTTTGGCTGTGGTGTGTTCAGTTATCAGAACATTTCAGACAATGAGTCACTGGAAGCTTTGAGAAACAGCATCATCAGCAAAATCTTTTACTGCATTGCTGCTGGGAAGAATGCATTAATAACACTGATAATGTTGAGAAACTGACAGCATAAAGATTAGTTTACAGTAAAAATTACTCTGGAGAAAGTAGGTCAGATGGAAAATGATCACATCTATGCCATTTAGCCACTCTCATCCTTAATTTTAAATTATGTTGTCTATTTTGGGGCAGTTGGGTTTAGCATTTTTTCTTTAGAAAACCTGAAAGAAACGCTTGATTTTTTTCAACACAGCAATGAATTAAGCTACAGCAAACATACTGCAATTGATAAAAGCATACTAGTTGACAAACTGTCTGAGATGCATATACAAAATGACAGCTATCCCCTTTAGTGTTCTTACAATGACAGATTTGAAAATTAAAAATAACAATAATTAACTTTTAAAAATGTTTGGATGCAGAGGAGAATCCGCAGGCAATCGTTCCTAGGATGTTCAAGGCTCAGATTTGACTCTGTATTTTGTCTAATTTGAAGAAAAACATCCTCCACACCAGTCTACTGGCAATAATGGGTGGTTCTTCAACTGGGGAAGGGACACTTCCGTGAGTTACCTATCCTGTTTTTCAACCTAAGGCGACTGAAGGCCCACACTAAGACCTTAAATCATCTTGTCCATGAGCTGCTTTACCCTGATGATGCCGCCCTCATCGCCCACACAGAAGTAGCTCTGCAGCGTTTAACATCCTGCTTTGCAGAGGCTGCTGAGCTTTTTGGACTGGAAGTCAGCTTGAAGAAGACAGAAGTTTTATATCAGCCTGCGCCTCAGGAAGTCTTCCATCATCCCCGTATCACCATTGGTGAAACAGAGCTCAAATCAGTCCAACAGTTTAATTACCTGGGAAGCATCATCTCCTCAGATGGTAAGATTGATGCTGAAATTGACAACAGGTTAGCAAAGGCACACAGAGCTTTTGGTAAACTCCATAAAAGAGTGTGGCAAAACAAACACCTGAAGAAAAGTACTAAGATCAGTGTTTACAGAGCCATCGTACTGTCTACTCTTTTATACAGATCTGAATCATGGGTCATTTACCAGCGCCACTTGTGTCTCTTAGAATGCTTCCATCAGTGCCACCTCCATACAATCCTAAACATCCACTGGACTGACTATGTGACCAACACATCTGTCCTTGAACAGGCAGCAGTCACGAGCATTGAGGCCATGCTGCTGAGAACACAGCTGCGCTGGGTAGGGCACGTCTCCAGGATGCAGGACCATCGCCTCCCTAAGATCGTGCTTTATGGGGAACTTGCCACTGGCTGCCGCAAGAGAGGAGGCCCGAAGAGGAGATACAAGGACTGCTTGAAACAATCCCTCAGCCTTGGCCATACTGATCACCACCACTGGTCTACTCTGTCCTCCAATCGGGAGCCCTGGAGACACACAATCTATAACGCTGCTGCTGCTGCTTTTGAGAACACACGCAGGATCACTCTCGAGGAGAAAAGACAACGCAGAAAGAATCGCGTCTCGTTGATATCACCTGGGGAGTCTTTCTGCAACCGGACTTGTCTATCTCGCATTGGCCTTTTTAGCCATCAGTGCGCTTGTAGCAAGCGTGAGTAGAGCCCTTCTCAAATCTTCGTTCGCAAAGCCTAGCCATGATGATGATGACCTACCCTGTTTACAGGAAGAAACGCAGCACTATATTCTTGTGGTCCAGTGTAAATTCCTTACACAAAGGAAAGTAACAGAAGCATAAGAGGAATGAGGAGTGTAACATGACAGCTCCAGCCTAAGATGATATGAGAATATGATTCCACAAGAGTACATCAGTGAAAAGTTGCTTCATCTGGAACCCTTATTCTTTGCTAGCGCCCTTCTTGTTTTATGTGCAGACGACAATAAAACAGACTTTTAAAGGAAGAGACATTTGCTTTATGAGCCCTCATCTTCTGCATCAGTAAGGTCTGGGAAGGTCTGGTTCCTACCTCAGGAAACAAGATAAGGCACTAAGGAAATGGATGTCATGTCGCTGTAGAAAACTCAGTGCCATAGTTTCTCTGAACATCACTCCAGGAATTCTAAAACTTAACTGAAAACTGATAGACTTTTTACAAGCTCTTAGACCTTCTATTACACTCTCTGTTTAATTCTAGAATAGCCTACTGGGGAACTAATAGAAAATGAAAGTGCTGGAAAGCAGTAGGAATTCTTTTCCAGTGGCTGAATAGGCTTGAATCTATTCCTTAGATACTACCTCAAAAGACCTTGCAAAATCAGGACAAAGCAACATTACATCTACCTCCTATACAGACGCTGGATCCATGTTCCTGTTTAGTTTCTGTGACACAGAATTACCAGGTTCTACTCTTGAAACCTGCTCTTGGGACACCGAGGAAGAATTTGCTCTTGTCCCGTAATACTGTATTTGGGAAAGTGACTCAGCTGAAAGCACAATTGTGTATGAGGTACTTATTGTAAAGGTTTTATGCTTCATTTTAACCTGCTTTCTTTGAAACTTATTGTCATGGTTTAGCTAGGCAAGGAATTTTATTTTTCCCTTCCCCATGACCCTGTGTGCAGGGCCATCAAGAGCTATCAGGTGAACAGAAGAACTGGTTCCTTCACTAATCGCCCAGAACTTAGTCTCCTAGGAAATGGGGCAGATGAAATGCTATTGCTTACTTTTTCTCTCTCGTCTCCCGGGCAATGGGGGAGGAGGAGTTTGGTGGACTGGGAGGTGGCTGGAACTCAGGTTGGGAGGGGAGGCTAGTGTTTCCTGTGGGCTCAGGACCTGCTTGCCAGTTGCAAATGCTGCCTGATTTTTTTTTTCTTGTTGGAGAGGAGCTGTTGAAGAACTTGACTGAGTCTAGAAAACAGGTTTGACAACTGATGATACAATGAAGCACGCCACAACACACTGAGCAAAAAGTCACCAGAACAGATGCAGAAAATCAATTCTGTTGCACTAGAAAAACAAAAAACAGATTCCTTAGTTTCAGAAGGAATTTTCTGTCATTGTGGAAAACAGATTCAAATATGAAAGGTGCTGATCATCTAGGTTCTGACAGTAATTTTCTGCCCTTTTCTCAGCAGAAATCACTAGTCATTCAATCATATTTTTTTTTTCTCTCAGCCATTTGGAGGTGGTGTTCTATAGGGATGGTGGTCTAAACCTCTCTTTCTCCCACCCCTTTTCAATTTCTTTCTGTCTCTCTACCTTATATTTTCCACTAAATCCAAATTCTTGATTTCGGTATATAATCTAGTTTGTACCTTAATTTGGGCAGAGGCATCTCTTACTAATTAGATCATAACATTAAATTGTCACCACAGACAGGCTATTCCTCTCTGACCCAAAGTACTGATTGGCAATAATGCAGATCACTCTGAAGAAAAATTTGCCACAGCTTCCTCTGAAGGAAATTGTGTGGTTTCTTCTGTGGGAACTTTTAAGGAAAAAGGCTTTCCAGGATGGCCATTGTAAAGAAAACATTTTGTTGTCCTTCCTTGAAAAAGTCATCCCTCTCCCCCAGATATGTAGTGGGCACAAGAAAATGGGGATAATGAGCAGGTATAGATTGAGAACAGGTTAAAAGGCATAACTCAGAGTGTTGTAATCAGTGGCACAGGATCCAGTTGGAGGCCTGTCACTAGCAGAGCCCCCCAAGGTACAATATGAGCCCAATATGGTGGAGAAGAGCTGTCTGAACAACAAAGGAAAATGCAGGGTCCTGTACCTGGGAAAGAATAACCCTGGACACCAGTACAGGCTGCGGGCTGACCAGCTGGAAAGCAGCTCTATAGAGAAGGACCTGGAGGTCCTGGTGAAAAAACTGTTGATGAGCCAGCAGTGAGTTCTTGTGGACAAAAAGGCAAATGCGATATCCTGGACTCCATTAGGAAGTGCATTGCCAGAAGGTTAAAGGGAGGTGACATTGCCCCTCTACTCAGCCCTAGTGAGGCCACATCTGGAGAGCTGTGTCCAGTTCTGGGCTCCTCAGTACAAGAGAGACATGGAGCTCCTGAAGCAGGTCAGGCAGGGAACAAAGATGATTAGGGGACTGGAATATCTCTCTTTAACAGAAAGGCTGAGAGAGTTGGGCCTGTTCAGCCTCTAGAAGAGGCAACTGAGAGGGGACCTCAGTCAAAGTATAGAGGTATCCGAAGGAAGAATGTCAAGAGGATGGAGCCAGGCTCTTCTGGATGGTGCCAGGCAATAGGACATGAGGCGATGGGCAAAAGCTGATGCATAGGAAGTTCCACTTAAATATAAGGAAGAACTTCTTCACTACGCAGTGACCATGCACTGAAGCAGATTGCCCAGAGGGTTGTGGAGTCTTCGTCAGTGGAGTTATTCAATAACAATCTGGACACAAGTCTGTTTCATATGTTCTAGGATAACCCTTCCTGAGCAGGGAGGCTGGACCACATGACCCATTGTGGTCCCTTCGAGCCTTAACAATTCTGTGATTGTGTAATTCTGTGTAGAGGAGATAACCTGCTGCTTGACATGACAGTGGACTATCAGATCAGATCTGCTTTCCATATCTTGGCATGGCTACCTGACTTGGAAATTTGTTTGAAAACCTCATATTGGAAATCGCCATCTACTTCTCTTCTGACCATCTGGCATTGTTACCTGTGTTTATCCCTCTCATCCTGGTCCCTTTCCATGGTATGCTTGTTCTTTCATTTCCTCATCTCTTTCCTCCAGTGCCACATTCCTGCTCCGCATTCTCCCAAGATTTTTTAAATCCACTTTTTAAAAAATTTTTTATCAGTAGCCTTTTTTATTTGTTGCACGAGAGCAAATACATCCTCTGTAATGCATAGATATCTCAAATCAAGCTTTTTTACTTTCTAGCCAACAATTTACATGGCAATAGAGTTCACAGATGGATTTTGAATACTAATCATTTGGGTTTCAGACTGTTCTGACTTTTCTCATACTCAGCATTTTAAGATCTGTGTCTCATTTGTTCCAGTTCCTGACAATGTTTTTAGAAGATGCTTTTGAAAGAATTAGAGCTGCCTATGTACTGTAGCAACCAACAGGACACTAATCTAATCAAAGCACAAATCTCTGACATGTCCCATGTAGTGGAAAACATCATGGAATGCTTATGAGTGTGAAGCAGTTCTTGATGAAACCAACACAGCTCAGCCTTCAGCACAGGCCCATCTCAACAGATGAGGAATCTCAACTGCTGCCTTGCAGGCACTCCTCTCAGAAGTAGCGTTTTCAGTGGCGATGGAGACAAAGCTCTCCCAGTCCTGCACAAGGGAACAATAGGACATAGAAATACGTACTGCTTGAGCTACCCAGCAAATAAAAACAGCCTGCAGGGTAATATTACACACAGTTTGACAGATGTGAGGAGTGAAACACACCTGCACCCCTGTCTATATTGTCAGATTTGTGGCAACCCTAAGTGATACGGGAGGATTACACTGAAAGGGAGTGAGCGATACTGAGAGGAGAAGCCAGAGACCAAGCTGGGAGCTAATCTGGAGCTGCTCTGTTTCTAGGTCAGTTTACCAGGGCAGTCAAATGCCTGTTACTGGGGATAGACTGCGGGATGCTGATCCAGCGCAGTGATATTTGAGTGTTAAAAGTGAGGTTCAATCAGATTAGATATTTCCTGTGTTTCCTCGGAAAGGGGAAAAATCAAACAGATGTATCATTAAAGTCAGTGTTCCAACAGTGCAATTAACTTATCTAACTTACTATTTTTCACATTTGACAGCCTTAATTGTGTACAGTATTTCCTATTTTCTGAAGTGTCAGAGGGCCTCTAATCGTGTTTTCTGAAACTGGATCGTGATACCTGAAACTTGAAGACAGACAGATGTTCTTGTTGAATACTGATTCTTGCTTTCAACACTGTTCATGAATAGCAAATGGCTGATATAGAACACAAAACACACAGATTTCCCTATAGTATATATGTGTATGTTTCATTTTGCAGCTAGTGTATTTAACTGTATTAAAACTGTATCAGAAGTGTATTAAAACTGTATTAAAACGTATTAAAACTGCATTAAAACTGTATAAGAGGGGTTTTAAATTATTACCCAGAAGTATGTTTGTATATTTTGCTAGATATGCAGTAATCATGGAGAGAAAAAGATGGTGGATTCAGCTATTGACACAAAAAGACAAATGCAAATTCTGTGCTAGTCAAACGCAAATTAGTACATAAAAGGAGCAGTTACCTCTGTGAAGTCATTCCAGGTACTAAGATGTTGATGGTAAGCTCTGGCAATAATTGCTCCAGCAAGAAACTGCTCTGGGAATCTAACAGACTCATGCCCAGAAGAAAATCAATCTTTATTCAGTGTAGAAGGACTTGATTGAGCCTATGAAGAAATTTTTTTTTTTTTTGCTTCCCCAATAATTTCTCATCGAAAAACAAGCTGCTAGTATCCAGTAGGTTAATACTAATAACATTCAAGCCTATAATTAAAGTAGGATTCTCTGCTCCTTTACAGTAATACTATATACTACATGTTCTGTCAACTGGTAGCTCTTAGTCCACAAGTACAGAATTACTTTCTAGAAACTGAAGTTTAAATTTATTACTTTATGTGTATTTATATGTCTATTTATACACAATTCAAAGTGTCTTGTCATAGCTTAGAAGTGGAGATTTTATACTATGATTAGGTTGAAATAAATCACCAATTTCAGACATCTGACAACTGAGTCATGCTTTCATGCTGTAAAATGTAGAGTAGAGACTATTCCTCTTAATAACTCTTTCTCTTAAATAACTCTCTATTTCTCTTAAATAACTCTTATTTATCACTATCTTCATTTTGTTACCCTGTTTCAATATATTTGAAGCATACGCTTCCCACTGTCACTGCCAAAACCCTACTTTGAGGCCTTGTAACAGCACAATGAGCAGAATTTTTCCTTGCAACTATGCTTGAAGGATATTAAATTCATTGTCCTTTTTTTCAGCTTTTCATAAGCTTCTTTTAAATTACGTAATTTTCTACTGCCACCATTGGATTTTCTCAGCTCCCAAATACTCAGCTCCCATTTAACAAGTTGTCAAGTGACTACTCAAGCAGCAAAATATATGTCTCTTCAGTATTGTAAATTCTTTATTGTTCATAGGTAGCTGAAAATAAGCCCAACCAATTCTATGAAAAAGAACAATAGAACTAACTCCTTAACTAGTCAGTGCTTGACAACAATAAATAGAAATTTCAAGCCACTATGAATACAAAAGCGTAACTGCAGAGATGCTACTCCTGATCTTTCTTGCCTGTTTTAAGAATACACAAATATATGCTCTCTACCTGCCTTCCCTACACCTGTGATGCCTGCACAATCACCAACTTTTTGTATCCAGTCTACTCTGATGGGAAGTGTGATATTTCAGCTTCTGTGCATTGATACCACCCTTGAGGAGACGGACTCCCAATATAGGGTGGAAATGAGGAAGGTGGGCACATAGGCCTCTAACCTGGGGCTACAGAATTACTTCCACATGACTGCAGGACCTTTATATGACAGCAGACAGAATGTCAAGTTTGCCTTCACAGTGGTCTTCTGACCCGTTTCAAACATCCTACAAGACCTATCAGTGAGATACAGCAAGTCTTGCCTTTCAAGCAAGCGTGTGTTATGTCCCCCAGGGATCAGTGTTGGGCCCAGTTCTGTTTAATATCTTTACTGATGATCTGGATGAGGGGATCAAGTGTACCATTAGCAAATTTGCAGATGACACCAAGTTGGGGGGAGTGTTGATCTGCTGGAAGGAAGGAGGGCTCTGCAGAGGGACCTGGATAGGCTGGAGAGTTGGGCTGATTCCAACGGGATGAGGTTCAACAAGGCCAAGTGCCGGGTCCTGCACTTTGGCCACAACAACCCCCTGCAGCGCTACAGGCTGGGCACAGAGTGGCTGGAGAGCAGCCAGGCAGAAAGGGACCTGGGAGTTTGGATTGACAGGAAGCTGAACATGAGCCAGCAGTGTGCCCAGGTGGCCAAGAAGGCCAGTGGCATCCTGGCCTGGATCAGGAACAGTGTGGCCAGCAGGACCAGGGAAGTGATCCTTCCCCTGTACTCAGCACTAGTGAGGCCACCCCTGGAATGCTGTGTCCAGTTCTGGACCCCTCAGTTCAGGAAGGATATTGAGGTGCTGGAGCAGGTCCAGAGAAGAGCAACCAGGCTCGTGAAGGGACTTGAGCACAAGTTCTATGAGGAGAGGCTGAGGGAGCTGGGGTTGTTTGGAGAAAAGAAGGCTCAGGGGAGATCTCATCACTCTCTACAGCTCCCTGAGAGGAGGTTGTAGCCAGGTGGGGGTCGGTCTCTTCTCCCAGGCAATCAGCAACAGGACAAGAGGGCGTAGTCTTAAGCTGTGCCAGGGGAGGTTTAAGTTGGATATTAGGAAGAAATTTTTTACAGAGAGTAATTGGACACTGGAATGGGCTGCCCAGGGAGGTCGTGGATTCTCTGTCCCTGGAGGTTTTTAAGATAAGAGTGGATGTGGTACTTAGTGACATGGTCTAGTAATGGTGGCGATGCTGAATCAAGGGTTGGACTTGATGATCTTGGACGTCTTTTCCAATCTGGTTGATTCTACGATTCTATGATTCACTGGTGCATAACATTTTGGTATGTTTAAAAAAAAAATTACAACACCCTGGACTTTTAAACAAGTATGATAAAATGTACTACTCATGTGATGTCCTTTAAAGTTGTACATTGGAAAGGCAAATTTAGTTTCCTCTTCAGCTTAACAAATCCATGTCTACTAAAAAGAGTCTTTAAATACAAACTTCTGTCTAATTTTGGCCTCTGAACAGCAACAAATACAACCTTTGTGGAGGTAATGTGAGCGCAAAGCAATAGAGAAAAGACAAGGGCTCAGAGAGACTGAAATGTTTTGACCATTTATTAATCCAATAACTAATATGCTTAAACAATACAGAGTTAATACTGTTCTCTGATGAATGACTAGTTACTGTCCAGACATTTTCTCCTCTCCTCTTTTCCTCCCTTTGTCAGATTGGCAACGATTTAGGAAAATGTGGGAAATGTTGAAAACCAATTCTACCTATGAACTTGGCAATTCTATCTTCTGGGGAAGGCCCAATTCACTTCCCACCTCGTGGCTTGGACTCATGCCCATGTATTATTTATTTGAGAAATGAGGGTCACAGGGGGAAGCAGCAGCAGCAGAGGGAGGAGTAGTAGTTTCTGGTGTCTTCTTGCCTTAACACTTGGCATGATGCTACATGTCTGGAGTCAGCACTCTTTCATTTCTTGCTTTGCATTTCCTTGGTTTCAAAAAAAGAAAATAGAAAGAGGATTCCAATTAGAAAAGATGATGGTATGGTGGACAAAATGCATATTCCTTGATAAAACAAAAGTTGAATGCTGGTCTTTAGTAGACTTCAACAGTGAGATAAAAAAAAAAATATAGTTAACACACTCAATTCAATTGTAAAAGCTAGGAACAGTCACTATTAGGAATGATTGCATTCTGTAGAGCATATAAGACTTAATAGAGCTCTGGAGTTCATTTAAAGGCTGACCAGTGGCTGATCATTTCCCTCTAGGCACTCTTTAAAAAGTGGAAAAGAATGTCAGTTACCTAGACGTTACTACAAGTATTGAACAGAACACAGCTCTTACCTCAATTACTTCCCTTGTCCCAACATTCCTTCACATATAAGGCATTCAGGTGTTTTAAACAAATTGGTAATTTTTATTTTTTGTTTAAACAGAGTTCACATACACTTTTGCCAAGATTTCTTAGGCTACATATTCAGTTTTATCTTGTCTGACTCAAAAGGAGTTGAGTTCCACTTATTCCCTTCAAGAGTGAAATGGATGAAAGTGCCAAATGAATTAAGTAACAGTTTTCAGCCAGTAGGTACTAAGGGTATGGGAGGACACTGGAAATTATGTTCTGTAAGCCTGACTTGTGTAGTTCAGCTTAAAAAGTGCTGTCAGCTTTTTACTCTGATGAGATTCATCTGTGAAAGACCTAGTCTGACAGTAGCAGATAACAGTTTAAATGGAACAATATTTATAGCAGATTTATAATGAACTATAATGGATCATCATAAAGAAATACTTAACTGGCTTGTGTTTTCTCTGACAAATGTTCCCACAAGTCTATTAAGGAAGGTTTACATTAATTTTAAAAGAAAACCATGTTTTCATGCTTGAAATGGAATAACTAGGAGCATCATTCCATGATTTTGATAACACTTGCATCTGAATAATAATGTCCCATCTCTGTTGTGAAGTAGCGATACCCAGATATGATACATCTAAAGAACTGAGAGAAAATTTCTGTGCAACATTTTAGAAATGTCCATATAAAATAAAAAAATACATAGAATTTTGTCAAATTTATTTTCAAAATCATGAGCAATGGTTGAGGAACACTCCTCTGGGAAAGCACTGGACATGGAATGCTGGGACATGGGAGTCATAGCATCACTAGTGCAGACCACAGAACATGGAAATAGGGTAACCAGTTCAACATTTTGTCATCTCTCTACAGTACCTTTCGCCACTGTCCATGACCTTAACTGACCCCAATTAGAATGAAATTGCCTTGTAATCTTCACATTTTCTCTGTGTCTTCAAGCCACCATCCTGTTTTGCAGTGGTTCTATTACATACCAGTTTAACATCAGACCTACTGCAACTGTCATTGATTGCCAGTTTTCTTTGTAGCAGGATTTAAGTACATCACTCAATGAACTACAGATTTCAGGAGCAGAAATCATTTCCCTCCCCACATCACATTGCTTGGGCACAGAGGATCTGCTAAACTTTCCTAAGACAAAAGTTACAAGGCAGTGAAACATTTCCTAGCTGAGTGGGCATGACTATCTCTTGTGCTGAATGCTTGTATATCCAAAAAACAAACCAACTATGTCCCTAATATGCTCCTAGGATATACAAGAGCACAGCTGGTAGCCAACAGCTTAGGAAATTAAAGCCTCCAATATTTGTGCCATACACTTACAGAGGACATGACGGATCAGAACCCAGAAAGAAAAGACAGATGATGGGGCTTCAGGGCAGATTTTGTAGACTTTTGCAATTGGTATTGGCAAGCTCATATCTAAAGATTACAAATTCAAAATTTAGTTTCAAATATATGCAGTTTCTTATTGCAAAACTGTGCAGCATGCAGAGCATGTTGTTCCCTATATTTTGCCCTTAGTAGAAGAGGAATAAATGGCTTCAAGCACTGAAACAAAAGTTACAGGCAAAGCACTGATTCTACCAGTGCCTATATAGGCATCTCTGTGTGGTTTACCCTGGGAAAAGGCTATTAGTCTAGCTAAGCCCTAGATTACCATTTTGTAATGCATCCAGGCAGATCAGAGAATAAACAGCAGAATTCATTAGTCCTGTGACAAATATCATGACAAGAGCAAAATACACATGACAAAACTGTATTTGCAAAGAAATCTGTATCAGGGAGTCAAAATAAAATCAAAAAAATTTAAAAGGAGGTTCAACTGCTCTGTCATAACCACCTAAATTAGAAGATCACAATATTTATAAATGGTACTATGAAATACACTGTTCTGTACACAATAAAAAATAATTTGATTTCCATTACAGAAGTAAGAAGCCACGCACTTACAAAGGTACTCCCATAAAAAACCGCAAAGCTAATTTTATGGGGTTAAATTTGGATTAAGGATGATTTTGTGTAATTCATAATAAAGTTTACAGGAAACTGCATATTCTGTGAAATAGGGAAAGTTATTAATATTCATTGCAGTTTGTGCCACCATTAACCACAAGATAGATGAAAGTTTGAAGAGCTTTTTTGTGAGTTTATGAACATCAGATATTCAAATTAAACAGCAAGCTGGAGATGCTTTTAATGACCTTTGAAAGAGGTTGCTACTAGTTTATACCATAAGCCACAAAAGCATCATAAAATTATCTGGAATTATTTTGATCTTTAAAATCCCAGAAAATATTTAAGAGAAAAGCTTATTTATAGAAACCAGAGAGTGCAAGTTAATGCACAAGAAGTAGTGTGCAAGATGTTGTAGCATCTCTGTTGGATAAGTTATATGGTTTATGAACAGATGGGTAAACTCAGCCACAGAGGAGATAAGCAACATGTTTAAAGCCACATAGAAAATTACTGGCAGAATTCAGGACTGAATTTCAAAGTGTTGTCTCCCAGTGTCCTGTTTTGTCCCTTGTATTATATTTTTTAATCAGAATATCTCTACTCCCAGAGTGTTAATTATGAATTAATCACCAATTTCTGCTGCTAAATTCATTTAAAAACCCAATCTACTGGGGAAATAGTAGGTGAATTTTGAAAGAGCACATCAGTTTCCACAGAAAGGCTGAGGAGCAATAAAAAACAACTATGAAGGAAAAGAACTAGAGAACTTATAGCGTTTATATAATATATATATTTAAACTGATTTGTTTAAATACACACAAAGAAGAGATCACTTGATTACAACACATCCAGGGGCTACTGAATGATTATAAGTGAACTTATGCTGACTTCTTCAGAAATCTTCTGAAAATTCCCTTTGGAAAAAAATCTTTAAGCAGTAGGTTTCTTGTTCTTTTCAAGCATAAGTACACATATTCCACATGACACTTCTTTGGATTATGAAATAACTACAGAAACACAGATCCTTATCTCTTCAGAAATACTCATCTCTGGAATTTCAACTAGGCTAGCCCAGTAGTGTAACAGACTATCTTTATATGTAAGAATCGGGGACATTAAAAACATCCATACTTTGAACAACTCATTTTCCAATAATTATTATCTCCTTTCAGGGCCATTTTTAAATGATCATGATTTTTGTTTAGTTTCAGCAAATACTATAGATGTAAAGATGACACTTGATTCCAAATTTTGAAAGAATTAATGTATTTGACTTGATGCCAAATTTTGGAAGTATTTGGCATCAAGTATTTGTAATTGTATTTGTAATGACTAAATGGTGCATGTATTTATACATGGAACAGCATCATGTATTAGAAAGGGATTGCATAGGATTTGAATGAGTGGAGAATTTGTTGTGTCATGACTTTTCTTAGTCTTGGGAAGAACAGATCTCGTTTCTGTGAGCATTAACACTTTTAAATTTAACTTTTCCTCTTCCCTTTTCTTGCCTTCAGCTCCTAACACCATCTGGAGAAAGGGATGGAAGCCCCTGGCAACTTCTTACTGAAGACAGGGGGTGACTAGAGGCTATTTCAAGATGGGAAAATGCTGCATTAAATTCAAAACGTGCCTTGTTATGCAAGAGGGAGATCTTGCTCAATAGCTGGCACACATAGAATTAACTAAGGAACATCCTAAACATCACCATTTTTTACTCCCAGTGCAAGGCATATATTTTGACCTTGTCATTTCCAGTGTAGGCACGTGTCAGTAGCTTTGTATGAAAATTCAGAAACATAACACTCCACTGCACACACTTCTTCCCCCAGGGAGACAGGGAGCGAACAAACACATGCCAGATGGTAGTTGCATTGCTCAGTGCACTACTGGAAGGCACTTAGTTATTGCAGAGACAAACACAACATTCAGTAAAAGCAGAAAGTCTCTACAGAGCAGTTCCTTTTTGGTACTGTGTGTTGGTATATCCCTTAGCACAACGGATTCCTGGTCCATAACGAGGTCCACATACTATCAAGCAAAGGACAGTACCATTTCCTAGATTTGACATGGTGGATACAAAGGCTGAGAGGTGGTGAAAAAATAGGGGTCTCGTTCAAGACAGACATTTAATCCTATGTATCTCCATTACAACATAATGCTAGAAATAAGACCACAAACATACAAATAACTATTCTGACACTTCAAATAACTTAAAAATCTTATCAGGTCCAAAGGCCGACACAGCCAGCCCTCAATTTACAGAATTAGAAATGAAACATGCAGATCTGCATACCATATTTCTCAATTCAGTCATAAGGTTTAATCATTTCCTTTAATTGTAAGGAAGACTTGGTAACATTTTAACTTGATACTTTCTACTGCAAAGGGTTCTGTGGGAAAATTCACTCTGAGAATTTTACGAAGGACAGTAGTTTTGACAGCCTTTCTGAATCAGAACGTAAAAACTGCCAGGTGGCAAAACGTCATTTCAATTTATTCTACACAATTTCACTCAAATTTTGCAGGATGGTTTGAGGGGATGGAGAAATGATGCTTTGCTTCTATTGGTTGTGCTTCTTGAAAGATTTTGCCAAGGTAAGTGGTCTCAAAACAGCCACTCAAAATACCTAAGACTTTGCACTTATAATAGCTGTATAGACTGCTGTGGGAGCATGGAGACCAGAATAAGTCTATGAGGCTATGAGGTCCAACTCATAATTCTAGCGTTAGGTGGGTATTGATTAAGATATCAGGAGTCACGGCAAGTTATAGATCCACAAGGCTGTTTTTCTTAATAATGCTTAAAATAAAAATTTGTGACTAGTCGTTTTTCTTCAGAAAAAAAACACACAAATATGAACAAATTATGTTTAAATAGTGACAACGAAGTTCTTTGGTTTTGCTATCCAAGTTGCACTCTGCTTCCCTGTTTGCTCCTGCATAACAGCTGAAACAAATGGCCAGTAAAGAGAGAGAGCTTTGGATGAACAGTAGTGAAAGAAAGGGGCATTTCCTTGTATCTGGGAAACTGAATTTTCTATCCAGCAGTAATCTTGTCCTAAGTAAGTAAATGGCCAGTCTTCACGAACAAAGAACCGGGGAAGGTCTTTACACCTCCCAGTCTGTGCATTGGATTTTTTAGGTGAGACACAGTGTGCGCGGAACTGATCCCACCCTTTAATCCTAAGGTTCATCTGCCGGGGCCAAGCTAGCTTGGATGGTGGCAGCGAGGTCCTCAGGACGTAGATGGATTGCCTTACAGGGCTAACGAGCTCCATCTGCCCGGGGAGTGACCCCGACCGGGAATCAAACCCGGGTCTCTGCGGTGACAGTGCAGCGCCTTTACCCTCTAGACCACCAGGGGCTCCCAATAATCTTGTCCTAAGCCCATGATTATTATCAGGTATTCACTGGCCACCTCCACAGCTAATATAGGAAGAGTGGACTTTACACAGCAACTAATTACAAACACATTAAGCTTACAGTGAGTTGAAAGACCAGAAAACCAAAGCTGCTCCTGTAATTAGAAATTATTTTCATTAAAGAGGGCTCCGATTTGGACAGCACTAAGGAGTGAATGAGCTGAATAAGTTTACAAGAGGACAGGTGTATCCACAGCTGCTTATCAGGTGTTTCTCTGCATCTCTGTATTTTCAGTCTGTGGGATAAAGTGCTTTCAAAGCTCAAGTCCAGAGGTCTGAACTTAATACTTCAATACTGATACTGAAACATTTCTGCCATCTCTAAAACGTATATGTAAATTTAGAAGGTAGAGACAGCAAATCAAAATCTACACATTAAAATTACTGGGGTTTTAATTGTTTATTATTATAAAATTTATATACATTATTATTATTATTATTATTATTATTATTGTTGTTGTTGTTGTTGTTGTTGTTGTTGTTGTTGTTATTGTTATTATTATTACATTTAGCAGTTGGCCCATGCAGCATTGTTGCACTTTTCTGCACAGAAGTGTAACAATGGTTTTATTTGGTTTGTGTCTTTTAATACTACTAGCATAAAATAGGGCACAGTCCAAGAGATGCTGAGAGTTTTACTTATCCTGATGTTCCTCTCATTCAGTTTGGGCATACAGCCATTTCTGTGTGACAAGCTGTAATGGATTTCTTGCCATCTAAGCTTTGTCAATACTACTGAACACTCAGAAACTTTATATATATTTAGAGAGAGAGAGAGTAAAAGGCTGTGTGCTACAGCTGAAGGATCTTACCAATAAATGATGCAGCTGAGGCTGAGATATTCACTAACAATATGGATATTTCATATGCAATTCCATGAACTCTACAAAAAATGGCAACAATTTTAATTGTGTTAATGAATTACAGGCCATTGAAACTAAACAAAATACACTAATATCAGAAATTGAAAATAAAAGTCAGACATCCAAGAGTAAATCAAATCTTTAATACTTTTTTTCCATTATTTCTTCAGTCTCATTCAGGTAATTAGAAATCTAAGAGGAGTCACAAACATTGGATAAAAAAAAAAAAAAGTTATTTCATGTCTAGACCTCACTTATATCATGTATTGGTCAAATCTTGTTAAAGCAAGTTGTCTGTTATTTTCCATGGTCTTTCTTCTGCTTTATCATCTGTAACTGCACAAAGAGATCACTGAAAAATGATTGCAAAAACAGCTCACTGAAGTGTCCAAAATTCCCATCCTTCCCTTCTCAAATAAAAAGCCCATGAACCTTGAAACTCTGAATGATTTATAAAATAACAACAGCAATCCCAGACAGTTTTGTTACAAAGGAAAATATCGCTTGATCTGACAGACAGATTTTTTTCAGTACCAGACTAGATACTGTCACTATCAACAAGGTAACCGGGAGTTCAAATTTTAAAAATACATTAGAATTTATTTCTCAGCAGTACAGTTCAATAGAATTTTTATATAATGAGTTTCATAGTAGTCTGAAGATGAAAGATGATGACTTATTAGAAGAGATTGTTTATCTGAACATTACCACAAACAAGTATTTGATGGGAGTGTCAGCTCAGTATTCAGAGATTTACTTTCTTCTTTCCTGGCATGCCAGAGAAAGAGAAGACTATCTTCAGCTTTTGAAACTTTGACAACATGTTGGCTGCTTAGCAGCCTTTAGGAAACTCAGAGATAGAGATTAAAGCTTATTTTTAGAATTCATGGCTAGTAATATATAGAGAGAATATCTTTGAAATGGCAGTCACTTCTAACACTCACACATTTCAGAGAACTGTTCCTCTGCTTATCCACATATCTGTTAGAGTCAGCCTTAGAACATGGAAGTATTATGCAAGCACTAGTCAATATTTCCTCTCAGAATTTAAAAAATAATCCTTGCTTTTTCAGTCTGAAACTTTTCTCTTTTTATTATAATAAATAGAGATAAATTTCTATGAGTTCTATGTGAAAATTAATTTTGAACATGTGAAAATGTGCTTGAACAAAAATGTTTAGCATTTGTGTCTTCATTCGCCATTTTACTAAATATAGAAAGTTTTTTTACTTCAAAAAAACCAGCGTGTCTGCTTCATAAAAAATCAGAAAAGAAAGAAAAAGAAAGTTTGTTTTATTTATTTATTTATTTATTTATTTATTTATTTATTTATTTATAGTTCTGTTATGTACAGAGGAATATCTATTTCCTAGAGATTAACTTTGCAGTACCCAGACTGAAAAATTCTGGGGACATGGATAATTTGAACTAGTTACTAACCAGCATTTGTAGGTAGTATCTCCATCCTTACAACACACTGGCTTCTGGCAAGTGTCTGCCACAGGAGTTACACTAAGGTATAGAAGCAAGTATTTATCCCTGTGCAAAAAATTAGCCATAGGTACCTAGAGCCTGGCTCTACACCACCCAGTCTGCCTTGCTGACTACATTGAGACAGAGCTGCATTAAGGATAAAAACACAAGCCTATACGGCAAAGGGAGCCAAACACATTGAAAGGTGGCCTATGTTTGTACTGGAAAATATCAAAGAATCACTATGGAAAAGGCTGCACACCATGACTGCAGGATGTAACAGCTGCCTTTTCAACTTGCACTCACAGAACCAGAAAAATCAATTTTGGAAAGGTGCTCAGCAGTCATCTGGCCTTTGCTGTGCCCAAAGGCAGAAGTGCCTCTGCACAAGCTTTTCCCATTGCTCACACACTCTTAGGAGTGGTAGTATTTTAATACTGGTGCTTTTTCACTCTTGTAGCTTTCTCCTCTGTAGTTTGTATCAAAATATATAGAGGCAAGACTGTCACATTCTGGAACTGAGACACTTTTGTGAAGCCTTATTACCTTTTAGAAATATTTAATATTAAGCAATGTAGATGAAAATAGAGGTATCTTATGATTCTCCTCAAAGTGAAGATTATTTCCCTCTCCTTAATTCAGTGTTCTTATATCTTTATGTAAATTAGCTGAGTGAAATTGGTTTGTAGAAAGATTACTCCTTATGCTGACCAAATATTACCTTTTTATGTGTCCCATAGAATATTTTATTCAGGGATACACACAGAAAAAAATAATAATACTTTTTTTAAAAGTTAAATAAAAATTTAGAAACTATCCTTAATTCTTCTCACTGTCCCTTCTTTATGGGACAAAAAATTAAATATATGTCAAATTAAATGCAAATGTTTCATGCAAATATCAAACATCATGAAAAAAAATCTTCAAACTCCCTGAATTATGTTTAATTAAGTTTAATTAACACATTTTTATTAATTTATTATTTCTGCTCTGGACAGGAGTCTTTCTCCTGTGGCTAATTTATCCCTGAGAAACTGCAAATTTGTGGCACGGAGAAAGGATGAGTTGGGGGAATTTGACTGATTAAACAACAACAAAAAAAGAGCAGAAGGAGGAAAGAGGAGAACTCTGTACCCCATGGGTATGATGCCACAGAGAAGATGGATGAGAAAATATGTTGATGTCTAAGGTGATGCTACAAAAATTAGGTCTTGTTTACTCACTACTCAACCAGTTTGATCTTGCAATGTTCTACTCTGGTTGTAATTAACTACAATCACTGGAGTACTAGGAAAATTCCAGTGGTAAATCCTGATCACTCCCTCCTGTCCTTTCAGGCTGATTTAGTGATAGGCAGAAAAGTAAGTAGCTCTTAGTTATTTCTAGAAAACAACAACAACAACAGCAAAATTCTATTACTGTTGAAATGCATGGAGTTGATTTGATTATTTGCCTGAAAGTATATGAAAAAAAAAATGTCCTCTGAAGAACGATTTTGAAATAGAACCCACCTCATGACTGGCATGCTTTCTAATAAGCTATTACCCTTGCATGCTTATAGAGCAATGAGTTTTTAAGGACAACTTCCCTCTCTTTGAGACCTGTCTGGGAAAATGTGATTCAAAGCTTAACTAGAATTTAAAAATGCCTACTCTTATGTTTTAAGATGGACAGATTACCCTTTGAATGCTAATGTTTTTGATCAGACAACACTCAGCTTACTCTTTCATTCATTATAGAAGGTATATGAAAGTTTCTCCCTAGCCTCCTAACACTTACCTTTTCTCTTCCTCCCTAGGACTTAGCATATCAGAGGCAGAATTGGAAGCATCAGATCACGTTGCCTAATTTTCACCAGAACAATGTGGGGAAAGAAGTGTGCAATATCTAGTTCAATGTTCAGTGTCAGCTTCATAGCCCAAGCTTCTCATATCACAATTTGAAAGGACCCAAGGAAGAAATCCAGGCACTATCAAAGTGTATGGCAAAATTTTGAACACACAAATTACGCACAAAGATGGTAAAGAAACTGAAAGAAATTTTTTCTCTTGATACCTCAGGGAAGAACTTTTTATCTGTGAAGAATTTTGCAGCAGTTTGAAGAACCTCATCAAAAATAAAATTTTACCCAAATTTCCAAACAGTTTGAACTTATCCCAGGTTCACTGGTATATTCAAACAATAAAATTCAAAACAAACTTCATATGTTTTAAAGTATCATTACCAAGGCCTTCTATTCTTCCGGAAGAACATTTGTGTTAGTTCAAACCATAGTCATCCATGGGCCAGCAACCAATTTCCAGTAATTCCTTAACCATCTTTTCATGGTCACTTTTGAGTCTATAGATCTCTGTTTTTCACCATTTAAAAAATGTCCTTGTCTGCTTGCCACATATGATCACCCCTCCATAGCTTGTTCATCTTTCTTATTCCTCTCTAAATCTTTTCCTGTTCTATGACATCTTTCTAAGGTGGCAAGATCAGAACCACACAGTCTTTTCAAGATTCACATTTACCATGGATTTATATACTAGTAAAATTAGATTTTCTGGGTTTTTCCTCGTCATTTATAAAATACTTTGGGAGTTAAGTCTACTGGGTAATGAGTTCATGCTCCTGCAGAACTCTCATAATTAAAAAAAAAAAAAATCCTAAATACTAATATTCATCAGTTTCTGTTATTTTTAATGTGTAATTAAGGTATTTTCCTTTAATTAATTACTTCACATTCATCTACACAGAATTTCAACTGTCAGGGTATCATTCAGTCATTCAAAAATGAGACTTAGTTACTGACTATAAGAAAAATAATAAAGAAAACAGTTCTGCTAATATATGAAGTTTATTCTCATAGCAAACCCAAAGTTTAAAGGGTCTGCACAGCAAGTGGTGTAATTCTGTGTGTCTTCCAGGAACATTTCAACATTTGGATAAAATGTAACTTGTCATGATCCAAATAAACAGAGAAACATGGTACAACTGCATGCTGTAGGACATATGCTTAGAGAATAGCTCTGCATCATCTACTGGCATGTAATAGAACCCTAAACAGAGTGGGTTCCTTTTCAAAGTAGTTGCTTTTTTTGAGGCTCATCTAGATAAAAACACAGACAAATGTGGGCTCCAAATGGGATAAAACCACACAGCAAAACCAGCACCACTACCATCAGCAAAAAAGTCCAGAGAAATTCAGCTCTGGTCCAGGAAGACTGTATCAGCTGCAAATGGCTCAGCTATGACAGGCCCCAGTGAGGATGGCTTTGCACAGCACCTGTAAGCACTTAGGGAAAGCCTCTGCTATGCCAACTGGAGCTTCACACACCAGTAGTAGTTGGAGCGGACCCTGGAGAATACCGTGTGTCGCTGTGCAGTAACAGCAAGGTTGATGATGCTGAATAATCTCAGTGATCCTTCCTCTGGGAAACATAATAAAATACGTTATCTGTGACAGCATGCAGAGAAACACAGGGAGGTCTCTCTCACGCAGAAAATAATACTGCTTAGTTCAAGTGAGAAAGTCCTTGCGCTGCTTCCTGGACACATTAATTGAGTGATTACTTTCAAAAGAAATCCCTTCAAGCCTAAATTATTAGGACAAACAACAGGTCAAACAAGAAACAAATAGGTACTCTCTTGTATTATGTATTTGCTTTGGGGTCTGGATTTCTATATAGATACCGACAATGCAACTAGAGCTCCCATTCATCAGAGAATGCAAATTCAAGTACTTCCTTTGGATGTAGTGGGAGACATTCTGGTCTGACATTCAGAGCAGACACAAATGCATATATCAAACTAACCAACTAAATCAAATACACCCATATGAAATTTACATTCTCCTACACAAGTGAGTCTAACAAAACTTTGAAGCCTACAAGAAAATTTAGGTTAAAGAATGATGTGCTGTATAATATCTTTGTGAAGTAGTTACTTAGATGTTTTAAAAATAAGGTAGTCCTGAAATAAACCCCCAAAACTGGATTAGATGCTGAGAAGATCTAGATTATGTCAATATATTTGCCTACTCAATGGCTTTCATTGCCATGCCTTATTTATCTAACATACTATTTGGCATTGCTTTATTTTTTGAAAAACTCATCTTCTAGGGTTTGCTTTTGCAACACAAAGTTGTTCACTGGAGTAAAGAGCCAGAAATTTGTTAACAAATGGCATGAGCACAGTTCACAGAATATTTGTAAAGCTTTTATCCAATAATGTAAGCTGGAAGCAAGGAGGTAGAACATTTTGTTCCATGATTCATAAAGCAAGTCTGCATTGCAGATGACTGAAAAGTGAAAATGAGAACAAATGCACCTGTGTGAATTTCCAGCTACCCCACTTCTGATAGCAGAACTAGCGCATCTGGGACTAGCTCAGCATTGTCACAAGGATGCACCAGACACTCATACAAACTACCTTTCCAAAACAGACTGCAGTGTTGAAAAGCAATCCACGCATTAAAGAAAATATTCTTTGAGTAAACAGTTACATGTCTTATTTGCAGTATGGTTTGTTATAATGGAAAATTTACTATTAGTATTTTCCATACTAAGTACATAATTTTGTCCTTTTTTTTTTTTTTAATTAGGTTTTGCAGTTTTTCATCAGCTTTGTACAAACAGCTCCTCCAGAGTGCGTTTGAAAGAAAGGTTCTCTCCATCAGGTATGAAGTAAATCTGTCCCTGAGAAGCAAGTGGAAGGAAGGGAAAAAAAAATAAATTAGGTTAAGTAATGAGTAAATACTGTTAAATGTAATAGAGGCTGTAAGCTGAATTACAGTATTGAGTCATGTTTCAGTGTCATGGCCAAGGTTGCCTTGTTATTCTGTTAAATTTCTACTAGTAAGAAGATTCCAGCTGGGACTTGTCAAAGCTATCTAAATTTGGACATGTACTTTTAATTTAAATAAACTGGATGCCCAAATCATTTAGACTCCTTTGAAAACCATAGCCTACCTAAGCTGACATCTTTTCTTTAGGACAGTATCCATAGGTTTTTTCTGAGGAAAAGCTCAGAAAGAATTTGTGAGTAGTTAAGGGAGAAAGAGCTGCTCCACCTCCAGGAGCAACTGGTGCATGTGGGGGAAGCCCAGACCTAATCTTTTCTCACCTACCGCACAAATTTTTGTGAAAGGAGTCTCCATTCATCCTCAGAGGAAGGCAAGCTGATTACTGGCAAAGCCAAGATGGGAATAATGTCCACATATGCTGGCGTTCCAGAGGGCAATATTTACAGTGATCCTGGCCCAAACACATGAAGTCAACTTAGAGAATGTACCCTCCAGACAGCTCTCCTTTGGTGGTTAGGCCAGCTGTACTTTCCTGTCTGCTGCTTTTCCTCTGCACCGCTATTCGTTGCACTCTCTGCATTTTACTGATACAAATGAGGTTTACTTTTTTCAACCATTTCATTTCACTGATAACATATACTGTACACCCGAGAAATACCCATAAAAACACAACTAAGGGAAAGACAGAGAGGAAAGGAGGTAGGATGGAAAAGTGGTAAAGGGCTTGGGCAAATATAAGAGTATCCTTCCTCAAACCCACTTCATCACTGCAGCCAGACGTGTTTTGAAATGGCAGTACAGTCAAAAAGGGTTCTCAATAGCCATGGCTGCTCAACTGCATAATGAAAGAGCAGATGGCTAAAAGGACAGCAAACAGTGGGAGAGAAGTAAATAGAGATGCCTCTAATGGAAACGCTAATTCTCATTATTCCCTGCAAAGGTATGGGAAGTCACCTTACCATTTTCAAGATACTACTAACACCCAACTACTTTTTAAAAACATTTAAAAACTTGCAGTGCAGCAAAATAAATAAATATTTTTATTTATCAGTTATATTAGTTATATTAGTTATATCAGTTATATATATTAGTTATCAGAACTGAGCACTAAAATTTACCTAAGTATGACAAGAAAGAGAAGGAGGAGGACTATACAATAACAGGGAAGAGAAAAAAAAATGGAGCAAAATAAGTGCAAAGCAGGACAATGTGATGGAGAGGAGCCTCAGGGCTCACAGAGCAATGGAGAAGGCTGTGCTGCCAGGCTGGCAGAGGACTGTTGCTGGGAAGCAGCAGGGTCTGTGCCCAAGTGTCAGGCTAGGTTAGGGTATTAATCCCACACACTGCCACAATGATGACAGACAATGTGATCATAGCCATAAGCTGCATCTTGGTTTACAGAGCAAACTGTTTTAGCTTATATACAAAATCTGTAACTCAAAACTTATAAGAATAGTATGATGAAATCAGCATACTCAGGTATGAAAATAATTTGTTTTCCACAACCTTGCGTACTGCCTCCATTTACCTTCACTTCCTTATCTAAACACTCAATGCCTCTTTTTGACTTTCATTTTCACCACTTGAATGGAAGAGGGTTAACATATTTCTGTTTAAGATGCAAACTCATGAAGATACATGCAAGATGGATATTGGTTTCTCTGCATAGAGTAGTACATTTCACCTGACCATGGCAAGCTGTCATCATTCTAAAATTTACAACCAAATACATTGGATAAATGAAATTGTCTACATCAAATCATTGTCTACATCAAATTTCCAAAGGAGGACATTTCCAAGCATATATGACTCCTTTACTTGAGGACAAATTTCTTACTCAGAGAACTGAGTAGAACTAAAGAGCTGCTCAAACCTCAGGATTTCTATTTCAGAGAAGTTACACATTTTTGAGAATGTTTTCATCTAAACCTGTCTGGCATAAAAGTTATTCCACAAAGTTTGAGAAAAACTATTCCTTCACCAAAATCAAAACATTATGTTTTTATTCCAGCTTCTCTACTATTATTCCCTGTAATAGTAAAAGGTAGGAAGAAGGAAGAAAGAAGGAGGAAGAAGGAAGAAAGAGGAAAGAAGGAGGAAGAAGGAGGGAAGAAGGAGGAAGAAGGAAGAAGGGGGTTATAATGAAAATATTTACCTGATTATCATGAACCTGCTCTGAGAAAGAAGAACTAGTTTATCATTTATTCCTCTGCATATACATAAATGTTTTATTCAATCTATGAATAAAATAAAATAAAATGGGGCATTTTGCTTCTACTCCTAACAAAGTCAAGCTGGGATTTGCCCATGTTGAGCATTGTGGATCTCCAAAAGTTATCTGCCAAACAAATAGTCCCTTGAGAACAGTATTGCAGCCCCTATGTCTGCCTTGTGGTGGACACGACCTAAATAAGTTCTGCTGATGGCACTCAGGAGGAACAGAGGCTTTTCCTGCAGCTATGTCAGTTCAGAAATTTAAGAGAACTAAACAGGAATTAGAACACTACCTAAGACAATTGCTGAAGGTAGATCTGGATGAACAAACAAGAAACTGCTGTGACTGCATAATAATTTCTATCATTATAGCTGAATTAATTTGTTCAATACCTCCTTGTCCTTTTCCTTTAAAAGGTGTTAGTGCACCTTTCTCCAGAGGTGCTGGAAGATTTAGAAAGACATTTGGAAATGTTTGGATCATATACATGACACAACATTCTTGAGATGAAGATAGATTATTTTTAGGTGCAAAAATTTTGCTGCCTCTGCACAGAGACAACATGTTAGTGCTGCAGGCAGAGAGGACGGGACTGCTTTATGCCACAGAGAGCTGTCATGTTGTCCTGTGAGCAGTGGGGACTGTCAAGTCTTTCCTTGGGCATGAGAGCAGACCTGGATGATTTGGGTATACACTGCAATAGTCATTTGGGTGAGCATCAATCTTGTTTCTTTAAAGTTCTTTAAACTATAAAAACAACCCCTGTGTAACATTGACCTAAATGAATCTGAACTGCAGCAGGTTAGATGAGATGACTCTTTATAGCACTGTTGGTTGTCTTTTCTATTAGGAAGGCAGATTCCCAAAGTGCAGATGTCTGCCACAGCAGGTAGGACTGGGAGCAATGACATTTTTATGAGGAATTTAAAATCTGCAATTTTACATGGCCCAGGGGAACTGGCAGGCAATATTCACCCCAAACCTGTGGTCACTTTTTCAATAATCTCTCCTTGTTCTTTCTCAAGCTACTATGAATCATATACTGGGCATACACATATTTTACTTTCCCCTTTAATGTTTTAGTCTATTCCTATAGTTTCTTTCTTATGCTGTTTCATATTTTTGAAATTTCCTTTACAATTCTGTAATAATCTTTCATAGGAATTTATATAATTCTTCTTTCACTTCACACAGCAATAACACCCTTTACTCTCCACAAAGCCAGGATGTTCAAGGTTCTGTTTTGAAGCACAGCAGGGGTTGTGTGTCATGCTGGAACACTACAAACATTTTTAAATATAACTATAAACAATTGTATTTGGTACTTTCTACACTCAGAGAACTGAGAACCAAAAGATGTTTAGACAACAATCATATTATGGCAACTAAAATGGGACTTAAGTTATTTATCTCACTGGTAAGTAGTATTTCAAAATAAAGCCTTGCTTTCAGAGTATTCTAATAATCTCCTTCTTCATTGGTTTAATTTTGTCAATGTTTTTATGCACTCTAGCACTTAAAAAATTCTGGTGTGTAAGATTTAAGTGCAAGCCGCTCTAACCCAGGTTAGATTTAGACTTGCTTTTCTTGCCCAAGAAAACATCCAGGTGCCTCATGCAAGACTTTCTTGAAGACTTTACTAACTATATGACAGAAAATGGGATAGCGGAAAATGTAAATGGTCATAGCAGGACATATGGGATTGTGTCTCCTGAGCTCTTATCAGCTATGCCATTCGGCCTCTTGCTGAGAAAGACCAGAACTACCAGTAACATGCAGAAGAGAAGAAATATCATAGGTGTTTTCAGGGGGAGAAAAAAAAGTATTTCCGTATTTTCTGCACTCTTGAGGTTGACACAAAAGTAATCGAAGAGCAATTCATTTTATGTCAAGCACTCTTGTTTGCTTCTTCTAGTGCCATCAGGAGCTCCCTAAGGATGTTCCTCTTTGGTTGCAGGTTTCCACCCTTTCCCTGCTCTTTCTCTTAACTGATGCCTGTAGTCCACTACAATCCACATGACCAAGACTGACTTAACTCAGTGCAGCAAGACTGTCTTCTGAGGCTAAAGACAACCTGAATCAAAACCCACCACCTTTGACAAAGTACCACATATTCAGAACAAAAATATATCAGGGAAAACCACTCAGAAGCAATTCCAAGCTGTTTCCAGGCTGTAATCCAAATTCTGCAGAGACTCTAAGGCTGAAGTACCTCAGATCATCTCTGCAGAGTCTCTGTATTGATCAGTCCTATTTCACCCCTGAAATGATTGAGCAACTCCACTGCTTCAGCTAGGATTGTCTGATCTGACTTAAGGGTACCAAAAGGAAGAAAAACAGTGAGAGTAAATGCCTCACTTCCCTGTGGGAGTGCAACTTAAGACCACTCACCTGCCTTGCTTCAGCACCAGGGACTTGCATTAAATTAGTGCCTTGTGAGTGATCTGAGTCACTGAGGTCATGTTTTTGTAGCACCAACACGATAAACTTTGAATATTCCACATAGCCCTAGTGTCTCCACTGTAGCTATGAAAGTTTAATTCAAAAAAACTGTTCTCAGTAGATGAGAAGCCTGTCTCTAGCCTTTGTTTAGAAACAGCGGCTGGGAGATTATACGACCAAGCTGTTCTTCTAACCAAGCCTGCAACTTTCAGAAGCTTCTCGGTGACAGATGGTAGAGGAATATAGAACCATCACACTCTCTATATCCTGAATCTGATCTGAAATTCAAATAACTTGACTCAATAAAGGATAATGCATATGCACTTATACAATTTAAAAAACCCAGAATAACCTAAATCAGCAAGCCCGATTCCAATGCTTAATGTTAGACTGTGATAGGTCATTGAAGAGTACCAGCTTTGGCAGGGGGTAAAATTTCTCACATAATAATAAGAACAACATGAGGTTGTCACAGGCATTAAAAATCTTTTCTAAAACACTGAAACTCTATAGCTGCAGCCAGAGATGATGTCCCTTAAGTCATGTAAGAAGGATCCAGGTGAGTATTATTTAAAAACAAACAAAACAAAAAACAAACAAAAACCCAAACAAAACAAACAAAACCCAAACAAAACCACAAACAAACAAACAAACAAAAAACAAGCAGTAGTAAACACCTGCAAATTCTGTTCTTGACTAATACATTCAGTTAATTTGGTATCCATGCACTGCAAGGCCTGAATCTGATAACTGTCATTTAAAGTCCTTCTAGTGACACTCTAACACACAATTTAATTCCCACTTTTCTTTCCTCCACTTCTCCTCCTACATAGCATTAGTAAATTATTTTGATTTAATAAAGCCTCCAGAGTGTTGTTATTTACATACATTTTACTGTACCATGGGAGTCAGTAACATTTGAAATAGATTGCATCTGGATATCTGACAAAATTTAGACATTAAGACACAGTTTAAGTCAATGTGCAAACACTCTGCTAAGAACAGTAATTATAGTGAAGGGGAATCGTCTCTCAGAATTTGAGCTCCAGGTGCTGATTTGATTTCACTGTAAAACTGCTGCAAATCCTTCGTGGTGAAACAGACTTAGCTGATGCTATCCTCTGCAAGTGAAGGGACCATTTGAAGGAGAAGGGAGAGGAAGAAACAGTATTACTGTGTTGCACAGATGTCCCAATGAAGGGAATTAGGCAGACAAATCAAACTCCACCAGTTTAATGGAGGTGGCCAGGACCTTTATGAGGTCAAGAATGTGGAGAGAGCAAAGGAGATGAAAAGCAATACCATGCTCTTGTCATATATACTGTGATAAATGTACCTGAAGGAGATAATCAGGGCAGAGATATTTTCTCAAAGACTTTTTTTTCAAAATTGCTTAATAAAATTCTGGGCACATTAAAATAAGAAGAAACAATCAGTATTTGCAAAAAATCATCCTTCTCAACTGAAAAGGGGTTACTAGCCACATTAACAAGAAGAGAAAAAAGTGGGGATTTTTTAGTTGCGGTTTTTTTGTTTGGTTTTTTTTTAATTTGATGTTAGCTATCTGTATTGGATCTGGCAGAGCAGGAGTTCACTTCCCCATAGTAGCCCTCACAGTGCTGTGCTTTGCATTGGTGTCTAGAACAGTGTTGATAACACACCGGTGAGCACAGCATCAACACTGTAACATTCCTTACTCAACTGAGGGCAAGATCCTGAGTGGGGACCCAAGTAGGCCAGCTGAGCCAAACTGACCAAAGGGATATTCCATACCATACATCATCAGCTCAGATATAAAAGCCATGTAAGGAGCAGGAAGGGGGGCATTTATTGTCTCCAATGGCTTTGTACTGAGGAACCATCACGAGTACTGAAGCCCTGCTACTTGGGAGTGGTCGACCATCACTGCTCATGGGAAGTAGAGAATAAACCGTGTTATCTTTCACTTCACTTCGCTTTTGTGTCCGCAAGCTTCCATTTTACTTTCGCTTTAAATAAACTGCATTATCCCAACACAAGAGTTATTTTTCCATCTTACTCTCTGCCATGGCCAGCTGGGAAGGGAAGTGATAGAGTGGCTGGGTGGATACCTGGCATCTTGCCAAGGTCAAACCACCACAGCTACTTGACCGATTGTGACACCTATCCTTGGATATTGTACCTGATGTTAAACTCAATTTTCTACAGCTGCCTCTAAGCCACGTTTCCTCTTGCAGTAAGCACCTGGGTATTTTTACTTCCTTCCTTAGACTTTTTATTAACTCTGTTCAAGAGTCTAATCTAATTGATTGTTTAGTTCTTTACCACTTTTAGTTTGAGGCAATGTGTTTCATGTTATTGCAGCTTCAGAAGAAAGTGGCTATTACAGAAAAGTCTTTTATGTTGAAGGGTGACAGTTGTAAAAAGAAAAAAAGCAGGAAAGAGTTTGGAAAATATACTAGGAGTTCAGTAAGAATGCACTGGGAATAAGGGGAGTCACTACATAATAGGTGAAGGTCTTAAAATAAAGGCCATTTCAATTTTGTCTGAATTCATAGTCACCTGAAAAATAATCATACATCACTGTTGATAGAGAACAGAATTATATTGGCAAAATCTATGGAGGGGGGGAAAAAAAGGTATATTTTTCTTCGCATTTGCAATTGTTAGTATTGAGCAAAGTTGCTGTAACACAACTTAGTGGGAGAGGTGGCAGGATGAGCCCATGCATGCTCCAGCAGACTGTCAGGATGCACTTCACACCTCAGGTCTGTTTGCTGGACACCCTGACGAAATAACTTCCAAACAGAGCAGAAAAGCTTCATTCTGCATACATAATGAAGTATATTTTTTCCTTTTAATAAATAAGAAAGCCTAAGTCCAAGATATAATTTCACATAAGTTACCAGATTTAGCAATCCTTCCACTCAGTTCTGGTGAGCTCACCTTAGCAGAGGTGGTAGCACTGGGAGCTATGTGGAATCTAGACAACAACATTCCCTTCTAATCCTCCCCTGAATTAGCCACCAGAAAAAGCAAGTCAGGGGAGCGGTATTTGTGACAGATGGTGGATTGATAAAGGCAAAAGCTGCAAGTGTCAGGTGAACTAGGTAAGCCTTGGGTCCCTCAGCAATTCCGGCAGGTCAGTGCAGACTCCTGCACCCACACCACAGACTGGAGAGGTAATCACAGGGTGCTGGAGAGGTCTTGTGGGTGGATGCACCTGCTCCTCACAAGTGCACCAAGCAGGATGAGACCACTAATTTAATTTGATAAATCAAATTGTAAGCATCTGCTGCATCTAAGTGCAGTGTTGAACACTTAATCCTGAAAGACGAAGAAGAAAAACAAACAAGCAAACAAGCAAACAAGAAAAGACTGTGTCTTTATTCCTGAATGCTCTTCTTTTGGAAAGTACTGGGTATTACTATTCTTTCACTATTACATAGCATCTCTAATAATAGTAAGCACAAATAATATGTTTCAGTTGTTCTTCCAAAATGTGTGTGTCTTTCTGATATTTGTTGATAGTTTGTTGTTGCAATTTTCAGTCTAAGTCTGCTATTGCAAGGCCTCTAAGCACCTAGCTTTCAGCCTGCTGTGTGCATATGTATGCGAGGAAAAATGAATTCCCAGTTTAAAAGACCTTGGCATGGCAAACATATGGCTATTTTGTATCCAGACACGCCCATTTTTCTTCTTCCAAGTGTTTAATCAGAGTAACCCTGCTAAGCTTCTAAACAGAGCTGAAAAAAAAGAAAAGTTAGCATTCTGTAAGCTCTTTTGTAATTTCCCTTCTCTATTTAGTATCTAAACTCCAGAACTGGCAAGAATGTCATTATATAAAACGATCAGTACCCTTGCTTCAAGCTTTAGAAGGCTATTTTTTATAGTAGTGTATATAAATGGACTTTTAGCTTTATTAATAGTCTACATAAAGGAAAGTTGAAATCTTGTAAAAACATATTTCCAGAGAAATGTTGAATACTGCTGAATTTCATAAACTAAAATTCTTTCTCTCTTCTGCAAAGTTTCTGCCAGGAGGAAGAACTGTCACCAACAGTAATATTGTGAATCTTTACGACATCCAGAAGTCCTGACTTTGCCAAAGAATAAGAATAAGAGCTAATAAGGGAAGGCAAGGAAGAAAAGTATCTTGAAGACTACTTAAGTGGCATATAGATGCAAATATGGGTAAACTACAAAGACAGATAGAAGGATAGTTTCCTTGGATTTCTTGAAGGTGGAGTTTGGGTGTTCTTTTGTTTTCCAAATTATTTTCTTCTGGTTAAGGCCAGACCACGTTTTTTCATGGAGATTAAGCTATTTGAAAGTGCAAGGTACACAAGCAACAGACATTGCTTCCAACCAGAAGGTAAATGCTTAACATCCTTCCATTCACAGAGTTCAAGTTCAGCTGCTCAGTCCACTAGAAGAAATTCCAGACTTTAGCAATTACAAACTTTAGGATTTCTAAGTTCATTTCTAACCAATTAACGTCTATTTGTTCTTTCAACATTTTCTTTAAAAGCTCATTCCTTCCCCATTTTTCAGAGCCAAATATTTTTTTTTAATGTTGCCAAGCTGTCAGACTTGTAGTGCTCAAAGACCTTGTTCTGTACAGCCATAGTCAAAGCAAAGTTCAAAAATATTTATAAACACTGGACACTGAGATGATTTTTAGAAAGTTATAATACAATGGCCAGAAAGTATTAGATACAGTAAAACAAAAATTGTTAAAATTATTATCAGACGACAATGCTACCAGTATATTAGGAATGCAGAGATCTGACAATGACTTTCTTCAGGCATGTAACACTTCTTAGCATAAATAAAGTGATAAAAATCAGGCAATTTTTGACATACAAACAACTAAAGACATAATTTACAAAAGTCACCAGCTGAGTGCAAATGATGACCAGTGTTTTTACGATACCCTAGGCATGCACAGTAGAAGTCTCTTGATGTCTGTTGGATTTGCTGGCACTTCTTGACCCCAGAGAATCTCAATTATATTTTCTTTAAAACAGTCTTCTCTTTAATTTGCATTATTTACATGAACAGCTATTTTACTTCAAGAAAAAATCCTACTTCTCCTGCAGCTGCAGTTCTTCCAAACAAACAAATTTCATAGAAACAATACCCCTTTTGCAAAGTAAATGTGACTAACCTACCCACCAGCAAGGCCTATGCCTGTTTTTTAAAATAAACACATATGTTTAGCTTTTTCACAATGTGATAGGGAAAGAGATGGATTTGATGGGTGGACAGCTAGATGGTTAAGAAAATCAAATCCGGTGGGTAGTGGTCAATGACTCAGAGTCCCAATTATGTCCCTCAGGGTTTTGTATTGGGACTAATATTATTTAACATGTTCACTGATCACATAGTGAGATTGAGTGCATGCCCAGCAAGTTTGCAGACGACACCAAGCTGAGTGGTGCAGCTGACAAGCCTGAAGAATAAGATTTCATCCAGGGGGAACTGCACAAGCTCAAGTGGACCCATGGAAATCTCATGAGGTTCAACAAAGCCAAGTGCAAGGTGCTAGCAGCTGGGTCATGGCAACTGCTGTTATCAACACAGGCTGGGGATGAACAGGTCAAGAGCAGATCTGCTGAGATGGACTTGGGGGTGCTGGTGGATGAGAGGCTGGACATGAACTAGCAATGTGTACTCACAGCCCAGAAAGCCAGCTGTGTCCTCACCTGCATTCCCATCAGTGTGAGCGGCCGGCTGAAGGAGGAGATTCTGCCCCTCTATTCTGCCCTGGTGAGTCACCAACAGCAGTGCTGCATCCAGCTTCAGTGTCTCCAACACAGGAAGGACACTGTTGGAGTGAGCCCAGAGGAGGACCCCACATTGATTAAAAGGATGGAACACCTTTCCTAAAAGGACAGATTAAAGAGTTGGGATTGTTCAGCCTGGGCAAGAGAAGGCCTCAGGGTTACCTAATCACAGCCTTCCAGTACCTGAAGGGAGCCTACAGGAGGAAAGCCTACAAGAGCAAAAATGGAGAGAGATTATTTACAAGGGCAACAGGACAAATCTACTGAAAGAAATTAGGTTTAGATTAGATATCTAAAAAATGGGAAAAAAATTTGTAACTGTGAGGGTGGTAAGGTTGCCCTGAGAATTTTTGGATGCACCACTCCTGGAAGTGTTCAAAGTTAGGTTGGATGGAGCACTGAGCAACCTGGTAGAGTGAAAGGTATCCCTGTCTGTGGCATGGAGGTCGGACTTAGATGATCTTTAAGGTCCCTTCCAACCCACTGTATATGATATAAAGGGATTGAACAAATGTGTTCAATGTGCTTTAACAATCACTAGCCAAAAATGCAGGACAAAAAACTGTTACTATGAAATTTAGTGGTGTATATGGAAGAAACTAATTGGGAAATGTATATTGCACTTGTATATTGTCCTTATGGTTCATCTTATCTTCTTCAAAATTTTTCACTAAATGTTTTAAGGCCTAGGGTATTGACAAGGGAATGACATGAAGCTGTGCCAGAGTACATTTAGGAAAATGTTCTTCCCCCTAGGGTGGTTGGGCACTGGAATAGGCTCCGCAGGGAAGTGGGGGAAGCACCGAGCCTGTCTGAGTTCAGAAGTGTTTGGACAATGAACTTAGGGGCATGGTGTGATTCTTGGTGTTTGCCTTGTGCAGGGCCAGGGTCTGGACTTAGATGATCCTAATGGGTCCAGTCCAACTCGCGATATTCTATGATTCTATTAAATGTTTATCAGTTATGATGTTCAGTATGAAGGGTCTATGTTTTTATCTTTCTCCATAAAAATGTATGGTTTACAAAGGAAGAAACCCCCTAAATTTTAAAAGGAGAAAATGTACCAGTTGCCTCCTTGGACCTCTTACCTCTAACATCTCCCACGGAGCTGAAGATTTCTGTTGCACAGGAGGGATTTGCTCTGGTGTCACTGAGGACACACTACAGAGGTAACAGGATTGCAGAAGTGCAGCTGAGGACAGATTTTGGCTCACAGAATCTTTCTTACTGGTCATGTAATGTGTGATGGAAAGATCCCAGCCTGACTCTGACAGACTGCATCAGCTTGTCAAAGCTGGCAGCTAAGCAAATAAAAACCTTGTTTATTGTAACCTGGGAGCATTTGATAAGGATTGATTGAGACACAATATACACAGACGCCCAGAGTATAATATTTAGACGCTCTTTCTGTTCAAATAGAACCTGCTTCAAAGAAGCATTTGGGGTTTATAACCTCCCCTATCTCCCATTCATCCAGAATAAACATTTTAATTTGCATGCCCACACTTTAATTGGTACAGCATGTGGAATTAATAGAAACCATTATCAGCTAAATCAGCATGACCCTTCTGTGAATTAAAATATGTCGCAGATTTAGAATGCTAAATGAGAGAATGGAGCTCTCTAACCACTAAATCCAGCAATTTTCTGTAAACCAGGAGCACACTGACCACACTGCTACAGAGTTTCTGGCTTTGAAGTAAGTTCAGAAAATTAAAGAAAGAAACAAAGATGCTGGTGGGTGTACTCATAATGTCTTCTCAGCCACTGAAAACAGTACTCAGAAGAAGAAGAAAAAAACTTAAGTCGATAAGGTCCCGAAGTATTTGAATAGAAGGAATTATTAAGGAGTGGTTATGGATAGAATTGGCAGCAAATAGAAAATATATATAATCAACCAAAAAATGAGAGGGAACAGAAAGGATGAGATTATTTCTGATTAATAAAATATGCCAAAAATTACAATTATTCCTTTCCACATAAAAGTGCATTTGAAATAGCATTACTGAGATTCTAGAATGGTTTGGAATGACTGGAAAACAACACAGTTTAAGACCTCATTTGGGAAATTTCCTGCCAGTCTGTCTTATATAACTAATAAGAGGATTATATACTTCAAAGCTGGGGTTTATCATCCTATTGTGCTGACCAGGGCCATCAGTTCACTGGTTTGGCTGATAAACTGGAATTAGATGTCAGAAATGGACCTTTTCATAATAAGTAGTTATATATCCTGAAGGGTTTATAATTCAAGTAAAAACCAACAGCAATTTGCAAAATATGGTAGGGAAACTCAATAGCTAACTGAACTTTGGACTCTACTAAAGTGCGGAAACAATTTTGACTAAAATTAGAACAATGCCAAGCTGCTACAAAAAAGAATGGTGATATTACCTGTCATCAGAAGAAAGCCATTATTATGATCTGCAGTTTCCAGCAGCTGAGCTCCAAATGTAAATAGTATCTTATCCCTTAGAAAATGTTCTTTCCCACTGCATGAAAGATGCACCAATCTTTTCTTCACTTCCAGCTACACGTGCACAAGTACAATTATAAAATATTTCATAGATATGTGAGGATATGATATTTACATAAGATTAAAGAAATTTATTCTCAAAAAAAGTCTGATATTTATTAGAGATTACTTATTATTCTTCAATTATTTGTGCCTTCACATAGGAAGAGACAACCACATACCTATGTGCGATTTCAAAAATGTTTTTCAGAATCACAGGTTTCAGCACCAGCATTGAACTTAGCCTGCACCAGTGCCCTGACCATTGTACTGCTACATGAGTGTTATTCAGACTATTTCTTTTGCAGTACTAGTCAGCTTCACCTCATTGATATAGGTACACTCAGCTCTCTGATAACAGCTTATCTACAAGTAGCTTTTCCTGAAGCAGATACTGTCAACCAGTGTAACCTGGGACAAGTGCCCCAGTGAAGTTGTAGCTGAGAAGGAGCTGCCAGGTAGTCCAAATCTCCAGCTATGACATAAAGTAAAGTAGCAAAACTGCTCAGGCTGATATTGTTATGTGACTCACTTACATGTAATGGAGTGATAGAACCCTTATCATATCCTGCTATTCCTGGAGCTCTCCAACTCCTTGGCATTCTGCTTCCACAGAAAAGGTGATGAGGCTCCCAGCCAGACAAATATCCTGGTTCATGTCTCAACAGGTCAGTGGGAAATATGGTCATCCCCTCTTTATAAAAAAAAGTAATTTTAACACAATGGAAAGCTGGATCATTAACCTCCTATGTTATAAATTGTCTCATATTTGTTTTAAAAAGTAGCATACATTTACGCTTTGAAGTTTGCTTAGATAATGATTCTAACAAACTGAATAGTCAAGAGATTTCAGACTCATCAGCATGATGGTGGCAGGTCACCTGCTTCCTTCCTACTAATACTCTTCTATATTCTCCTTGGTCAGTCAAATTTGCATGGTGAACGGCCAAGCGCTATCTCATTATTAGACTTAACGACCAGTCACTTGTGAGGACATGAAATCTTCAAAATTCAACTCACATCTTGGTTAAACTTATGTGTGATGGCTTCTGACGTTGGATGATAAAGATACATGCATTTTCTCCTTTGCCATTAAGCAGAACAAATTATTCATTGCTTTTACCTTGGAACAATAAATACCCTGACAGCAAGGTAAAAACTTGTCAAGGCCCAGCTGTAAGCCTAGCAGGCTTTCAACCTAGTGAGCTTCTTGAAATGGCAAGTTCCCACTTTCATTGAGGTTTTATCTCCAGTTAGATCATACTCACAACTTTTCCTGAGGCAAAAACTTTTTTTTTTTTTTTTTTTTTTTTTAGGAGAAAAGCAAGGTTTTGAGTGGGTAGCGAATGATATGTACTGGACAACTTATGAGTAACTTCAGTGCAGAGGTAAGTAGGCAGGAGCTCTTCATAGGAAAAGAGATGACCGAGTTCTTATGGTCTAGCTGTCAAATTGCAAATGCCACTGCAAATTAATCATGAAAAGCAATTTTCTGCAATGGAATTATGAGGCTGTGAGTTTGAAATAAAAGGAGATTTTTGAATAATTTTCAAGTAGGCTGTTATTATTATTATATTCATTGCCATGAGATGTCACTGATCATAATCGTGCCAACAAGTTCTAGATTTGAGAAACATGTCAATTACCTTCAGGAGTTAATGAGTACATAAATAAAACAGAACAGATGCAACCTCTTGAAATTTTTTAAAATTCTGATTGTTGGAGCCAGAGAGAATCATCAGAGAAAGAATAATTTACAACCTGTATGGTTTCTTGCAGTTTTCCCTAACCATCTGCTACTGACCACTCTAAGGACGAAGCTAAGTAGACTGCCAGTCTGTTCTGCTATTGCACTCTCAGTTAAAAAAAATAATTAAGAACTACCTATTAGTTTACCTATATTTCACATATGCATATTAATAACAATCAATCAAAAAAGGATAAGTTACTTATTCATAAAATAGTGTTATTCATACATCCAGTATCATCAGGAATATTTGATCACTTGTGTGTTGCCTGAAGCCTAACTAACAACTTATTGCTGAGCACTTACAGTCAATTTTACAAGAGCTCTGCCAGTTATCTCTGAGAAAAAAGAGCAGGTTTAAATTTTTGCAGGTACATGTTGGTCTCTTCTTCTATGCTCAAAACATTGTAAGGTTCTGATACTGCTCACGAATGGATTTCAGATTTCAGTCAGTGGGCAAACCAAGTCCTATCACAGGGCACAAATCCAAATGCATCAGTAGTGGTGGTGGGAGAAAGGCCACCATGCAAGAGAAAATAGCTCTGTACAGCAGAAAAGCAAGAGAAGTGACTACAGTCTCTCATGTCCTCTCAATTCACAAATTATGATCACAAATCATGAACTAAGAGATTTCTAACTATTGATTAAACTATAACATATAAACTTACTCCTTTTTTTTTTTTAGCTGTAGAGAGAGTACTATAAATTATACTTCTGCCAGAAGAGTTATCAAGACAGAGTCATGGGTCAGACCAGAATGGATCAGTTTGGAGTATCATACAAATATCTAAGCTTTGGCACAGTGCTCATGGGGAAGTACTAAGCAGAATTCCCATTAACTTCATTTGAAAGAGGGTTAGCTTTAGGCATGAGCAATGCAGGCAACTGTCTATAAAAGCACACTTATGTTGACAGTAGGAAGATTCTTGGAAAGAGCAGCTAACTCTGACTGCCTGAGTATCCAACACTACTTTGTGCTTGCCTCCACCTTATGCACTCATCCTTTCAATTCAACACTGTGAAGCTTCACGGTGAAGATGTGGTGTAACTTGTTACAATGAGGGAAGGAGTGGCTTGCAATCCATACTGTGAACTGAAAAGAACTTGTGCTTAATTCTAATAGGGAAATAAGGTTCTACTTGTATTATGAGGGAGTCAAATTGCCCAGAGAGAATTTCCCCTCATGGTAGGTGAGTCAAAATTAATTCTGAAAAGCCATGAGCCAGTTGGCCATTGTGTGAGCACATCAAGTAAAAACAAATTTGATTTAACCAAGTTGTCGTCACAAAGCCTACAATTAGGGGTTTGGGTTCACTACTGCTCGCTTTTTATTTAAGGAAGATCTTTTGGCTTCCTTGAAGTCGCCCATTTTTTTCAAGGAATTACACTTTGTCAGTGAAATGAACTCCTAACATAGATTAATAAAACACAGCTGAGGGAAAAGTTTGTAATGTATTTTTCAAGCGTAACAGTTTGATTTCAAAGAACTCCCAATCTACAAAGTAATAAAAAGAAGTATAGTTCATAGTACAGATTTCTTTTTCCTTTTGTACTACCTGCAAACAGCAATGGATAATTTCAGTGAAGTGCTCCATCCAGTTTTGGGCACCATTAGACAAGCTAAAAAGAACATTAAAAAACCCAGCAACAATTAAGAGGCTCGAAGTACACAAAAAAAAAAAAAAAAGGTTCAGGTTTCCCTAGTTTAGGGAACACAGTAAAATTCAAACACCAAAAAAGTGAAATAAAGAATTCAATTGTCCCCCATGCCAACCAAAGGTCAGGCAAAGTAGCAACCCTTTATTTAAAAATACAGAAGTCTGGACAGCACATTAGGAAAAATTTCCTTCCAGATTTATAATTAAGCACTGGGACTGGTCAACTAGGAAAACACTAGGATCTTCAGTGACTGATTTCAAGACTTTATAAGATGAACAGCCACTGAAGACAATCTAGGTATATTTAATTTTATCTGGAGTCAAAACATATTTCAGTCTGGAGCAAACAGGAATAACATGAAGAATGTAGATCCCAGATCACTGTATTTGAAGGCCAGGCAGGACCATTTAGGTTGTCTCTTATGAATGTCTGCGTAAGAAGGGCTAGTAAATTCCAGAATATGAAGGCTGCATTAAACAAGTAAACCTAGATGAATCAGGAGGCAAAAGGAGAAAAAACTATTATTAAAGTTTAGCAAGAAGACAAGAATTTTAGATTCAGTGATCTGTAACTGAGTTCCCATGAAAAAGGACAGGAAAAGATCATTCAACAAGGTATATTATTTCTAGGTACTTACAAAATGAATAGCTGAGCAACATATGCCAACCCACTTGAGTATTATTTTTTACAGTGGGGAAATAGAGCTTGGGACTTTAGTCAGGAATTTGGCACTATATGACCTGATATTCTTATAAGCAAACTAAAAGGTGTTCTCAAAGACGAGATACAAAAAAATTTGTCGTGGACTTGGACCTTGGCAAATATTTTCATCAAAAACAGAGATGATAAATCAGAAAATATATTCCGCGCCAACCGTTGCAAGAGGATGCCCACTGAGGTGGTGGAGTCACTATTCCTGGAAGTGTTAAAAAAAAAAATTGTCTATGTGGCACCTGGGGACATAGCCAAGTGATGAACACAATACACATAAGTCAAAGGTTAGACTCAATGATCTTAGAGGTCTTTACAGCCTTAAAAATTCTATAATTCTATGAAAGACTGAAAATGCTTTGAAAACTGCAATTTAAAATATTTTATAATTTTAATTATAACACTGAAAGACTGCAGAAACAGGTAGGAAGTGACAAAGGTTGCAGTTTGGTTATCAAGTAACAGATATACCATTTCAATGGAGTCAGGAAAATAAAATGTACAGGAAAATACTAGAAAAAATTGTTTTCAGTTATAAGTGATGTTTAAAAGAAGACAATGTAAAAGTGCAGATGTGTTGGTCTCCAAGTTTACTGAGGACAAGATTCAAAGAAGAAAAAGTCAGGAATTATATAAAAATGGAATAATTCTAATAAGGGTTCTGGAATTTTAATCAGTAGAAGGTTTTGGAAAAATCTTCCAAAAGGCTCAATGAACTAGGATCAGAATGTTTAAGAATACCAGAGCATTTTGGGTATTTCCAAATCTATTAATTTGATTGAATATGGCATAATATATGCTACCAAAGTGACAAAAAACAGACCAAAATGGCTTGCATTAGTCAACTAAAATCACCTATATTTTGGGTTACATTAAACCTGTTTTTTTTCAGGAACATACTCTTTGGAGACCTGTTTGGTATTAAGCTGTGGCTCCTCTGAGCTGCAACTGACTATAGTGGCTCTCCAGAAGCAGTGGTAGCTACTATGATTTCCTGAATGCATGTACTTTCTGACAACTTTTCTTCACTACCACGATTCCATTCTTTGCTGGGATACAAAAGGGACAGGTAGCTGGTTATGTTGGGTTTCCATCTATAGCAGCCTCATAAAGAGCTAAACAATAGAGATGGAAGTTGATATACAGATGGATATGGTTGAATCTGGAAGTATCTACTTCAGTAACACGCAAAAAATATTGTTCTTTTGCAAAAATTAGAAATCATTTTTGCCTTACTGTTATCACAGCAAAATTGAGGCTTTGTGCAAAATCCAAACTTCCATACTTACCATGTTTAGGCATGTTGAGATCCATCTCTAACATATTTGTCAATCTAAAGGTTCACATGCAACAATCAACCAACAAACCAACCAAAAAAACACCTACCATTTTTTTTCTCTTTCTTTTTTCCTGTCTTTCTTCATTCTTCCACTTGCAGGGAAACTTTGGCAGAGAACGTGCACATTTGCCCGTTTACCCTTCCCTCTGTAACATCATTGCAATGCAGAATAAATGGAGTATAGGAAAGCACTTGAACATGATATCATCATTTTTCTTGTTTCTTGGCAGCAGAGGGAAGTTTCTTACTATTCCATCTGTCTGGACAGGAAAAAACCCCACCATAATAAATTAACAGTCAGATGAAGTTTATAATGCTGACTTTTTCAATGTCACATAAGGATGGCCAGATGGAGTCTGCAGGAGTTACTTTAAGGACAACTGACCAGAACAGAAAAGATAAATATTAACATTCATTGTCAAGTATTTTATGTAATGCCCTAGGCCTGAAATCTCCTAGCATTGCAAGTTACCATTTCACAAGAACATGAAAAGATAAAGCTGTACACCATCTGAGCTCAATGTATCATTTCACGTTCTTATCAAATTCTGCAGCACTTCCTATAGTTTCTGCCCTCTCAAGCAAGGTGCAGCACAACCTGAAGCTTGTAATCCTGATATAACATTCCTGGAATTTCAGATGTGGATGAACAGAGATGAGCTTCTCACCAGTTCACCTTATCTAAGGCCACCTTTGACAGGCTCTGTGTTATACCCATAAAACACTGTGATAATGCCAAGCCCTTTCATTTCTTCGTGGTGCAAATGGTCCTGCTGCCTGGACAAGGCTGTGCCAAAAAATACAGGGAAAACAATCATGGAGACAGCACAGAATGTCTGGGAGGAGATGTCTCTCTGTCTCAAATGAAAAAAAAAAAAGAATCCACATCCCTTTCAGACCTTCTCATCTTTCTCCAATCATATACAACCTGCTCCACCCACAGCTTAAGAAATATCTGTATTATAAGAGATAATACTGACAGCACCTAGTTCTGCCATCACAATGTTGTTAGTAACTGTACACACTGTTAGTCACAGTTCCTGCTACTCAGATTAAAAAAAAAATCCTGACAAGGGTGATGACTGCAAGTGTCTCTGGATAAAAATCCTACCAGACATTACCAGATATCCATCTTCACTCTGAAAGGAATGCATACCTTTATATTGCTCTGTCCCACAAAATTCTCAACAAACTTCAAGTCCCAAGGTATCCTGAAGTAATTGCAGCATTTCAATTTAATAATATAGAATATATACTGGAGACATCCATGCCATATTTGTCATCTGCCATTGTGACAATTTTTAATGCCAACAAGAAACTCTAAATAAATTTCTGATGTCTGATTCTAAACATGTATGAATTTTTTAACTTAAACATCCCCATTTCATTACTTTGAAGGTTCCAAGTTTTTAATATTATTTTCTGCATTTCAGACTAAGATCAAAACATTACTCTTTATTCTAAATTGAAAAAAAAACTTCAACTAAATAAACAGCAAACAAAGTGTAAAGCAAAAAGTTAGACTGACAAGGCAAAAGACCTAACAGTTCATTTGCAGCACTGCTTTTGTATTTGCTGACTAAACTTCTTTTAGCCATTTTATTACAGGAAGAAAAATGTAATATTTTACAATAAAAGCATTATGCATGCTGCATGACTTACAGAGTACATTTCCATTGTAAATTTATCCTCATACAGGCAGCACATTGACAGACCACAAACTTCCTAACGTAAGAACTCTTTTGAGTAGGAATATTTCCCTCAATACAGACCTAACAGACACATTTATGTCATTATAAACCTGCTTTGCAGTTAACATTTTCTTATAATGCCTTATTGTAAGTTCAAATATCTTCAAAGCAAAACAGTGAAAAGTGAAGAGATGAAGTTCTCTGCACATAATATGATACAGCTGCATTTAACTTGTCTGTCCATCTGAGAGAGAGAAGAGTAAATTTAGTTAATTACAGCCATTCCTCAGGACATACTCCACAGCTCAGGAAATGGCCACAGCCACTCACCAAAATTACATCAATCCCAAACTAAAATTCCTAGCTGTTATAGCTGTGCTCAGAGTTGCCTTAAACGTCATAGCTGTGTACTGTGATACCCAGACACAGGGTTGAATAAAGAAGGACCTTTGCCTGAAGGGAACTGGTAATCAACCCTCACAGATCTTTGTCCCCGAGTCTAATGCAGGTCCCTGTTTTCTACTTCACTGCATGTAATCTTGCAATCAACACAACTCATCTAAACCCACGCACTTTGAGTGATGAGGTTCCACCCTGATTTGTTGTAAACAACAAAAACCAGAGGAGGACCTCTTGTCAGCCTTCACCAGCAAAGCACAGGTCTTTCTTGGACTGGCATTCTCCTCTGTCAGTACTCCACTGTATCCAGTTCCTGCCATCCTTTCCAAAGTGAGAAAAGAGAAACCCCGAAAGGCAATGCAGTTTACACCTCCTGCCCCAGCTGTACAAGAGTCTGCACTCTCCATGTCCTCAGCATCCGGCAGCCCTGCAGCAAGGGGAGCTCCACTTGTGGACGTGAAAGATTCCTTCTTTTTTTTTTTTTTTTTTTTTTTTTTTAATAAGCTTGAGCTGAATGTTACTCATAAGCAGAAAAGCACATGCAGCTTCTGAGCCTAAGGCTTCAGTGCATCTGTCAGAGCAGAGCTAAAATAAGGTTCAATATTTTGGCTTCACTATACTGTAGAAGATTATTTGGCACTGTGTTTTCTGACTTTGTGAGGGCAGGCTTTCAGTGTTGCTTTGTTATTATGTGGACTTAAGAGGTCAGCTTAAGGTTTTCTGAGCTTTTAATTTTGGAACATTGTTTTGCTACCCATACACACCCTTCCAAACAAAATGAAAGCAGCACAACAAATATTCAGTGAGAATCACAGCTGTATCTGTGCGTGCCACAGGGAGATGAAAATCTCCTTTCAGCTTGAGTATTCATCATGGACATGCCTGTAAGCTGCAGATACATTTTCCAGGCATTTAAGACTCAAAAATTACAGAACTTTTTCCTGAATCTTCCATGCAACTATGCCTATTTAAATTCCTCAAAAGCTGCTTTTTTTTTTTTAAACTACAGATGCAGGAACTTTCACTTATAATATTTATTTGAAACATCTGAGTTCTTGAAGTGCTGCCTTCTTGAACAGATCTTGCTTGTAGTGAGTGATGTTTTACACATATACAATAAATTATTAATTTATTTTGCTTTTTTTTAAAACCAGCAGTGGTGGTGTTGTAGTGCAGATCATAATCACCTTCAGAAACCAAATAAATGCCTACAAGGCTAGATATTGACTTTAAGGGTGGCAGAACATGACCTCATACCTCATTCATATGAGTGAGCCACTAAGCAATTTACCTCTTTCTTCTCTAGGACAAAAACATCAGTGAAAGAAATATCCCACTGAAATTCTTTTCTGTTAAGAATATACCAGCTGCTGGAAGTAGGAATGCTTACGAGCCTAATGAGCTACTCCCTTTATTTCAGGTTTTGGCTTTCTGTTGCACACCAATTTCCACCATTTCAGGAAGACTGTATAGCAAAAGTTAAGATATTTTACTCACCATGAGAAAGAACTTACACTTGATTTCAGGCACTTTTGGGATAGGTCTAGTTACTAATTCCTTATTCCATGTTAGTCTGGTTTGTGCAGCATCACATCTTTTAACTATCTGTGTACATGTCAAAATATAAAAGGGAACATAACTTCTATCATGCAGTCACTGAGTATTAGAGTATTTTGGTTAACTCTAATGGACTTTTGAACATTAAACACTGTGATGGTTCAGACCTGGCTCCCTGCCAAATGCCCAAACTCACAGTAACAACCCCTTCCACCTCCCTTCTTTTCTTAGGGCAAAGAAAAAAACCTATAAAATTGAAGAGCCTGAAATCGATCTAGTTATATAAATATATATATTTTAACGTATATTACAGTTATATACAATTAAGGTGCTATGTACACAGCAAAGGGAATCCAAACACCCCTGAAGGGAAAGGGGAAAAAGGGACAAAAAGGGACAAAAAGGGACACAGAACAGATATACACAATCAAACCCAAGAACTAGCAAAACAACTAGCAAAACAAATTTCACCACATTCCTCAGAAAAGCAAGATTGCCAGACACAGCCAGCACTCTCCAAACCCCCGCACGGCAGGCCAGCGGTCTCTGCAGCCTCAGCCTTAGATAAGTGAGACCAGTGCAAGGACCCACTGTTCCTGAACCTCGCCGGAAGAGAAGAGAGCGAAGGCCTCTCCTCCTTTCTTATTTATATCCTGGTTTACGAAAAGATCATATGGAATACTGGGAACATGGCCACATCCTTGGTTACAAACTGATCACCAAGGAAGGCCTAGATTAAAACTACCATAAACATATTAAAACCATGTGAGTCTATTATGCCATATTCAAAGGCAGATTTCTCAAGTTGTTGTCTTTTATGATATGTTGGCACAAACCTAGGAATTACTCTAACTACAACCCTATTACAGAATGTTTCCCGAGGCAACATCAGTCATTTTAAATGTCAAATGACTTTTCTTAAAATGCCTTTCATCGAGCCAATGACATATTAGTTCTTAAATCTTAAAATTCATTTCTTCCCAAAATGTATCTTTTTTAACACTGTTATTTTTCCTACAGGAAAGGGACTATTATTGAAATGAACTGGCAAGTTAGCTGAATTTCTATTTACTGAAACAACAGTGCCTTACAAGGTCCTGGGGAACTTTAGGACACTAGGATAAGCACTGGCATTTGCAGGTAGCACTCTCCTCTGGCTACCTGTTTCCTGAAGCCCAGAGTCTGGGAAGAGATGCTATTTTTAATCAGTTTTCATGCTTAATCCAAGAAGGAATGTTCCTTCTTTTTTTTTTCTTTTTTGAGTATGCATTAGTTACAATAGTTTTTAGCAAAGAGATTAAGCTAGATAAAAAGCAATTTATTGCCAAGTACACTGAGTATTTGGCACCAGCTACCCTAACGAACAAATTTCGTGTTGAGCTGTTAAATAATCTCTTGTCCTACTTCTCCATATGTGAGCCTAGAAATACCTATCTGAGATTATCCTTTTCAGATGTAATCTTCAGTGACCCAAAATAACAAGAGAAACATTGTCTTTTCTGATTCCTGAGGCCTTTATTCTTCCTTGTCCCCAAATAACATCTTCTTAAGTTCATACTTCAGCAACTGCTTTCTACCAGCCTACAGATTCATATAATCATGGGATCTTCTTAAACCAAGGAAAAAATAAGCTTCATGCTGTAGAGGTAGCACAAAAATTCAACACTGCACTGTAATTTAAATTCTCTGTGCTATTCTTAGCCTTGAAGTGATTTTCAGAACAGCTCTACAGCCTCTAAAGGAAATGCTTCATTATTTCTTTGATGGTTGCCAACTGTCTGCTGCTGTCTTTACTACCCTGAAGGTAAGTACATACGAAAAAAAAAAACAAGACCAAAGGAAAGAAAAAAAATATAGACAAACAATACGACATCTTTGATCAAAGCAGAATGGACATTTTGTGTTCCAATTCTATAATGAACAAACTATTCAGAAGCACTAAAAATTTGTAACTAGCTTCATCCTTTTCTCAAAAGCTCCCCCTCCTTTAATATTATACATATTTTACAAGTTCTAGTTGTAAGCTAAAATACAGCCAGAAAAAAATGCTGTGATAGGTAGTATATAAATGAAAAATAGTTCCAAATAGTATCCACCATACATAACTGTATACTAAATGCATATTTTTTTCTTAGTTCTATCAGGTTCCATGCAAACCATAAGCACAGCATATCTGTTAATCCTTATATATTTGTATCCTAGTCTACAGAGTTCTTATACTGAGTTCATAACCACAGCAGTACTTCACTGCATGATGTTATCATGCACGTGCTTTGTGCTGGTACACCAAACCATATTTCATCCTTAGAGTATGACATTTCTCCATTTGAGCTCTATGGAACAAATTATGCTGACATAACTCAGGGTGTCATAGTCCTCAATGACATGAACTAAGGCTCCCCATACCAAGGTAATGGAAGTCTTTTCCTAACAGCAGTGGACCCTAAAGCATTTCTTCAGTTTCTAACTGAAAATAAAATATGTGGTAGTGGCACTGTCATAAATAAAAGCTAAAGGAAATATACCATATTGCTCTGAATAGGGACTGGGAAGCTGCAAGAATTCAGCCTCCCATCAGCACCCCATCATGACTGGCATATAATTCTGTAATTTTTGACTGCAGCTGCAGCCAGCCCTGAAAAAAATATTCTCATATTTAACAAGATTGCAAAATTACAATTCTCAATTGCTCTGTTTGACTGCTCAAATAGGCCATCTGGGTTTGTAGATAATGTAAAAATCAAATGGTTGAAGTTGATAAAGTTTTCAAAATAGATTTCCAGTAGTCATAAAAATATTTAATAACATCACCTTTGTAATGTTACTCTTTCTGCAATTAATATCTCTGCAATGAACTCTTCTCTCACCACTCCTGGTACTGCATATATTTTCAGACACAAGAGACACTTACTAAACTGAGTTAGAGTTGTCAAAACCTACACAGAGATTGTATGATTTTGGAATGGAAAACAGAAAAATTGCTTGTATCCATGTAATTGGGTGGGGAAAAAAACACTGAATAGGGTCACACATTTTGCTGTGTTTCCTGTTCAAACATGAAGTGCAGATAAATTTAAATTTGAAGCCCCTGCAATTGATGTCATATTTGGATTTTTTTTTTCAGTCACTGATACCCTTCAGAAAGTTTTCCCTATTTAGCCCAAGATATTTTCTTTTATTCTTACAAGAGATCAGTTATGCATGAACAGAAATAGCCCTGGTTTCTATTTAGATTCCAGAGATCAGTAGTGATGAAAGGTGATAGGAAAATCTACAGTGAAGATTCACAAATAAACAAAGCCAAGTCTTCCTATGCCAAAGTCTGATCACAGCATGCACAGATACTTCGCTTACCCACAGTGTAAGATCATTCATAACACAGCAATGGCTCAGCAGCAATTTTATGCATTTAATGGTTATGACTACTGACACTTCCTGTTAATGAGCTGATTGAAAATAAATTGCAACTGTGTGCATCATCCCAGCTATCCAGTGACATTAAGCCACCTGGTCCCAGTCAATGGCATGAGACAAGTGCTTCCAAGGAAAATTTATCCCCTTGAATGGGATCTTCTTCGTAGATCTATATGGATTCCTTCTGTAGGTATCACACTGTATGCTTAAAGGTAGCTAAAAACTGACGCAGATCTTTGTCTTGAGGAAAAGTTAGACTAATCTCAAGCCACGCCTTTCACATGGACAGTTTGGAACTGACCCGGAAACTATATAAAGCACATCATAGCCTCATATCTATAATCTTCAAAGAGTCATAAAACTGGAGCAAATGATTCATACTGCTGCAGCCTAATCATACACAACTCACAGTTCTACATGGTCTGGGTGCAAAGTGAAACTTCATAGTTATGAACAAGTTGTGTTTAAAGAATTTGAATTTATTCAAGCCCTAAATTGTATCTTGAAGGTCATAATCTTTGCAGTGCAAACCCACACTCCCTCACAAACATAATGGAAGAATTTGCATGAGAGCCCCAAAGCCAAACTGGGCTGCTTCAAACTGCTGTAGTGTGATATACACGGTGCTGCTTGTGCTTTCTGTTCTCTGCAAAAACTAGGAGGCAGATAAACAAATAATGCAGGCTCTGAATATCCTAGAGGTCACTGCTTGCTAGGCCATGTTAGATGGGGAATCAGAGGACCTGATATTTCCCTGGCAAATCACCAATTAATGTCCTTTTAAATATCAAAGAAGAGGTAAAAAAACACTTTATTGTTATTTTTAACTTCAGATTGGTTAAAAATAGTTCTGTTGAAAAAGGAAACAAAAAGGAAATAATGTTACCCTAATTTTGCCTTTTTCCTTCTCAGTTTTTTAGTGAAGATGAAGTATATTAGTCCATCTGAAATTAACAAGCCACTTGGCATGAAGCCAAATATTTAATAGCCTGAAATAAAGCCAAATGGTTTTCTTCTTCCTTTGCATCTCTCTTCTATCTGCTTTTACATCATCTTGGTTGGACCAAAGCCAAGAGACTAATATTAAAATATTTCCAGATACTCAGGATGTCTATTGGAAAACACCTCCTATGACTGATAGAACAACATGGGAATCATATTCTGAACTTCTCAGAAGAAAATAAAAAGCATTTTTTAAATTGAAAAATTAATTTTTACCTAAGATCCAACCTAAGTGTCATCTTATTTTCACAGACTAGGAGATGATCATAAACTATGGATAAACATAATAAAAAAATAATTTTCCTTTTTAAACTCTCTGTTCCTTTGCTGTGAACTACGAGTCAGACCATCTATCTTCCTCTGGACTGCTGAATGAATGGAGTAATGTCAGCCTGGCCGAACACAAATCAATATATGGCATAATTCAAAATAATACTGCTACAACATCTAAGGAAAACTGCCAGCTACTTATTTTCTATAGTTATTAATATTTATAGTCAAAGATGAACTGAAACCTCCTTGGATACAAACCCAGGGAGTATTTATTCCATTAGTGTCAGAAACACTTTCCTCTGAAATAACCTGATAATATTGAAGTAAACTTGGACCTATCATAGTGTTATTGTGTTGCTTCAGTTTCAGACCAGAAGAAAGGATTATATGACTGAAAGGTGACTTCTCACCCCCATACCTATGCCCCCCACTACTCACTGCTCCTCAGCTTAATAATTTTCATGTGCTAGAACACACTACTTATTCCGACAAACATTATACAGAGAATAGACATAAGCCTTAATGAAGAATTTACTGATGTATTAAAAGAGTAATTAAATGAGTTACTAAAACAAACATAGCATCATGTTTAACACAGCATCAGAAGTTCCTGTGCTTTCAGATACTCAGAAATAAAACAGAATTCTGCATATTCATCTCAGTTTCTAGACACTGTTTTCTTGCTTTTGATTTTAAAAATAAAACAAAGAAAAATATTAGGTCATGGACAAAAAAATCTTTTGAAATAGATTTGGCAGCTTGCTTATAAGCTACAGCTTGTTTTAAGTTACAACTCTCACTGTCAGAAATAATCAATTTCCATTAAAATACTGCCTGTAACTGAGTGACAAAATGTCCGTGGAATTTTTTTAGGTCAAGATTATTTGAAGATATGACTAAATAGTCATACTACTGTCATACAGCTGTCATTTTAAGAACAGCTTCTTTTTGAAGTTGACTGGAAGCACATATTCAACTCCCTTGTAAGGAATAACTCCCAGTAAATTAAGTATTCTTCTCATCTAAATAATGTCAATGCAATGGCTTCTCAATCATTTTGAAATCCTATACTGAAATCCTTCAGCTATAGATTTATTTTCTCAATTAAACACTAACCTTAGACATAGAACCAGAAAATAGATTCTAATATAGTATCATAGTCTTTTCATCTTAATAAAGGGCTAACTCCAAGTCATAAATGTTCTTAAAATAAATTAGCAGGTATCAGTCATGGCATGTTCTTATCTCAAAGTTAATGGAGAACTCACAAGCCCTGATACCTGCTTCCCACATTGCTGATGGATATAGTACTTTTTTTTCATAGGGAAGTCTTAAAATTTTTCATACCACTGCACAAAAACTTTTAGTGTCTGCCAAAATTTATCTAGTCACGGTTTTTAGGTCACTTACCTTTGCACATCCAACAGTTTATCTGCATCACCTTCCTAAATTACTTGAAATTTACATTTCTCTGAATTTTGCTATTCATGGAAACTCAGAAGTCCCTGAAGGGTAAAACAACAACAATTATTATATCTTGCAGCACTTTGAGTCAGTGCATGTGTTTTTATCATCATGAGTTCTAGACAACACGCCCTCACTCAAAACACCCTTACAAAACACTGCCTCTATTGGAAGAGCGAATGAGTGGAATATGGGGAAACAGACATACAGCGGGCCAATGGCAAGGCTGATAACAGCAGCCAAATGTACTGAATTCCAAGTTATTCCAATACTTTTTGATGAAAACCACAAATAACATTACCTGGAGATTACCAAGTGTGTTGGTTTTGGCCTGGATAGAGTTAATTTTCTTCACAGTTGCTGGTATGGCACTGTGTTCTGGATTCATACTGACAGCAGTGTCAGTAACACATGGGTGTGTTCATTATGGCTGAGCAGGCACAGTGTTAAAGCCTTTTCTGCTCCTCACACCACCTCACCAGAGATTAGTCTGTGGGTGCACGGCATGTTGGGAGGGGACATAGTTGAGACAGCTGACCCCAAATGACCACAGGGATACTCCATTCTACATGGCATCATGGTCAACATATAAAGCTGTGGGGAAGTTAGCAGAGAAGCCACTACTCAGGCATTGGTTCCGTATCAGTCAATTGGGGGTGAGCAACTGTTTTCATTTGCATCACTTGTCTTTCTCGGGTTTTACATTTCTCTCTTTGTTCTTTACCTTTAAAATAATAAGATCAACAACAAAAAATATTATTATTATTATTAATAATACTATTGCTATTATTACTTTAAATTTAATTTCATGTCATGCCATTTAATTTCATTTCATTCCAGTTATTATAACTAAAGTAGTTTTACCTCAAACCACAAATTTTCTCACTTTTACCCTTCTAATTCTCTTCCCCTATCCCACTGGGGCAGAAGTGAACAAGTAGTTGTATGGGGCTCAGTTGCTGGCATGGGTTAAATCATGACACTAGGCTACCACAGTAAATTCAGGAATGTGGAAGAAATGTATACTTTCAAGTTAATGATGTGAGAGGTGCACAGTTGCAGCTCAGGGGAATGGTATGAATGTCAGTTCATGGTAGGTGGTTAAACTGAATAATGCCATGAATGAGTAATAACGTGTGGAGATATAGTACCGCTTAGTAGCAGCAGACAAGCTGATCTAACATTTCTATTAGATCAATAGAAATCTCTTCCATGAAAGCAGGCAAAGAGTTTGCAAACAGTAGCTAATCTTGAAAAAGCAATGCATTCACACCCAGTGTTTTCTCAGGGTTAGCTTTAAGAACATGAGGATGGATGCCTGCTTCTGGTGACCAGCAGCTAAAGGAACAAAAGAGCAACACAGACTCCTCACCACTCCATAGGTCTTATTACAGCAGGGTAGACATATGTATATTGCAGGCACTGACACCAGTCACCAGGCTACTTAAACTCCCATTTTGAGGACAATTGGTTTGGAATGGAACACAGTCTTATTGAGGTCTTGAAGTAAATTTAGAATAATTTGATTTGTCTAATACAATTCCCATCTCATCTGATCTTTGTTGAAATGCTCTTCCAGAGCAGGAAGAGTTATAACAGAAAATAGTCTGATTTCCTATAACTTTCTATCATTTGACATTTAGGCTACCTGCCTGGAGCAATAAGGCATTCTTCACAGCTCTCACATACTCATTGTGAACTTCAAGAAATGAAATATCTTTTTTCCCTAGGCCCTGTTGTATTACAGTTCTACAGAAGACACAATTCTTCATAATTGTTTGTGAGGGGCATTTGGCATATATGAATGACAAGTCATATCCAAGCACTGTATGACATGCCCTTTTATCAAAAAAAAAATAATCAGCCCTAAGAGAATGCAGCTGGTGTATCTTTACTTAGAATATTTCACAGAGGCTCAGATAGTCCAATCACTTTTTGTATCAAAATTGTTATAGAGAATAGGAATAAAGCATGGAATCATAATAATTTCAAATTCTTCTTCCCAAAGTGTTTCAAACCACAGACTTTAAGTTGTATGAAATAAAGCATATACACATCTTCTTTTCCAAACCACCTACCTCCCCTCATTCTATTCCTATCGAGATAATTAAAATCCAAATGATTAAATATGATTCATAGCCCTGTAATAGGAAACCAGACATAATTTTCAACACTGACATGCTGAGGATGCTGCTGCTCATTCCTTTGTAAATGACTGAACCTTAATACACAAGTTTCAAGGGTTTTTGAATGTGAATACAAAGAAATTTGTCAAAACTAACTGCAGCATAAGGATCATTAAAAAAACCTAGAAGCTAAAGAATAAAATTCCTTTGAAATACATTAAACGTTGGGCAGGGACTGCCGACAGCGAGGCTACATATTTATATTCACATGGACGTAAGAAAAACTTGCTATATAATTCATATAAATAGAAAATCTCAGGTTAGAAAAGAATCATATTTACAGGCATTTACAGTACTCAGTTGCAGCCACTCAGGCAACAGAATCTCTTAGTGTGAGCGACTTTATCCTTTTATAGTCATGGAGTCCCCTTATGCAATATACCAAGGGGTACATTAAACATGTATGTGGCATTTATAAAACAGAATTACATAACTGCACACTGGCTAATCTCTCAGGTTTTAATAATTTCAATCCATTGCATGAGAAACACTATTGAAGTCAATGGATATTTTTTTTCTGCATAAAAATATTAGATTTTGACTCATACTCATTTCAGGCTAAACATATTTGGAATCGGAAAACTAAGATGGAGGGACAACAGCCACATTCTGATTTCCTGATTCTACTAGTCATATTTGAAAAAAAAATTAAAAAAGCCCAATATCAATTTTAAGTGTTGCAGAAATGAAGCAAAGAGGGAAATGAAAGTACCACAGAGCTGTAAATTTATTGCATTCCCTTGGAGTCAGCTTTGCTTGGCAACCTATACTGCTTTTGAGGATCTTGGGGGAAACCTGCAGGTTGTGGAGAGGTTCTGCAGGGACTCTTGCAAAATTAGACCTCTCTTACTGAACTTAGCTTGAGAAAACCATTAAAAACCCAAAACCTTCCTAACACATTTATTTATGTTGACAGAACAGCTCAAATACAGGTGATGTGTTTAAGGAAATTTGTTGCAAATTCTTTCAGCAGAAGAAATGCACTAACTGCAGTCATCTGACAGCTCTTGCCCCAGCACACTATGCACTGTGCTTCCAGGTTCAGAGCTGTACAGAAAAAAAACCCCACACAAAACCAAAGCACAAAAAAAAACAAGGTTTGCAACAGCATAATCATATCAAATAACCACAGACTGTTAACATTCAAGTGAAATGTTCTGTCTCACACATAGTTTCTTTGTATAGCACCAACTGCTTTCAGCTTCATACAGACCCATCTGCAAAATTTTGGAAGTGGAACCAAAGACACATTCTTTCTTGCACTCAGAGGCACACAGGAAACAATCCTACCTTCCTTTGTGGAACAAGAAGTAGCATTCCAGGGAAAGACACTTTCTTTATCATGTCTTGTTTCAAAATAAAGGTAGGTGCAGAGGGAAACCTTATGGTGCTTTATTTTCTTGGACAGACAGACAATGGTTTTTCATTAAGAAGTAATTCCTAGACCCAGAACAGATGTGTATTTTCTACCATGAATTTTGATATTTTCAAAATGGAGACTTCAGCAATAATCTGACTTGATTTCTTGAGTCTGAATCATCCTTAATGGCTATTTCATGTCTACTGGGGAGTTCATAGAAGCATGGGCATAAAATGAGCTTACCATACAAAATATTAATACAGTAATAACATACATGTGTGTGTACATTAGGGCACTACCTGCACTTAGAGGCTAATACCGTATTTGATAAAGCTACATTCCATATCATGTAAATGATGCAAGATATAGCAGCACACTTAAGTTTTATCAATACTTCTAACTAAAAAAACCAAGGGGTAAAGTTTTTGCTGGGAAAGGATTACAGACCAAGCTAGATAGATATTCACTTCCAGGTTAATGTAGAGGGTAAAGAGGGAGGAGAAAAATAAATAGAATGGGGATTGATTATCATCCTGGAGACAGGCAAATTCAAGTGAGGAGTGTTAGAAGTCAAGCTGAGTCAAATCTATCAGAAGAAAAATTAAGAAAAACGAGAGATACATCAACCAGAAAACACCAGAAAAAACAGATCTTTGTCTTATGCCAAGTAGAGCAAAGCAATGATATACTGGTTATTATCCAAAAAAAAAAAAAGTAATATTTTATCTTAAACTGCATTAGGCTCCTAGAAGAAAAAATTGATGAGGTCAATAAGTAAAATTGTGAGGTAATATTTGATTGGTTTTTGAAGAGATTTTGGCTGCTTGCAGTAGTAAAAAACAAGCTCAATGACCTAGAAAAACCCCTTCAGTTCCATATTTCTTCATAAGTAGTTGTTTATAAAAACTATGATGGCCACACTGCTGTAAAGAATGAGTGTTATTAAAATGACCCTGTGTCGTGGTTTAACCCTAGACAGCCACCAAGCATCACATAGCCACTTGCTCCCTCTCCATCCAGTGGGACTGGGGAGAGAATCATAAGGGTAAAAGCTGGAAAACTCATGGGTTGAGACAAAAGCTGTTTAGGAGAAGCAAAAACCTCATGCAAAGCAAAACAAAAGAGGGAATGAATTCATTGCTGCTGATGGGCAGACAGGTGTTCAGATATCTCCAGGATAGCAGGGCCCCATCATGCGTAGCCATTACTTTGGAAGAAAAACTCCAAATGTCCCCCCCTTTCCTCCTTCTACCTCCCAATTTATATACTGAGTATGATGTTCTACGGTATGGAATATCCCTTTAGTTAGTTGAGGGCACCTGTCCTAGCTGTGTTTCCTCCTGTTTCCCACACACCCCAGTCTCCTCACCAGCATGGCAGTATGGAAAGCAGAAAAGGCCTTGGCTCTGTGTAAGCCCTGCTCAGCAATAACAAAAATGTCTCTATATTATTAATACTGTGTTCAGCACAAATCCAAAACACAGCCTCATGCTAGCCACTGTGAAGAAAATTAACTCTACCCCAGACAAACCTAGCACACCTTGCTAACAAAGTATTAAAAAGAGGTAAACAAGATCCAGCTTGTTGTGAACTTGGTCTTGCTTGTTTGTCATGGCAGATACCTTAGGAAACATACATAAAAGTTTAAAAATGTACTGAACTAAAGAAAGTGAAAGCAATCAAAGAAAATATACTTTCCTGAACTTGAGATCAAGTGATTAATTTAACAAATGTAATGAATATCCTTCTTTGCCCCTTTCCACAGATAGTTATAGTTTTTCATTCTGTTAGTCAGCCCACTGCCGTGGGGAAGAAGAGTTAGTGTTGTTGTTCTGATGCACCGCTCTTGCCTTTATACAAGAAGAACATGAGAAGCAGAACAGGATCTGCCTAATTTCCACATAAACCCAGCCCAACAGTACAGTGCTTCCCAGCACTTGAGACATGGATAATATCTGTGTCCTCGCAGCCCTACACAGAGATCCAAGAATCTGAACTTACACTTATGCAGTGACTTAATATCCCCTGAACAATGGAGCTTGAGAACAGTTTTAAATATCCTGAAGACCTTTAAAGAGGCTACATATATTTTAAAACCTATTCTGGAAGCTGTTAACATCCTCTTTTTGTACAACCACAGTCTTTATCACACTGTTCCTGAAGTCTCTCAGCTCGACTGAGGTATCCCCAGTTCCTCCTACACCTGAGAGAAAATAACTGGGTTTGACCACAATATAGGATTCCCATTGCAATTCTAATCTTCTTTCCCCTCTTCACAAACTTTAAAATGAACCTCTCCCATGATATACTTAATTTAATGAACTGCCCTATTTCCGTTTTCTGAGTTTTGCCAGCTACTTGTTTTCCAAGTGTCCTTCCTCTTGCATGACTGTAATCTAGTTGCAGTGACTGCTGGAGTTAAACAGTAAAGGTTCCTAAAATAAAAGCTCATCTCAGACAGCAAGGGAATCAGCTCAGTCAAGCAGACACCATTCTCTAAGGGTGTTTGCTGGGCCTATGATCCTTCCCCACTCTCTTGCATTTCAATGTAAAATATACAGTGCAAACAGAATTAAAGATTAAGAACATGGGCTGTTATACAGTTTGAATAAACAGGTATGAACACCCTATACCTACAAAACTTCTCACACCAGCACTTTCAGCAGATTCTGACACAAGCCTCCTGGATGGTTGACACACCTTCTCCCCCTCCCCACCTCCTACCCCAACCCGCCTTCCCCCACCCCCCGCCCCGGCAAGTTTTCATATAAAATAATACAATTTCACAGCTCAGTCAGATAATAAAAATGTTCAAATGGAAAAGGCCCATTCCCAAAAATGCATCTTTCCAAGGGGAATTCAGAACATGCTGCCACTGCTGACTCATTACATCTACTGCTCCTGCAAAATAAAAAGTTGCTTTAGTCGCCTTTCAGCAACAAAGAAGTTATAGTGCAGCCCACTTTGGGCATATTTTGTTTGCTTTAAATCAGTGAGTTCAAATAATGATGTTGCTGGAGATAGCAAGGCTGCAGCTCAATGCAAACTGATGGCGTAGATGTTTGTTTTACTTCCCAGATGAACTCAGCAGTCCTGCCAAGCTCAGTGTGCTGTCCTGCTCACATTGCTGATGTATTGCAGCTGAGCAGTTCAAAGTCAGCTCAGGTACCTCTATTCCATTACATCTCCTCAATTGCAAATGATTGTCAACTGCTGAGTTAAGTGTCGATGAGGAAGAATGCTGAAAGATGATTGAGTAAAAGGCAAGAGTTTTCAAAGTAAATACTGATATGCATATATGGGTTTGTTTATCTGAAGGGACTGAATTTAAACGAGAGACTCTCAGAAGTTGCTCTCAACATGAAAAAAAATAGTTTTGATTGCACAGGTCTGCACCAGTTGAAAAAAATGAAATGTCTGAGTACACTTCATATAACCCCTCTGTATTAGTCCTACAAATTTTAATCAGTCTTATAATGTTTTATTCTCAGATTATAGTTTTTTGGTAGTTGTGTTTTTGTTTTTTTTTTTCTGTGAAGTTTAGCAAATGCCATGCACTCTGCTTGCTGAAATTATTTTTAACAAATATTTTCAACAAATATTTTATTAATTCACGTCTTCACATTTAAACTTCAAACAGGTTTCCGATAATTTCCATATATTTTACAAAAATTTTTAAATCTTAAGTAATAAAATTTTAAAGCATTTTTTAGCACACATACACAAAAATTACCAAGAATATCAGCCCAGAATTCCTTCCCTTTTCTTTCCTTTTACACAGAAAACTAAATAAAACAACACTAGACAAAACAATATTTCTAGGGTAGGAAAGATGGCGAAAAATTTTCAACACCTGACAGCATCAGCTTAAAGCAATCCCATGGCCACCTAAAACTAATTATTAGGGTATGAAGCTAAAATAAAGAAGAGAGTAGAGTAGAGTAGATAAATAGTCAGATACTAAGCTAACTAAGCATGAGTCCCCCTTGAAAGGATTCACTGAAAAGCTTTAATGCATAGTGTTCATAGCTAAAGTAATTAAAAAATTCCAAGTGCATCATAGACATTTATTACCCCATAGATAAGCAGGAAGAAGATACCTCATAATATCTCCAAAACACTATTAAAAGGTGAGCTAGTACAGCTGAGGATGGCTTTCTTTAGATTTTGGCTTTGCTTTATGCTGTTTATTCAACAATAGACAGCATCAAGACTGTAATTTGCTCTATTTCCTAAATAAAACAATACCCATTGCAAAGCTGGTCTTGAATTCAGTTTTTTCTTAAAAACAACTGCATGACTTAGGGGCCTGGCTGATAGGAAGGGCAGTACATCAAGAGTAGTCAGCATGGCTGTGGGGCCAAGTGGGGACTCACAAAGTTCACAAGCAACAACACAAAAGCAGGACGGAGCACTTAGAGTACCAGTTTTTAGAGGCAAGAGTTAGGACATGGACAATCTGGCACAGGATAACTCTGGGGATAAGTTCTTTATCTGACCTTTACTCAAGTCCTTATGCACAGATTAATGGCAAAACGGATGCTTACCTTTATGATGAACACTTACATTTTGTGGTCTATGACTGAGAATGTCATGTGCCTGTGCCTCTGCATGCACCTACAAAACTGCAAAATTTCTCACCTCTCAGTCTTTGCTACATTTTCAGACACTCTGAAAATGGAGACCAATTAAATGAACTTAGGCAATGCAATAAATTTCCTGATAGAAGGCATGTGAATCAAATATTTTTTTCTATGGATCTACATTTAGAGTTTACTGAGAGTTGAGTGGTCTTTTCCTGGACTCAGTTCTGTATACCTTTGTATTTTTATTTTTTTCCATACCAAAAATATAACAAAGTTGTCTTCTATTCCATGGAAGTAACAGTTTCTAAAATATGTGAAAGAAAATCCTGTCTGGTAAAAAGTTAGAGACTCTCAAATCATGTCAAGATATTCAGATCAAGTATTCCTTCCAAGAGAAAAAGGCACTTTTGCAGCCTGTGGGGGAGCACCAAACCCGAGCCTGTGTCAATCAGCATGTGTATGGCCCAACCGGGAACACAGGTTTCAAAGGGGAACTCTGGTTCCCTGATGTCATGGAGTCAGCCACAGAATCTCAGCTGGTTTGCAAGAGATTCAGCCTCTGCAAAAACAAATTTTAATTTTGCAAAAATGAGGGTTAATCTAATAACATTACCCAAATAAGTACATATATATGTATATATATATATTGGCCCTGTAGCCATACAGCTTAATTGTAAACATTGGCTTAACTACTTTAAGTCTCAGGCCATAAATTAATGAGATCTCTTTTCTCTGTAATTAGCAGACTAAAGAAGACAACCATTTCAACAAGATACTGTGAAGCTCCAGGAGCTCCTTACTAAAAGACTGTGAGGTGTTTAAACAAATCTAATAGTATAAAATAATAATTTATCCAAAATAATTCTATTAGAAGCATCAAGGTGACAACATCAGCCATGAGCTTATTAGTAGCCCAAAACAGTGCAAAGAAACAGCAGCATCTGCTACTGTAATTCCTTCCAGCTACTCGTTTGCAAGTGTGTCTTGCTAAAGGACTAAATCAATCAGCAGATGGTTGCCGTGAACGTCAGCTTTAGCCATGCCTCTTGTCATCTCTTCTTGTGCAAGAACATGTGTAAAAATGTTAACAATTTTTGCTATTATTGTTTGTACACTGCAGAAAGCCATAAATATTTCATTCTACAGCTAAATTAACCTCATACCACAATTACAAATTTCTCCCCAAATGCAGTCTATTTTGGACTGCAATTTCCTTTTATACAGTAGAAAATAAGTGCTTTTCTTCAAGAAGCTGCTGTTTCCAAACTCAGTGTTCTTTACTTAAGAAGTCTGAAGAGGTTTTCGTGTTAACACAATGCACAAAAAAGAACTTCTCTACTTGTTCTTCAAACATTAGTTGTCAGCTGTACACTTCAAAATATAGACACGGCAATCAAACAAAATCAACAGAAAAGAAAGGCATTAACTCAATACAACTGAGAAAAAATTTAGTACACATTAAAGATTGAATAAATTTTCAGATCCGAAAACACATACAAATACAAATATATTGTTTGGAGGATTGGCTTGACATTAATCTTTTCCCGGTTAAAGGTATCTTACATCCAGTCTATTTTTCTGTTAACACATTAAAGGCATTGAAGATTTAAGCAACTTATATTTATTAAATTACTGGCTGTGCCACGTAAAAGATCAATTACAGATTTGCAACATGAGCATTAATACACAATATATCTGAGACTATTCACCGATAGACATGGCTTTAATGATGAAATCACTGGAACTAATGAGTGACAATAAATGACAATGAAATCAATAGCCTCAATAAGACAGAAAGCAGGTACACATTTTTTCACATTTGAAATTCTTTTTCTTTTTATGTTCGTGTTGATGGGTGGATTTTTTGTGATTTTTCTTTTCTAATCCATGCCAGATCCTAATTCAGTCAAGCTCTGCAGTATTTCTGCATAGATCTTTTATTCACAAGTCTCAAAGTATTTAATAGACAATGTACTGTATGCTGTTATTAATGATGATAAAACACACGTATTTCTAGGTATATTTATCTTTCAGTAGCTTGTTTTCTTACGGAAACAAGACTTACATTATGTGCTATCCTTCATGAGATTCAGTTCCTTTTCTTCTCACATATGATTTGGAACTTCTGGACAGTTTTACCTGAACATGACAGAGGCAACGAGGCCTCAAGATTAGTTAAGAACTCGGAATCTTTGTAAAAATCAGACATGTGGATATACATTGAAAAAAATAATAATTATTTCATAGGTCTACTTCTACAGTCAAAACCAGTGACACTTATGTAGCCGACAGTGAGTGCTCTTACAAGGAAAAGTAATAGGCAAATGTAAGTACAACACAGAATCATATTAAAAGTCAGTTACGTAATCAATGAACGGAGGGGCACCACGTGAAAACTTACTTCAGTGCTGGTGTTCACAGATCTACTTTTTTATTATTTGGATCAATATTAAAATCCCACAAACCTAAGCAGTGTTTTATATCAGAAACTCAGACCTGTATGCAGGAATAGACCTATTAAAAATGCACATATGTTCATATCCTCTTCAGTACAAAGACAGCCCTGTTCCCCAGTGTCTGTAATCAGCTGCCTAAGCATAAATGTACCATCACCCTCTGCTGGAAAGAGTTTAACCTACATTCAGAGACAACTCAAGTGCTAAATCCAAAACAAAACTTGGGCACACAAATCAAAGGTTGCAACACATTGTTTTTATCAGATAATTATCACCTGCAGTGGTGCATATCATTGGACTGGTCACCAAGACTTCCCATCCAGCACCAGTGCAAAGTCAGGCTCATCAGAACAGGAATTGCAACCAAGACTGTGATAGTGGCAAACATCTCCTGAATGTCCAATAATAAGAAATGCTAATGACATTGACTTGTCCTTAGAACAGTTTCTCAGGAGATTATTTTATGGTTTTGGATTTTTGTCTTGTCGTTGCTTCTGAGGTTTTGAGGTTTATTTATGTTGGAGGGAAGGAGTAGAGCCCTAAAGATTTTGATTTTGTTAATGGAGTACCAAATTGTAAAGCTGATGTTAGTAAGATATTTAAGAGTCCCATTCTTAGGAGCACAACCTGAATTCTGGTAGGCAATGGTGTTTTCTATCAGATCTTTAGTTTCCTGCCTATCTTAAGTTCAGTAGAACACAGGCGAAAAATTCTACATCAGGTACCATCTACACAAAGAAAATTTGCAGCATTTAACTTCATCCTTTTGATATCACATGATTATTTCTAATGTGAAAACTCTATTAATGAATTATTACTTAATATTAAGATATTTTTACAAATATCTTACCTCAATCAACAATTTAAAAAAAAAATTTCAGTCCTTAAAGCATTCATACAGGACTTCCAGATCCTCAGAATTGAAATATTTGAACTCTTATTGCTTTTCTTGCATGTGTTACTGGTTAGTTTTAGTATGAGTAAAGCTGTTCGCTCTGTTTGTGATAAAATAGAGCCATGGTAAGCAAAGAATTCTTGATGGCCAAAACACAGTCCTAAAACAAATTTTAAAAAATCACTGACACGAGAAAAATAGGAAAAGCCAGTTACTTGCATACCAAGGTTGAGAGAACTAAATGATTAACAGATGGTCCAGACTACCTTTGGCCATCAAAATCCTGCTGAAACAATACACTACCCAGTCGTGCAGAAGAGTTGAAAACCAGCTAGATTAAAGGGAAGGGAAACACACAATGGCTTGAGGGTTCTAGCAATGAACTTCTTTTTATGAAGCAATGCTAGAGGACCACCACCTCTCTCCATGATTCTCTTTTGAGTCAGACCTGCAAGCAGTAAAAGCTGTCCACTCTCTAGAAAAGTGTGAGGTGAGATGAAATGAGATATGTAAACAAGTTGCATTTCTGCTGTTAAAGATAATACTACATATAAAATGGTTATGTTTCTCCATGTGGAAAAATGCACACAGCTCTGGTCTCTCTGTCTTAGCAAAAATTAGGTGTTACAGACATAGATGCGGATGTATGACGAAAACATACCAAGATCTCAAACATGCAGACATATTGGAAGAAAAATAAGTAATTTATTTATTTAACCACATCTTTTCAATTAACTTTCAGTAAATCCTGTCAATGTACTGGGCACTGCTTGTTCCCTAGTGTAACAGCCTAGCTTGACCAATAAAGATTCCTGTATCTCACTCACTTACTAGTACAGGTACTTAAGGAGAATGTGGTAGATGCCATGGTACTGGGGTCAACCCTCTCTCAGTCTCCAGTAGGCACCAGCTGGAAACAACAGGTGACAAGTTAAAAACAAGTATGAAAAGGTTGTTTCCATACAGTGTGCAACTAAGGTGAAAATCTCTGCCACAGGATTGTGTGGACATTTTCAATGTCTAAAAAAAACCAACTGGACTAATTGATTGAGGAATAACACAACAAATATGATGAATTATAAAGACACTCATGTCTGACTTCATGAAAACACATATCACTGCATATTCTTCCCCTCTTCCCCAGGCTTCTCTTAGAATGTAATATCACAGAAGGTGTTGTTTAGAATGGCCTTTGCCTTGATCTGGTACAGTTTGGCACAGACTCATCCCATGCTCAGACCATGTCTAATCTTTCTGAGTACCCTCCATATTAAATGTCTTCTAAACAGACACAGGTGTGCAACACATCTTTCTCTCACTCTCTCTCCTTCGATAAGGTTGGATGTAATTTCCAAGATCATTGAGTCCAACCTTTAACTGAAAACCACCTTGTCAACTAGGCCATAGCACTAAGTGCCATGTCAATTGTTCCTTGAACATCTCCAGAGATGTTGACTCCATCCCTTCCCTCAGCAGCCAGCTCCCATGCTTAACCACTCTTTCAGTGAAGAAATTTGTCATGAAGCAAGTGGTGCTCTCTCAAAGCTCACCCTAGAGACAGCAGCTACCTATAGCTGACCATGCCTCATCCCTTCATCTCATATGCTCTCTTCACCTTTAAGTAGTCCAGTGGCAAGATTAGTCATGAAGAAAGAGAAGACTAGATACATACCTTCTTGGCCTTCTAAATGGAAGGTTAATATATAACCAATAGATGGAGCATTAAGTGGAGGGCTTGCACAAGTGCTCAAGCAGTTTTTCATTATCCCAAGCAAAGATGTATTTTTCTATCCATAAGATAGCTTAAGAAAAAATACTTACTGTCTGCTGATCAGGACAAGAGAGAAACAGCAGCCTAAATCTCCTTAGTCAGAGGAGAATTTAGCATAGGACACCTCCCACATAGAATCATAGAATCATAGAATCATAGAATAGATTGGGTTGGAAAAGACCTCCAAGATCATCAAGTCCAACCCCTGATCCAACTCCAATTACTATATCATGGCACTAAGGGCCACATCCAATCTCTGCTTGAAAACCTCCAGGGATGGTGAATCCACCACCTCTCTGGGTAGGCTGTTCCAATGC
>NW_020955270.1:423191-425221 GCF_003031625.1 Empidonax traillii
ATAGGACTTGTGCTCAAGTCCCTTCACCAGCCTCGTTGCTCTTCTCTGGACCCGCTCCAGCAGCTCAATGTCCTTCCTGAACTGAGGGGCCCAGAGCTGAACACAATACTCAAGGTGTGGCCTCACCAACGCAGAGTACAGGGGAAGGATCACTTCCCTGCTCCTGCTGGCCACACTGTTCTTGATGCATTAGGATGAGCTCTTCAGCTACGGAGCTGTGAAGCACACAAATAGAATGCCACAGCTTCTTACACCAGTTTGAAAGAGAAGGTAAGCTCCTTGTCAACTTACTGCATAGATAAACCTTTCACATCTGGTTTTGAAAGAGGATCCTGTATTGCAAACACAACATAGAGAGAAGTGTCATCCTGGACAATGAAACAAAGATCTTTCTGGAATCCTAGGTCTCTCCCTTTCTGGAGTGTTCCCTGCTGCCTAGCTTAGGGAGGCTTTGAGTCCTGTCCCCCTTCACCTTCTTATTCCAGACTGTGGATGCCACTTGTCCCTGTCTTTTTCTTTTTTTCCTCCTTTTTTTTTTTTTTAAATTTAAACGACATGACAGGAAGTTAATATATTAACATGAATCTGTTACACATATCTGACCATAAGAATGAAGAAAAGAAATACAAGAAAGCCCTTGTTCTGGTATGTTGCTATTATGATATGAATATTCCTTTGCTATGGTTCTGTATACACTGGCTACAGCTAATACTCCCAAACAACTCCTTCTTGCCTGTCATTGACCTCTGAAAGAGGTTAGGGACCAGTCTAGCATACACACAAAATGCTGATTTAACTTTTCCTCAACACAATTACATCAAAATAAACTTGAAATTCACTGTTTAAAATAACCTGGTTCATTCTGACCAAGATTAAATGATATGTTTTAAAAGTCCTCAGCCATTGGATGTGGGAAAGACAAATGCTTTCAGCAAAGAGGTGGTTTGGGAACAGATAGCAATGATTTCTTCAAGTCAGCGCAAATGCAGCTGAAAAAGGACACATGTCACAATCTAAACCACCAAAGAAATAATGAAATAATGAAACTACTAGGATAAGAACTGAGCAACACTTGTAATCTAAAAAAAATCCCAAAGATAGTTCACTTGCAAAATTTGGGGTTTGAACTGAGAACAGCACATCTGGGAAGACAGGCTGAAACGTGAAACTAAATTCAGAGAGACAGAATGGGGTGAAGAGGTAAGCTTGGGAGTTGCTTGCAAAGAGAGGCTAGCAAAAGCTTTCACAGTACTTTATATCATTCAAACATTAAGAATAGGGATGGAAAAGGGAGGGAACAGAGGGTCCATGGATATATGTGAAAGAATTCAAATAAAGAAGAAGAGATGATGTTAAAGGATATTCTTAAGAAGCAAACAGAGGAATAAGAGGAACTTAACAGAACAGAAAGGATATAGATTTATCAAAAAATGAAGAAGTGAAATAATACAGGAAAATGACAGGCTTATTCACGTCACAAGAAGTTGGTTGAATAAACAGGATAAGAATTAATAAGAATCCATTCAATTTTTACTCACTATATTTGTGAAGTTTTTTGGTCGTGACAATGAAGTTGAATACAAGAAAGATAAATATAACAATTACAGAAAGCCATGGAAAAAACATTTTAGGACTTGACTTGCACTTTCAGATGAAAGGATTACTAAACTATTTGAATTCATTTTGGTGTTCTTCAGAAATCTCTCTATCTCAAGTGTGTTCATATATACATATCTTTAGCATTTCATTACTCATCCTGGGAGCCCCTGGTGGTGTAGAGGAAAACACACTGCACTGTCACTGCAGAGACCCGGGTTCGATTCCTGGTCGGGGCCCCTCCCCGGGCAGATGGAGCTCGTTAGCCCATAAGGCAATCCATCTACGTCCTGAGGACCTCGCTGCCACCGTCCAAGCATGCTTGGCCCCGGCAGATGAACCTCAGGATTAAAGGGTGGGCTCAGTTCCGCGCACACTGTGTCTCACCTAAAAAATCCAATGCGCAGGCTGGAAGGTGGAAAGACCTTCCCCGG
>NW_020955270.1:425643-440192 GCF_003031625.1 Empidonax traillii
CAATCCATCTACGTCCTGAGGACCTCGCTGCCACCGTCCAAGCATGCTTGGCCCCGGCAGATGAACCTCAGGATTAAAGGGTGGGCTCAGTTCCGCGCACACTGTGTCTCACCTAAAAAATCCAATGCGCAGGCTGGAAGGTGGAAAGACCTTCCCCGGTTCTTCGTTCGCGAAGAGACTGGCCATTACTCATCCTAGGCACTTCTTGGTGTACCTTATTACCTCTCAAATAAAAATACCTTGACTATGCTAAGTTTTACCTATTATTTAGCTACACATTTCCAATTTCTAGACTTCTGTTCCATACATTTTTTCTAAAAACCATGCTTTTATAAATAAGGTCATTTCAGATACAACTTCAACAAAGTAGCAGCTGTTATGCCACTATTAGTCACTGAGAAATCCAGGCTGTTCCCTCAGTTAATTACATTGTTGACAATTCCATTTCCTGGCCTTTGTCTCTCTGGCCAATGCATGCAGCTTGGGGAAAATTCACTTCTGCTGTCCTACAGACCTTACAGTACTCCACCACAATACTCTGACCTTAGGAAATGATGAATAGTCACTGATCAACAACATAGACATATTATGGGGTGAAATGCAACTAAGCGAATTATTAATATCTAATACATTGAGAAGGAAGACATGTCATAGCTCAGCCTCATAATATAGAAATGTTAACTTGATAAAAAACATACTGCTTTAAGACATGTCTTTTACTTGTACATTTAGTATCATGTCCAGTCAGCTCATGTACCAACTAACTGCTCTTAATTCACAAAGACAGCTAAAAGCAATAGTATTCTGTAACAACCTAATTCTCAAATTCTGTCTGGAATCTATGTTACTTACAACAGTACCATCTATAAAGAATTTGGAAACCTTTTTGAATTCTACAATTACTCTGCAAGTACCTAATTTTTGTTTCCTGTTCTAGAATGCTTTTCCAAGTGTAAAAGCTTTTAAACTTTCCTGTAATTTTTGCAACGTGTTGTAACTCTTCACCTTTATTTTAAAAGTTTAAACAAATCCCTCATTTTACTCTGTGTTCCCCTGATTACCTTAGAAGACTTTTTCTGCACTTGCTCCAGGCTGAGGCTGTACGCTCCAAATACAGGTGACTGAACAGCAGTCTTCCAAAAGACTATTAGTGACTTGGGCACCACTGTTAGTATTCTCAAACACTGTTCCTTTAAGTATATATAAAGACACCTTGCAACATATTTTACATTTACATATGCCTTTTTTGTTGTTGTTTTCTTCCCCTAGAAGCAATGGCGAACTGCTGACTTACAGTCATGATGTGATTGAGAAACAAATCAGTTTTGTTTTTCTTTCTAGTTAATGAGCCTCCAGTTTATGGCATTACCTATTTGTGAAATGTTGCAAATCATATTAATAATATTTATCTTATGTCTGGGACTCCAGTATTCAAATATACTGGGTATTTTCCATGTCAGGTACTGGCTCTTATATTGTCTTGATTTTGTCTCAAAAAATTCTTAGAATTCTTCTGTCCTTCACTGCTAATCATTAGTGAAAAGATTAGTGAAAACATACATTTCAGTATGTTTCACTGACCATAAGATGCATCCTTCGAGAAAATCTTTCAGAGTAAATGTACATTTCATAGATCCTATCAGCACATTAGGCTCATTTTACATAAGTCTAAGTCTTACAATTCCTCGTTAAGCTCCTCTTTCTCTAGTGCAATTAATATGATAACTATTTCAAACACTTAAGTCAAATGTAGGCAGGCTTCTTGTTTCCAGTGAATCATTTCAAGCTGAAAAGCATTAAGTTAGTACAATGAGGCCTATCTTTTAGTAAAGTGAAAATGGGGCCAATTATGATGTTTTTGTCTTCATCCTTGTCCCCAAATATATTTTTCTTTAAAATTATTGAAATAAGAAGTATGAAATTACCTAAACCAACTTCCCCACCTTTACTTTTACCTGGATACTCTATTTTTTTGGTGTTGGGGTCCTAAATCACAATAATGCTGCTGGAAACAACCCAATATCCCTCATTTTTGTGAGATGGAGCTAATCAAGTTCCCTTCTTCTCCTCAGATAGTTGAACCCCTTTTTCCTTCACATATGGGTAAAAAAAAAACAACAAACACGCCAAAAAAAAACCCAACAAACAGAATACTTGCTCAGGGTTTCCTTGTAGGGCTAAACTTAGCTTAACTTCTCACAAATCTCACTTTACTCCTACACTTATTGACTTCCAACATATACTTTTCTTTGCCAATCAGATTCTTCTTCCGTTTCTGCATTTGGTTCTTCTTTGGACATAATTCAGTTAAGGAAGTTGGACCTGCCTGGCTTCCTACAGGCAGCACTCAGTACTTTACAAGATCCTATCCCACAATGGAATAAATCTGCATAAACTAACTGTGCATAACTTAAGTCTCAGAATGAAAACAAGGTTCTTGCTTAATCAAAGAAATATGTGCTGAAACTGTTTCCCAACAGAAGGAGGGCAAAACCCCTGAACTCATTTTAGGAAAAAGACTTCCTCACTCTATGGAAGAAAACTATATTATCAATATCTTGGTTCTATTCAGAGTTTTCTTTCACTGAAAATCAAAAAGTCTGTTCCTCAACAAGTGGGCTTGTGAAGCTGTATGCAGTCACTTATTACCATGTCTTACAATGAGAGAATAAGCATTTAACCTGAACATCAATCCTGAGAGAAAGAACCACAGTCCCAAGGATGTCAAGGTTTATTGGACCACCATAACTACATATTGGTGTTCAGGGTTTGCACACCTTCACACCTCACGATACTATAGTAATTTCTTGAATTTTTATCTCAGTCCATGGAGAATGACAAAAATAACTATTATCTGTTATTCAGGCAAATCTGTAGAATTCCCTGAGTTTCTGAACTATCTATGGCTAATTAAATACAGGTTATGCTTTGCATTTGATTATTTATTTGGGTGTCCCATGAAACAACTGGGATATTTCTAAGGCTGATCTTTTCTAACAATAAACTAGTTATGAATATTTTTATTCAGCTCTTGCACTTCTAGTGTCTCTGTCTTTTACCGAATTTGCTGTTTCCACAGAAGTGGAACAAACTTATCTTCCTTACTCTTTCATACCCATGTTATCTGAACATACATCCTGACCACAATCACATAAGCCTTGTTTCTAGAGGCTAAAGTAGGAGAAAATTAACATATTTCAGAAAGCCTTCCTTCCTCCCACTCAACAGCTAACTCTTTTAGAGACAAGAACAGAAAGATGGGACCTGCTTCAACCTAAGCTTTCTGAAATATTCACTGGTTCTGTGTGTCTGATTTCTAACTACATGAATATAAAGTTGTGTTAAGAGTTTCCAGCAAGTCAGATACATTTAAAACCTGGCATCTGCAGCTTTCCTTTAACATATTTTTTCTATATAGATGTGAACATTTTTGCAATTTTTTGACCCAAATTTTAGCATATCATTTACTTACTGGTTTTACTGATGTATATAATAATCGTCACCAAAAAATGCACCAGGACCAAGACTGTTTTCAGGAGTATTAATATAGGCAAGTTGAACTAAAATTTTCTTACAACACGCCAGTCAGATGCAATTAAAAGCTATTGTAAATTTAGAGGATTTCAGAGAACTCTTAGCTGTCACAGCTGTCTAAAATATCTGTCATGGAGAAAATGTTGGTGTTTGATTGTTGCCAATAAGTCCTATAAGGATAGACTATGTAGATTTTCTCAGAACACACATTTGCACAATATGGCCCTGGTATTCACAGATCTGAGATTTCATTTACCATACCAGAGATAGACCTGAGTCTTGCTTGGCAGCTAAGGAATGGTCTTGCTCCAGGTAGCTGGTATCTTCTATTACTTTTTGGTATGTTCTATTAACTATTTGGTATGCTCTATTAAAGCCTATTAACTGTTCATATTTCACTGCTGTCTGCTAAGTGAAGCACAGTCTTTTTCTTTCTTTTTGTTTAAACATTAAAAATCAGTTGGTAACACATATATCCAAGCTTCCAATATATGGTACTAAATGGAAGTGTTTTGGTTTTCTAATGCTTTACTCCCTCCAGGAAGTTAATAATAGATGAGATAAAATACACTGATTTAGTATTTTCATTACCTGCCTGTTCTGTGAAGAACCCTCCATAAACTTGCAGTGAAAACTATTCCTCAAAGTTTAAGCTACAGTATGACAGCTTTCTTAACTTATCCCTTTATCAAGTACTTCATCCAACTCCAGAATGTGCCAGCTCTATAGCTGGAGACTGATGCTTCCTCTAAGGCTTTCATGATAGTAGCAGCAACCCGTGTAAGTGGCATTTAAAAGTTCCCAAATTCCAAAAATCAGACAGTAAAACTGTTGCCCTGCGATGGCATCAAAGCCTCATATGAAGCCAATGATTTATATCATGAAAGAGCTGGTTTAGAAAAGCATTTCTCTAGCAAAATTGAAACAGCCCCTATTGGAACAGAGACAACTGTGCACTATGCCCAGGCATGCTCAACACTCTTTAGGTAGCAGAGGGAACACTGGCTGGAGACAGTCCCATCTGGGTTTTAAAGGAAGGTGGAAGTTTACGTCTGTCTTGCATTTCTTTTTATTTCATTCCATGTTGCTGCAAGTTCCTCTCTGTGGGAGATCCCACTGCTAAAATGTAGCATTTCTCTGGCTTAAAAGGACTCAAGCAGAGAGGCGGGAGAGGTAAAGAGGAGGTTGGTCTCATCTGTAACAGAACTGGAGTCTAATATTGCAGCTCTCCTCTTCTTCAGAATATACACATCACCAAGTACAGCAGCATCTAGCTTCTGTCCCTTTTTGATTTCCTTCTCACCCTAATAAACTCTCAGCAATACCCTACCATATTCACAGCCAAAATAATGACAATTTTCAGACACAAGGAGAGCACATAGAAAACAGGATCATCACATTCCCTTGTTCATTTCCTGTTGCTTTTTCATTCATTAAAAATGGGAAAAAAACCCCCAAACATAAATAATCTGTCTTCATTTATGAAAAAAAATTCTTGTATTTTATGACATGATAATCAGTAATTTTTTACATGATCTAACACCTTCTTTCAACTGAAATGCTGACTTTATTCAGATGAGCTTAAAAGACCTGCAGTCACTGGGAATTTATCCCATAAAAGGAGCACAATTGCCTCTCCTTTGCATTATTGTACTGTAAATGGTTATCACATGCTAATATAACCTCAGTGAAAAAAGAAAGTACCTAGTTTTGAAAATTAATTACTTTGACAGAATTCTTTTCCCTTCATTAAGCATGAGAGAAAGGTATAAAGGGAGCTCAAGAAATGTATTTGTCCCATGGTATTCAGAAAAGCAGATCCAAAATACCAGGCTATGCATCCTAACCAGAGAGGGGGCTCCAGGTAAAGGCCAGAAAAAGTTCTATCATCCAGGCCCTGCACTGGCAGGGCTGTGAGCAGTGGTGCTGTGGGAAGGCCTGGCTTGGGAGAACCTCTTCCACAAGGTCACCCTCAGCACCTCGGTCCTCTCCACTCACTCCTGCACACAGCATCCCTCAGTGAATGGCTGAGGAAATACAAAATTTTTCTTTCTGAAACCTTCCTTCCATTTACATGTTCAAGAAACAACCAGAATCTCTTGTTAACTCATCACTATCAAAATCTCTACAACACCAAGTCAGGATGCTGCATCCAGAGATGCAAATCAAGCAAAGCTGTTCTCAGTTTTCCAGCAGCAACTCTGATAAGCGCAAATTCTGTCTCAGACAAATAACGTCTTGAAGTACTTGAGTAAATTACTCCCAACTACTTCTGTCAACAGTGACTGGAAGATATAAAGCTCATTTTCAGCCTCTGGAAAAATATCTGTAATATGTTCTTTGAAGATCTCTGATGGCAAAGACTGAGCACTGAGATTCCCTCTAATTTGAATAAAAACATGAAATCCCCACTGGAGAGGCTTGTGCAGTGATTTTGAATGGTAATCCTGCACACCTTCAAACAGCTTGCACAGTGGCTGACTGCAGTTTTGCTGTAGGACACAATTCCTGGAACTAATATATCACTGTCCTCATAATACCCAGCATCATGAGCAATTGCATAACTAGAGCTGAGCAAATAATTATTTTAGCTTCTTTTTGTGCTGCATGGAGTTATCTATAAATTGCAAGTACTGACGATATACTATTAGATGAAAGAAAAGAAATAACATTTATTAAAATGACTAATCATTATTTCAGATTTTTTTCTTTTGCCTTTCTCCCTTCTGGACCACAAGGTTAAGGCAGGAAGGGATGAATGCTTATGACACATTCCCACTTCTCTTCCATTTAAAGGGAAAAAAAAAAAGGCATTCCATGTTGTCCTCCTATTTTTTCATTTGTTTATTGTTGTTCAAGTAGTCACAATGATCTAGGCAACTCTCTACAGCTCAAAATCTGGCTACAGATCATTTTGGACACGATATGCTAACTAATAATAAAACCCTGCTTTCCAAGATGTAAAACCGTCTCTTTCAGTGGCCCAATTCTATCGAAGAGGTTTTGTTTTATGAATTAGCTTGTTGTCAACCTATCCAAACAGCTTTACTTCTTGCTCCTTTCCTAAATCAGAATGATAACATCTACAAAACCACAACAATATAAGTGCTGTGAAAGGTTAAATTGGCATCCTAGTATTTTTAGACACTTATACAGTACATTCCTTTCTCCCAGACAGCAATAACCATATACTATCAAGAAAAGAGGGTCAGGAGTAAAAGGGAAGATTCTCTCAATTTGAAATCTGATTTTACAAGAAAGGCTGAATTAGCAGCCTATTTTTCAAAAAAGCAGAAATGCACTCTTTCATCCACAGATTTCCTACATATATCAAATGTCCAAAGAGATACTTTCTCCTCTTCAATACCATTAGAAAAAAGCACCAGTGCACATGAAGCTATGTTTTAGCATTTGAAGAACCTAAATCTTTGGGGATTCAGAATTCCTGCAAGCCACACATTCTCCTAAATGCTGAGCACTCCAGCCTCACAAGATAGTTTTTTGTTTCTTTAAGGTTGTGATAGAACTTCACCAAGTTTTAAGACTAAGCCATAGTGGTCTGACAGAATTTACCTCCACCAGGGTCTTAACACCTGACTTAAATATGAGATCCAAAGGGCTCATTACCATGAAAAAAATCCCATTCTTCTTATTATAAACGATAGATGACTGTAACGTAGCTGATTTGCAGTGATAGCTTCATCTCTTTTAAAAAAAAAACATATTTAGAGGGGATTTCTCTATTTGTTTTTCATTACTGATAACAAACAGTTTAAACTACACCATCCAAATTGTTTCTTGTGGGAAGAGGAGCTGAGATGAAAAACGTCAGTTCCACTGCATATTTTGCAACTGATCTCTCAATGACTGCAAAAATCCAGATAAGGAATATGTCAATGTGCACAAGTCTAATGGCTTCACTGACTTCTGAAATTATTTCTTTTATAAACAATCTTTTAAGTTCTTCACATTTGAAGTCACAGTTTAAATATCAAAGAATTATATACTTCATGGGTGACTAAAACAAGCACTTTGTAATACTCCTGTGCAAATAAGTTATGTTGAGGGGAAAACTACAGGAAAAAGAACAAGTCAGAAGGATAATGAACTGTACTCAAGACATGCAGGGGAGAACAGCACCAAAACCTGAACTTGTTTCAGAATATCAGAGGAAAAGAATACCAACAACTCATCTTTCTTTCAGGAATTGTACAGAAGACCTCAACAAAAACAAAGAAGGCTGTGAACACACCTAGTTCAGTGCTAAGATTACAAAGACATCAAAAACATTCAAATGTCTAAACGAGGGACCCAGTGCAAAACTTTCAAAAAGATCCCACTGTTTCCAAATTAAAAGTCACAGCTACTCTCACAGAGAAAACAGAAAGATAAAGAAAAGGAACCCTCTACAGGTGAATCATCATAAGATTCAATTAACTATTCCAGCACAGTTCACTAGAATATTGTTGTGAGTTATTCTAGAAGCTGGTTCCTGCCATAATATCCTATAGGTGTCTCATAAAAGTCAACAAAGGTAACCTGGTCTTTTCCTTCAGCAGAGAGGACCAGAAATTATTTTTGCTGTTGCTTTCAACAGCACACTATGTTACTTACCTTCCATATGCACAACTAAAAGAAGTTGTGCCAAATTCTAGTATCAGTCACTTGAGTATGAAAATAGGAAACTCCACCAAATGAAGCTTTATTAGTATATTTTAATGCTTAAGTATAGTACAGTGGCATTAGCAGACAGATATCAAAAGAATTTATTTCATGTGCATCTGTAAAATATACAGAACATAACATACAGAAATCAACAAAATACTGAACAAGTTAGCTCAAATACTGGTTGTAATAACCCTCTGACTTCATGAAAATCAGTGTAAGCTCATTGATACTGATTCTTTTGGGATTGAAATGCAGAGAATATCATAGCTACTGCTGCAATGTTCATCAGTTCAAAAAGTGCATTTTACATACACATAATAAAAATAATGATACTTCACTCAGGACAATGTAAAAATGCAAGCTGGGCAAGTTTGTAGAGATGTAGTATCTTTTTTGGGACCAAATGATACAGCCAGAATAAAACTAGACAATCTTCTGGACACTTCTTCAGGTTTGCAATGTTGTCCAAATTACAATTCCCTCAAATAATTGGGAAGATATAATTTTAAGCTTAGTATTCATGGGAAATTTGCTATAAATATTGTTTTGTCAAATCACAGGTATAAAGCCAGTTCCCATTAGTGCAAACTTACTTATTTCTTCCTTACATGAACTGTCAAACCTAGCTGTGATAAGTGAAAATGACATATTTCCCTAGTCCATATACAGAATATTTCAAAAGTAAATAGGTAAATAATTCATTAGTGTCAATCAACAGAAATTATAACTTGAACTATAATTCCCCCCAGCACTAAGCTGAAGACCAATTTCCTTGCACTCTTTCAATATTGAAAAACAACATTTGAAAACTGCATTTGCAACACTCTGCAGATCTAAGGAATAGTTTAGTATTCATTGCTTGACACTTGCAATACAGATGGGCTCAGGAAACACAATACAGTTGTCTGAAGTTCTAAAACCAAGATTCTCAGTGCTTTCATAGAAGATGGAACAGTGATTTTGCCCATTTTCTGCTAAGCTTCCAAATCAAAAGGTGTGCTCAGATGTACAGCTTCCATGTAACTTCAGCAGAAAAAGGAATATGACCCTAGATGACTTGAAGTCATCTAAGCTAGCCAGGAGTGAAACAATTAGGAATGATTAACATTAGGGCTGTTACTTACAAAGATGATGGCCAAAGGATCCCAGACATCCTCTTCTGTTAATTGCTCTCTTCAGTCCTGAGATTAGGTACTCAGCTTCCAAAAATAAGAAGGGAAATCATCACAAATATCTATCAGCTTTGAGAATAGTGCCGTAGTTACAGCATGGCAAGACTGTCTTCATTTCCATATCTGATACACTTGCTCCAAACTGGTGCTTTCAATATCTATCCAAGATGAGTCTTCCTTATACTTAATTTTTCCAAAGTAGATCATTCAAGTTCCTCTTCAGAAGTTAGTTACATGAAGTATTAACTGGACAAAACACAAAATCTATATTCCAGTGATTAAAAAGCTCTCTAGATTCTGGGAAACAGGGATTTAAATCTCCTGCAAAGCCCAGGTAAGCAGGAGTTTCAGCAAGGGCCTTCTGCATCCTAGGACAACTCCTTAGCCATAAGTGAAGTTTTACAAAGTCTCTCTCATCTTCTGGCCTCAGAAAGGGTCCCTTCTGCTTCACTGTATCTCTCCAGGTTTGTGCTCACATGCATGATAGACTAGGGAAGGCCCGCTATGAGACTCGCTGAGGGTGGTCCCTGAACCTTTGCTTTTAGATATGGTTCTAAGCAGCCCACAGGGACATCAGTCCTTAAATACCTTCGTACTACTTGAACGGCAGATACTTAAATGATATAACTACTATCAATTGAGCTAAGAATTTAGAATTCTAATGACACACATCTAATCACTTGGCTATCTAAAAATGCCTAAAGCCATAGGCATCTAGCTACTTTGAGAGTCCAGCAGAGCTTATAAAGACATCCAAACCAATTCATACTACTCATTCAATGTGCTAGAGTAAAACAATCCATGTGCTCCAATTATAATGCTTTGGGTTGTAACAGGGTTTGTACTGACTGTTTCAAACACGAAAACCTAAGGGGATCTCTAAAGTCTGTTTGATAGATAGTTTTACTTGTTTAGGATTTGAAGAATAGATTGTACCGAGACAGAGTATGAAATGGGAAAGTTCCTAAAACAAGATCTGCAATCATTCAGAAAACAAAGTGTAACTACATGGTCTGAAATTTTATGACATTGAGTGCATGATATTATACAAACTAATTTCATTCATCCTTTTCTCAGGAAAGTATGGAGATTTAAAACACAAAACAGTAAGTACCATTTAAAAAATTTATCCACAGAGCTCTTAGCCCAGGACACCTTTTGACTGCAGCAAAATGGGAAGCTCCACTGATGATAGAGGAAGCCCAGTTATTTTGGGGCATTGCTGTGGCAGGCCTTTCACAAGGACTGAAAGTAAGACTGCAAGAGTGACATTTGCCCAGAATTCAGCTTTACTTTAGATGAACAATGAGTGACATAATCCATGCAACACTGTGGAGCAAAATAACTGCTCTGTACTCTTCCTTTGTGGTTTTTCAGCATGTGACGGTTCAGACTTGGCTCCCTGCCAAATGTCCAAAGCCCAGTAGCAGCCTTCCCCCCTTCCCCCTTCTTTCTTCCTCCAGGGCAAAGGAAAAAAAAACTATGCAAATTGAAGAACCTGAAAAAATCAAGCTAGTTATATAAAAAATATATTTTATGTATATTACAGTTAAGATGCTATGTACACAGCACAAGGAATCCAAACACCCCCAAAGGGATAGGGAAAGGGGAAAAAGGGACAAAAGGAAATAAGAAGGGACATCAAATAGATATGCGCAATCAAACCCGAGAACTAGGAAAATAACTAGTAAAACAAATCTCACCACGTCTCTTAGAAAGCAGGATTGGCAGACACAGCCAGCACTCCCCAAGCCTCCACGTGGCAGGCCAGAGGATGCTGCAGGCCTCAGCCTTAGATAAGCGAGACCAATGCAGGGACCCACTGTTCCCGAACTTCGGCAGAAGAGAAGATGAACTCAGGCCTCTTCTCCTTTCTTATTTATACCTCGATTTACGTAAAAATTGTATGGAATACTGGGAACACTGCCCCTTCCTTGGTTACAAACTGGTAACCAGGGAAGGCCTAGATTAAAACCACCACACAGCAGTTTTATAAAAATTGCATTATAGCAGTAACACTTTCAGATTTTTCTAATGGCTAAGTTTTTCTAATGACTACTTTCTTTACCGATGACTTTCATTCATTAGCAATTATGAATGCTGTTCATCAGTATCCTTTTGGATTCTTCAGATTCTGTCAGTATTCTGTAATATTTATTCTACACAATTCATGATCTGAACCAAATGTTTCCTTTTCAATAATTTATACAAAAATTTACACCTGTATTACACACCAAAAACAACAGAAGTAAAACATGATGAAGAGTTCAGGCTATAATCCCAATCATTGTATTAGACCTCCTTTTGGTGATTTTTGACATAAAAAGTATGCAAAACAATTGCATTGGCCTGTGACATGCAACATGCCCTTCATATAAATGTAAATGTAAATCTTCTCTGTTTTGTTGTTTGATGCACTGTTTTGATTTTGTGTTTGCCTTCAGTGCTTTCTTATTTGATTAATGAAAATAGGTTTCAAACTATTTCAAGACTGTGCTTCTTCTGACCCATCTCACCCTCATTGTTCTTGAAAGAACTGGAACCCTAAATGCATTAGCTAAGGAAACACGAGTTAGACAAGCAACTGGTTCCAATTGCAGGTTGTAATCTCCCTACCCCATCAACCTCATCTTGCTAAATCCTTCTAAATCCCCTAGCTTCTGCTCCTCTAATCATGAGGGTTAGAGGCTGCAAGGGCTGCTTTTCACTTCATTAAAATTTCCTTTTAATCTTTTATAATCTGTCAGCACAGTACATAAACACCCATCAGAAGCTTATTCCTTCTAATTTCACAAAAGGGGATAATTTTACTACACATTCCATATTTGCAAAGTTAAGCTTCATTTCACACCACCATAAACCTTGGTCAGAAGGATGAATAGTTAAGCAGTTGAGCAAATGGCATTTACTGCTACAGCTGGGTGCATTATTCATTGTGAAGCATTTATCTGGTGAAGTTAAACCTTGGTTTTGCTTATGAAACATCCAAAAGCTGATCCCAAATTATTTCAGTACATGGGGCTCTTTTCAGAAAGAACATTTTGAACTGTGTTGTTGCCCATGTGCCCCTTGCGTGACTGTCTGCCCAAATCAAAACAGATTAGTTTTCCTTCTTGAGAGGGTGACTAAAATTCCTTTTAGAGAGAAACAACTGGTTACCCAAGTGCATACTTCATTCTTCTTCTGTTACATATTTTCAAAATTTGAGTGAGCAATTGAGCAATTATCTAAAAATTCAGTCCCAGTTATTAATAAGTTATATTCCCCTAAAAATACTGTTATCACCTTATAACTCTACATAACTTACCTACTTTTAGAGTTCTGGGGCAGAAATGCTGTTAGATATACCCTCTAGGGAACCATACTATACCTACAATGCAAGCTTACAACATAAATAAGAAGTGAAAAATTTCAATTACATTCTTTCAAACTACATTCTCTGAGAGATAACACGAGTAACATATCACTCCTGAGAGCAGCCATTTAGCATCACTTTCTCTCTCCTTCCCTTTGTAGAATCCATCCAGATGGATATAGATTCAAAGTGACCACTAGAGGCAACCTAGTCCAACCTCCTACTCAAAGAAAGGCTAAATTCAAAGTTTTATTCCATTCCATTCTCATTCTAACCTGTCCCTATAAGAACCTCACAACAGAACATGGTAATGTTCAAGAAGAAGGAAACGGGCAATTTTCAAACTCATGTTGGCTATATGTGATTTATTACTCTCTTCTTTAGGTTTGCCTTCTTGGGGTGTTTTTTTGTTTGTTTGGGGTTTTCAATTTTTTGTTTGGGGTTTTTTGTTGGTGGTAAACACAAAGCATTGAGCTCCTCTGTTTTTTCAGAAGACAGAAACAAACATGAATAACGTGAATACTAATGTTTTATTCCCTATACCACTGTAACCAGAAAGCATCACTAGTCATAAAGATAGGCCAGTTCCTAGTCTTCAGAGCAAACCCAGGAAGGTATTGCTTGAAGGTCTGAAGCACTTCTTTGAGAACTGACTCCATAGAGCTGCCACTCACAAATTTGGTGAGACACTGTTTAGAAAGTATTTTCTTATATATAGCTTTGAAAATATGTTATAAAAAAGGAGGTGGAGGGAGTGGGTGAGATTTATATATGGGTTGCTAGTTCTAAGTATGGTTAATTATGGAATTATGTCGTTCTGCACTCTCCTCGAAATTTCATCATATGCTTTTTATTTTGCCACTATTTCTAGTTTGTTTAATGAACGTAAGTTTCGTTCTTTTTTTTCCAGCTTTAATGATACATTTATATATAGTAATGCAGAAGCCAAGTATTAGAATTGCTACTCTACTAAAAGCTTCAATAGAGTAACTCCAAATTTATACAAGTGTAACTAAGACTACAATTTGCATTCTATTAACTGCAACAGAAGCTTTTCAGAACAGCTTCCCAACTAGTGAGAGCGAAGTATGGAACATACGGTTAAACTCCAATTGCAAATGACCTCCTTGGTTGTATCTACACTACTCAATATAAAGGCTCTCTCTTATTCCACCTTTTTTTCCCCTTTCCCCCAAAGAAAGTGAAAAGAGTGGGTGTTTATTTGAAGGAAAAAAAAATCACTCTTTGCCCAAGGGAAGGGCTTTGCTTCCATAGGTGCTTGTCTGAAAGTCATGCTGCAAACACTTCTCTCATTCTAATGTTTACATGGCAAAAAGGACGGTATTTAAATTTGCAAGACCTCACATTTTCTCCACACTACACAAGGAATCTGCATCAGATTTAAACAATGGAATAATCTCTGAAGTTAGCAGTATGCAACACCATGAAAAACTCCTAGGAAGTTTTTCAGACTGGAGCTGAGTACACTTATTTTAAAGTCTTGAATGTAGCTAAAATTTCTGTTGACTTGACTTTCCCTAATGAAATTCAGTAAACTCCTTCCCAAACATGATGAAAAGCTTTCAGTGATGCCACATCCCTACTCCTTCAAACATTGCTGAAGACTCCCAAGCAAAAAAAAAAAAAAAAAAAAAAAAAAAAAAAAAAAAAAAAAAAAAAAAAAAAAAAAAAAAAAAAAAAAAAAAAAAAAAAAAAAAAAAAAAAAAAAAAAAAAAAAAAAAAAAAAAAAAAAAAAAAAAAAAAAAAAAAAAAAAAAAAAAAAAAAAAAAAAAAAAAAAAAAAAAAAAAAAAAAAAAAAA
>NW_020955270.1:440291-473062 GCF_003031625.1 Empidonax traillii
AAAAAAGGAATGTCAAAAAAACCCCACAGTCTTATAGACACAAAGCTGAAACAAGCAAAAATAACAAAAAGGCAACAAAGAATAAACAGAAGTCTATCCAGCTATTCCTCCTACTAGCTGAGATCAAGACAAGAAAACTTAATCAGAAACTACTTTAATTCTTTTCAAGTAATTGCTAGTTCTTCTGCATACAACAGTGCTTGATGTTCCAAAGGGCCAACACATTTCTGTATGAACACCTGGTGGAAGTCAACTTGACTACCCAGACCAGTTTCCTTAATGTGATTGGGACACCTGGCTCAGAAGGACCCATGGAGCACCTATTGCCCATGCTATCATATTTTAAGCATTACAGAACACTTCCAACAAAGTAAGATCAACAGCATAGAAAGAATCAATCACTGGAAGAAAGAGGGAGACTGAAAGTATCACTATCTCTGAATTGGCAGTGGCAGAGACATTAATTCTCAGGAGGGCTAAATTATTCTTCCCTTCAACTGACCCCAAAAAGTGATGAAATTACAACATATAACAACTACGCTTCAGTCAAAGTTTTTCCATTAGGTAAGGTAAGACTCCATTTTCTATTGAATATTTCTTGAACCTGCTTTAATACTGTATCTAGACAGCAAGACTTTAAAGTACCTTAAAAGGGCAAGAGAGAGAAACAAAGACCCCCTGCAGGATTTGTGAGACTGAGTCAACTTCTGTTGGCATTCACAGGGGAGGCTGCTGCCCTCATTATGCTGCCTGAACTGAAACGCAGTATCTGTAGCTCATAGGCACTCAAAAGGGTCTGCCCATTAGGAGTTTGGGAGAAACAGTCTTCAGAGGGAAGACTGGCAAGAGCCTGGGAGACTCCTGAAGGCTGGAAAACCTGAGGGAGAACCATACCCTTCCCTCTACTCACAGTATCCCAATTGCCCCTATCTCTGAACGCACAAATAAACTTGCTAGCAGATCCCTCTTTCAGTCGATCTGTTCCCTAGTGTGTGCCAGAAGGATTTTGGTCACAAGTTTTAGTAAGGACATGCCTACCCCAGAGATGCCTTATCTTGGTTATTTAACGTCCATATAATTTAAATATATTAATACCCAACCAGTGGAGCATTAAACTTTGCATTAGTTTAATCCCTTTAGCTAATATTTTTTCTAAGTAATCATTTTAGATAATATAAATAATCTATCCTCTCCTATAAAGACATTTCTGTTTACAGTTTCAAGATGCACAATTCACTAAGTCCACTTAGCTCAAAGTCTGCTTTTAGGAGACTCCTGTCTTTCCAAGTTTCCTTACAGTGTCTGGCTCGGGCAGTACTCAGTGGGGTGTTTCAGTTCATCCAGCCCTTTCCTAGGGAACTTTTAACACAGAAGGTAAAATGGTAATATCACACTTGATAGCCATCGACAGATTCAGTCCAGTGGCTTGCAACTAAAATACAGTTAACTTATTTAAGCCGTAATTCTTTGTGCACATACGACATTTTCAGAAAAGCCCAGTAGGTATACCTCCATAGAGGGCAACTGTCCAAACACACAGTCATGCTGATTTTATTTAGCATCTCTTTGATGCCAGGCCTAATGTACTAATTGTAACTGCCAGGCCTGTGAATTAATTCAGCTCATGGTCTGTATAACATACTATGTTTGCAAGAGTGAAAAGCAGCATGCTTCAGAAATCATGTACTGTCCAGTCAGAGCAAAACTCAATACTGTACTGAGTATTTAGTGAGTAGATTTGTACTGTCATGAAATCTGATTGAATGATTTAAAAAGCAGGTTAGTGACTTTGGAAATACATTTAAAAATCATCAAAATATTTATGTACCTTAGAAATCTAAAACAAAATTCCATTAAAATTATTAGGATTTAGGAATCTAACCTGTTTAGATACTTAAAAAAATCCCAGTGGGAACCTACCTCATTGAAACATTAAGTATGTAAGTATTATTTTAAATATCGAGTCATATATGAGAATAGTAATAGTAGTAATAGGAATAATCATCATGATCATCAGCCAATAGCCAGTCCCAAATCAAGAATAAAATGCTATTAAGAAGCAATGTAAAATTACAGCTTATTTCTTTCAATTATAAAATCACCTTGTGTAAACACACTAACAGACCTGTATCTTATTATCCTACCAAACTCCATCTCAATTTTATCTTTCTGCTTTTGGATACTTCTCCAAGAAGCAAGTACTGCTGCTCCCCCCACTCTTTCTTTGCTTTCCTTATCAACTTGAGAAGCTTTTCATGACAAGGTCTTTCTGTGTATCTGTCTGCACAGGATTTCCCAAAGAATTGGTGTATCTGCCCCATTAAAACATTAAAATATTTAACATGAGCTACTTAGCCACAACTGGATTAGAGGGGATCATTAATCACACAGGTAAAGCACTATACACCTTCAGAAAGAGAGGTATTGTACTCTAACAGTTATCACTGGGAGTTTCAGGAAATGTTTGAATTTGTTATCTATCCTTGCACACAGCATAAACCAACATTCCTATACAGACACTACAGGCTGAGTCACCACTGCCCGATGTTGGTTTCTGGAATGGGGAAGATACTCGGGCATGTCAAAAGTCACATGTAAGGAATTACTGTATGGGTGGGAAACTCAGACACAGCAATTCAGTATATTCTTGGTGTATTCTTAACTGTATTCTTGGTGTCAGTACTCTGCCAAGAAAGGAAGATGTAATATAAAGGTCTTCTGCTTAAGCCATTTGCAGCTGCATAACAAGTAAAACTTTTGCTGAATTAATGCATAAACATGGATGGTCATAAAAAGACCAAAAGAGAGAAATTTCAGGCCAATGCTCACTATTTATCCAAGTCTCCACACATGGTTTCTTCCTGCACATCTACAGTGCCTTATCATAAGCTGACCACTAATTTATTTTCACAGAACTGTAGAGTGGTAAAGTTGGAAGACATCTGTTATCTGCTCCACTCACCGTGCTCAGTGCAGGGTCACCTACAGCAGGCTGCCCAAGGCTGATCCATCTGGTGTTGAGAATTTCCAAGGATGGAAACTCCACATCCCTCTTTGAGCAACCTGTTCCAGAGTGCACCTGTCATTATAGACAAAAAAAAAAAAAAAAAAAGTTCAAGTAGAACTTCCTGCTTTTCAGTTTTTGGCCAATTCCTCTTGCCCTGTCACTGAACCCAATTGAAACAGGCCTAGCCAAATTTTTTTCACTTCCTCCCATCATGTATTATTACACATTGATCAAATGACTCCTGAGTTTTCTTTCCTCGAGGTTAAATAATTGCAGAACTTGAATTTTAAAATTCCAAACCCTAATCACCCCAATTACCTAAAGAAATGTGCTGGTGCAGAAGCTGATTAAAAAAAAACCCAACCATACAAAAGGCCTTTAGAGGCTGAAATTTGAGGTTGAAATGTAAACCTGCGCTGGGATATCCGACTGACAAAAGCATGCATATTTTCAGTGCAGATAGTCTTGTGTTACAAGCTACACTTTCCAAAGTGAAAACAATCCTATACTGTGTCCCTTGAGAGCAGTGATAAAGTGTACTGACTTGATTACTCGTTTAAAGGAATGCTGAAAGCATAAAAAGAGAAAAGAAATAGAAGGAAGCTTTCTTTAAAGGAGACACATTAGGATCAATTCTTCTTGCTATTCAACTAATGAAGTCAAGCATCACATACTAGGAATGAGAAAGGAAATATAGAGATGATCCTGTAGGAGATTTAGTTCAATAAATTGAACTTCAAATATCTATTAAAAGACACGAAAAAATAATGAATGCCCATTCAAGCAATATTTTAGCTAAAGACAAAACCTTCAAATTATGCAGAAAGCAGGCACAATAGAGAGGATACATAAAAATTACTGCATATATTTATAGGTCAATACAGCTGAGCAGACACCATAAAGCTGCTGACCTGTACAGAATTATTTATCTTTCCCATAGCATAAGCTATATGCATTTAGTCCTGAAGACATAAAAAAGCATGCCAAGTGTTCTTCTGCCTCTTTGCTTTCTTCAAGGATTTCTTAAATGGTTATAAATTACCACATCATAAAGCATCTGTTACCAGTGGTAAGTAGCCTACTCAGATCATCTTCAAAGCTACAGAAACAATTGATAACCTCACATGTTGAAATTTCAAGACCAATGGGTTAGTTGCCAGGCTGAATAGCATGGCAGACTTTAGACTGGTTTCCTTCATTCTGAACCAGATATGAATAATCCCTTTAATTTTAAACTCCTGCTCCTGAAGGAGGATGTAGCAAGGTTCTCAACTTCCTCCCTTCGTATCACAACATGCATTAATAAATATATAAATTGTGTCCATATACTAACTCCTTGTAGCTTGTAATACTTCTTGATCCATTTCTAAATATAGCAGTCAGATCTTCCAAGAGATTTCGTTCTGAAAAATTATTTTACTGTGTATTTATCAAGTAAACTTTACCCAATTTGTCAGGATAGGAGAAAAGGGCTGCAGCACAACCCTTGTAACCATTACTGGCCTCCATTTACTAACATTCTCCAACAGTTCATGGTCCAGGATTTCCAGAAGCAGAGTAGGAGGAGCTTCTTTAATACTATACAGGAAACCCACTTTCACTGCTTCCATTAGAGGTATACTGCCAGTATGTTAAGTGGTTAAATGACTTTCTCACCAACAGCTGACTCCAAGAGTTGCTATTGCCTCAGGAAACCTTCATCTGCATCTGAGACAAAAGCAGTGGGTGTCTTCTCCAATGACAAAAAACCCGAGTACAGAAGAAATAACAGGAGAGACTTCTGCATGACCAAAGGAAGGCCATAAATGGTATTTCTCCTGCCTGAAAAGATGGAGCTATCTACCCCAACAACTTGGTGCAACATGATCCTGTGGAGATACAAAGAAAATTTCAGTCTTCCCATCTCCTCCTTTCCACTTGAATTTTCCATTGCAAGTCATCATTTGTAGTCTCATAATATGAAACAAACAAGCAGAATTTCATAGATCAGTTAGCCACTTGAAGGTGATGAAGTTTCTAAGCAAAATAGTTCAGTACTAGAGAAAATTCATGTCTCATTATGTAAAACCAATCTTATTTTTAGAGTCCACCTTACGTTCCCTTGTGTTATATTCCAATAGGCCTAAGTAGAAACTAAAAGAGGAAAAAGGATCCAGACTTTGAGACTTCCATCCTGTGTTTTTCAATCACCTTTTTTTTGTTTCCCTTAAACAGCAAACTCAACAATATAGAGTGCTAAAGAATGGTACTCCCACGAGACTTAGAGCAGTAAAATCACAGAAGGTTTCTGGTGAGCAATGCTGAAAACGGGAACACTACAGCTTCTCAGCTTTCTATTTTTTAAACCTTTAGTAGGTATATAATATTTAAAGAGAAAAAAAAAAAAAAACGAAAACAGAGTTGTTCTTTTTTTTTATCATTGTAATGCAGCATTAAGCACCCTGAATAGATGAGTACAAGAACACAGAGTCATCAAATGCTTTGGACTGGAAGAGACCTTAAAAAACATGTAATTCCAACCCACCTGCCATGGGCAAGGACACTGCTCACTAGAACAGCTTTCTCTAAGCCCCATCCAACCTGGACTTGGAAAGATTCCTGTAGAAAGCTGCACACTTTAGGATATCTCAACTTTGCCAGTCAGTGACAAAAAAGCAGAACAATGCCCACTAGTTTTCCCTCAACAGAAGGTAAAATAGCGCCACCCGCTGTTTTTCCATGGTATCCCCTGAAGAAAGCTAAATTGCTACTTTGCAATTAATGAGGTGCCAGCTCATGCTAAGCCTTCCTCCCTCTCTCCCAGCTCTGAGTTCTACTACCAGGAGACACATCCACAGTGATACTTCAGTCAACAGGAAAGCTGCAGAATGGAAAATAGTTCTTTGAATTTGCACTACAGCTGAAGCCACATAGGACAGACAAAAGGTTGAATCACTGAAAAACTAGCAGCTTTCAAACTCTGGGAGCCGAAGTTTCTTTGGCTTTCCATGTCAGCTTTCACAGGCGCACTTTAACTCTGAGCCTTAATCTTAAAACAGTATCATATTGCAGCAACTATAAAGATTGTGATAGAATATTCTACTCATTTTTTTTCATATCCTTCCATTCATTTTGCATCATCCCTTTACCACACCAGAGAACAAATATCAACCGTTCCCTTTTAAGCCACGTCACAGGACATTCTCTACAACCTACATACTTACCCAGCAGTTTACCATCTGTTTCTACATGGAACATTATTTTAAACCAAGGATCAGCAGTTATCAGAGCTGGTAACATTCAAGCATTGTTAAGAAAAAAACCAGCATTTAAGGACTTCCTACTTCTCTTAAAACAATGTTTATGCACATCTGACTTATTAAGCTTATCCCTTTTTGGTGGAGAAAGTGGCAACACTTTCAACATTTTAAAGCGCCAGTCAACTAAAACTCTACATCTGTCATTAGCAAAATACTTTGTAGGCTAGTTTACAGCAGGAAGTAGGCTGTGCTCTTTCTGAAGACCGAGCAGGCTAGATTTCATCATCAGTTACACATGACTCAGTACTGTCTCTTTAAAACCAAACTACTTGACTCTTCACAAGAACACTGGAAAATTCCAAGGCCAGTTGCAGTGGATGAAACTACATAAAATCCTAGGCATGTTCAACTACTCAGAATCAGATACACTTCATTGATAAGTAAATATTCCTAAGCAGTCCTTGTATCTTAGCAGGGCCTGTTATAAGAGGTCAAGGGCTAAGGTTTAAAACTAGAAGGTGGTTGATTCAGGATGGATATACTGAAGATTTTTTGCAAAAAATTAGGGTAGTAAAAAAAGATTCCTCAGATATGTGGTAGGTGGATGTACCATTCCTGGAAACATTCAAGGTCAGGATGGACAGGGCTCTGAGCAACCTGATCTAGCTGAAAATATCCCAGATGACTGCAGGCTTGGACTAAACGACCCTTTTAATGGTCCCTTCCAACCCACACTACTATACAATTCTATAATGTTGTATCTTATGAATCAGAGATCCTGGCTGTGGCTGGGGCTCAGCTACTAAAAACACCCATAAGACATCCAAGTATCAGTAACGAAAACATCAAGATATCTACAGCTGAAATCAAAGACTAGAAGGAAAACCGTAGACTCCAAATGCATTTGAGAGTACTCTCTGCGGTTCTGAAGGTGACAACGTAAAAATGTATATGTATGTTTATAACACAATCTTTGGAAGCAACTTTCATCATGTTTGTAACTGCTGCTCCATGTCTAAAAATTTCCCTTACTACACAATTAAATTGCCAACCTTTCATTTTTAAGAAACAGGTTTTATTCTGAGCTCACTTTCTCTTTAGAATGTATACGCATTTAACCCCTCTCAGGCACAAAACTAGAAATTTATCACCGGTGATGAAGACAGTAGTTTCCTAGTGATACTATCAGATGGTCACATGAATTCATATGAATTCACACTTTGTTGTTCCAGTTCAATATAAACCTATGGATCTGCTAAAAGTACTCGTGTAGAGCAATAGGCTTTTAACAGTAAATAAAAGACATTCAGGTACTCTAGACATTTATTTGTCAGTGTACAGTAATATAAAAAGAAATAAGGCCCAAATAACATATGTATAGTGTTTGCCAGATAAATACCTGACTAAAAACAAGGCTTATTCTAGCTCATACTTCATGAAGTTACAATGAAGTTCAGGCACATACAAAGCAATACTTTATTGATTAATGATTTACAACTCTTTCGGTCTATTTAGTAGAAAACGAACCAAATGAAGCAGAACTTCATCATTAAAATTCTTCACATTACCATCTTCCACAACATCATACAATGGCTTACTCTCTGTACCCCAACAGATATTCTTTCGAGGGTTATTTTTAATAGTTTCTGCAGTTAGTGCTAAAGTATTTAGCTGGTAACAAAAGAAAGCAAAGTATTTTCCATCAGTCACCACTGCCTGTGACACAAAAGGACGGGTCACATCTGCTTCACTCCAGAATCCTACAAAATAAACAAATACCACTAGTTATATAGGGTTTGAAATTTCTATCAGCACACACATCTAAACCCCAGTCTTCAAATACAGAAAAATACTTCTTAGTAGGGAAAAAGTCCTGTTTGCTTTTTTTCATACAGACTAAACAACACATAACCAGCAATAAAGATCTGGACGTACTTGTGCTTTGTACGCAGTTCCCTATCACCAACTGATAAAAACCACTTGCTGATCAGCCAAGTGATTTCGCCAAATCAGTTAGGTAACTAATGCATCCAAAGTCCTTCAAATGAGCTGAGGGAAAATGTCTTTTAACTATTCTATGCTTCTTAAGAGCATGAACATTTGTTTCATGACAGAAGCATGCACATGTATCCATGAACATAACTTTAGCTAGAGTGATCAGCCAAATACCAAGAACACTATATCAGTATTAATGCTTCAAACAACCTCCCCTAAGCGTTATTTGTACTTTTAAAATATTTACCTACTTATCCATGCATTACATTTATGTACTAGCACAGTAATATACCTTAAAAAATATTTTTATCATGTGTGATGAACGATTTTAGAAACTGTTACAAAAAAAAAAAAAAGCCATAGATTTGAATCATGCTGCTTTTTAACTCATGATGTGTTTGCAGAGGCAACCAGCTCTGAAGCCAGGATTTACTTGACTTCAACCTTTTAGGTCCATAGACTTAAGTCAAGCTTTCTAAGACTGTTATATAAAAATTTTATGCAGAGCCAGCAATATACATCATAGTCAAAGGATTTTCTTACATGTGCTCTTTCTAAAGTGAAACTACAAACTATCACGTATCTTACAGTAACACTAGACAGTCATTACATTTACAAGAATAAGCAAAAGACTGATCTGGTCTATCCATCCAGGTCTTCTGGGAGTTTTAGACCAAAGAAGGCATAAAACCCTAAAGTAAGGCTGCTGATATTTTTCTTTCACTCACTGTTGTTTCACAGAACTGAAGAAGTACTGAAATGTGGGTTAAGCAACACAGTTTCAGAGAAAAAACTCCAAAACTGTTTGATACCTACCAGATTTCCAGTAACTAAGGTGAAAAGAGGAAGTGAAAGAAAAATTGAGGTTTTTGCAGGGGCTTAGTATTATACATGAAAAAATATTTGTCTCAGTAATTAATTCCCCCTGAAACAAAGTACTCAAAGATGAAGCCTTAACTCTCTTTTGTAAGGCCTGCTTCATTCATTAGTTCAATTAGATCTGTAGAGACCTACTTAAAGGATGGTCTTCAGAAACAAAAACATGAAAAAAAAGGGGGTGCTGAGAAAAGTTTAAAAAACTTTACAGCAGGCATTCATAACCAGGAAGAATTTGTGAAGTTGACTGTCTCACCCTGATACATTGCTTGTGCTGCTGTCCAGGCGAAGAGACTTGCAATACCATTTGATCGATAAACAACTTCAATCTGATCCTCAAGACGTGCTTTTATGAGCCTCTCCCGCTTTAGTCTATCAGGAATGAGATGAAACTGGGTATGTCCGTAACAGCATGGATCTGCCACCTTTGATCCTGTGTTCCCCAAAATGAAAAAATCAGTCAGAGAGAGAACACTTTCATTATGCACACAAATACACCTGCACTATCAGTCTCTAAACATAACATCTGAACCTCTGCTGTAGATCTGTGTAAATGCTGAGATTCTGGGTGAGACTGGAGGAGCTGCTCAATTTCAAAAGGCAAGAGTTCACATACAAAAACGTCTCTTAGGAGATGTATAAAAATTCAAAGGTAGTTTTGTGTTAATTTTCTATTCAACTCAACTCCTTCAAGAAAATCTGGACACACAATACTATATGCAGGAGGATGCTACTCCCCGCTGCCTAACTGACATGAAATCTCAATAGAGATTTATATACTTCATATATTTATAGAGTATAGCTAAATATAAAAATGCACAACTTTTTTCAGTTGATGGGAGAAGGAGGATTTAGGTGGTTTTTGTTTGGGTGTTGGTTTTTGTTGTTGGATTTTTTTAACCAAAAAAAAAAAGTAGTTAACATTTCATGATCAGAAGCTCTTACCTATATATACCTTATTTTCGTACTGCTTTTTGAACAACGGCAGTTTGGATGGTTTGTGATTAATAACAGGAACATCACCCAGATCTGAATCCAGAGGTACAACCTTCAAGGCCGCAGAAGAAAGAAAAAACATAATGTAAGTCACGTTTCTGACACTGGGTTTCACATACTACAGTACTTTCTGGTCAGACAACAGAAAGTGCAAATCTTGCCTACATACACCATAAAGATAACCTTAACTGAAATTCATTTTTTGCAACAGAACCTCTTGTCTTGTGATGGGTCCTAGCACAGTCATCTTATACTGAAGTCTTACTTTTCTGCAACATACAATTATATAATCAATGTGTGAAATTATTCTACCGAAGTTGCCAGTTGGTACAATCTTCAAAATAAGAATCTCCTTCTGTAGAACAACAGCTAAAACTTTCTAGCAGCAGCCAATAAACTAACTTGAACTGGTAGAGTAAGTTTCGGTGTTCTGCACTGCACAACATGTCTAATTGCCTAGACAGTTCTTCCAAAATGCCAAGTTTTGTAGCATCTGACAGTACCAACCTAAGCAAATTGTACTACTAAGTTATTAATAAAGGCTCTGTGTTTACAGAGAGCGCAGTAGTTTTCTGTTTGTGGTGTACACAGGGCAATCAGACCCACACTGCCTACACAGTTATCATTGTATGAATATGCAAAAAAACCACTAGTATATTGAAACAAAATATATTTCCAGGAAACTGAGCATTCAAGAAAACAACTGTTAAGTAGTACCAACAGACAACAGAGCTCACATTCAGATTATATGTGCTCTCTCTTACTCCATTCTGTTCTTCACCACTCCTAATGTACTATTCTTCTCCACTGAAGAGAGAACATTTCCCAAAAGAATAGTCCTTATTTTTGCCTCCACTTCCAAGCATAAAATGTTAGCAAATTAATTTAATTAAATGAATCAATGCACAATTTAAAGTGCAAAAAGAACCACCTTGGAGTTCAGGAGACCATCTCAATACCTACAAAGCAACTACCACAAGGTAGTAAGGATCCTAAGACTTGAAAAACACACAAGTGTGCTACATGTCTGAAAACCACATATTCCACACTCTACGTGCAGCATGGTTTCAGTGGCTGCCAGAAACAAAAATGAAAATTCATGTTATTAACTTGCTGTTGGAAACATGCCCACCTCGGGAAGCTGCTTTGGCACCCGGATCTGGAGGTGTGGCTTATCATCTATCTGGAATCGCACAGGATCAACCCTACCCTTCCGATGTCCATGAGCAACAACTTCCTCACCATGATGCCAGTAATAGTTAACTTCAGGCTTCAGATCTGAAACAGAAAAGAAGAATACAGAAAAGTGGTGACTGCCCCCGTGCATTTGAAATGCTCCCAATTCTTCTTTAGCTGCAGCCAAACACAAAAGCCCTAATCCAAAGAGAATGATAGGGACAAATTACTACTGATGGCATGCGCATCTGATCTGAACAGTACGCCAGCGACCCTGCTGCCGGCTGTGGCCGATCCTACCGCCCCAAGGCTCCCACGCCCCCTTCTTTGTCAGACCCACTCCGCACCAAGGGAGGAGGCCGCCAGCAGCGGATTGCGGCCGGACAGGAACGCGGCGAGGGTGGAAACAAGCTGCGTGAGGAAGGGCCCGGGCGTGTGCTCCTGGTCACGGTACAGGAACGGCCGCTTTTTGTTCTGATAGAAGCTCTCCTGCAGGAGAGCGTCGCAGGCCAGGGAGCGCAGCGCGCCCATATCCAGGAGTGGCAGCGCTCCCGCCGCTGGCTCCGGGTTTATCGCATCCCCCGAGGCTGTCGCAGCCTCCGGGTTTGTCGCAGCCCCCGGTGCTCCCACTGCCGGGTCTCGGCCGGCCTCGGGTGCCGCTCCCGCCGCCACCGCTACCGGGGGCAGGCCCGGAACGAAGACGGTGTTGGTGAAGCTGCGGTACCAGCGGTCGGCGTTGAGAGCGAAGGTCTGCGGGTACACCATGTACTTGGGCCGCTGCAGCTTCCCGTACAGCCGCAGCTTCTCCTCCACCGTACCCGCCGCGTGCACTTGCTGCTTGAAGCGCTCCCGGCGCTGCTGCTGGGCCGCCTTGCTCTTGGCCGTAAGGGACGCCACCACGGGCGGGTAGAGCGGCCCGGAGGCCGGCGAAGGCCCAGTGGGCTCGGTCTGCGAGAACCAGCGGCGGCCGGGCCGGAGCAACCCCCGCGCCCCCAGCGCCGCCATGTCGGGAGCTGCGGAACGGGGAGGGGCGAGGTCGGAAACCGTAGGACCTGATTGGCCGCTGGGAGCACGTGGCCAGACAGTCATCCAATGGGCGAGAGGCTCCTCCTCCGGCGGCACGGCCGGGGCAGGAAGCGGCGGGGCCGTGGTAGTCATGTGACTCGATGGCGCCCATTGCCGCCGCGGCTGCATGCGCGCCTTCCCTGCACAGAACTACAACTCCCAGGATGCAGAGCTGGGGTGGCCGGTGCCCAGCGGGGTCGTTGTGCCGCCCAGAGAGTCACAGGGTCAGTTCAGGGGTTGGGAAAGACCTCTGGGATCGTCGAGTCCAGCCTGTGACCGAACACCAACTTGTCAAGGGGACCATGGCTCTCAGTGCCATGTCCAATCTTTTCTTAGGCACTCCCAGAGACAGTTACGCCACATCCTCCCTGGGCAGCCCACTCTAGTGTCCAATCACCCTTTCCATGAACAAATTCTCCCTACTGGCCAACCAAACTGTCCCTGGCACAGCTTAAAGCTATGTCCTATTACTCTGTCACTCTCTGTGAACACTCGAAGGAGCCTTCGCCTGCTTCCATTCGAGAGGAGAACCCTTTGGGCCCAGTTTTCCAATGGTCCGGGTCTCGAGGAGCACGTTCCAGCTGCTGGGAAGGGCCCTCTGAAGGGCCTGCTGTGGGTGCCCACAGCGCTGAGTGTAAACTGAAATGACCAATTGTCAGAACATTCTGAGCCTGTAGAGTCTGGCTTTAATAAAGGAATTCAACCCTGCTAAATATGATCTGTTACAACCTTTGTTTGTGAAACGAAATAAGCTAAAATTGGCGTACTGATAGCTCAAGAGTGCCACAGTAACTGCATGTTCATATTCAAGACACTTCAGAAGATAAGCATTTCTCTTTGGTGAACAGATGAAGTTCACTATTTATTCTTAAAACTTATTTCTTTTTTTTTTTTTTTTAAACTTGATGATTTGCAGTATTCTTGGGAGATTGATTAGGTTTTTTCCTGTATTTCCATAAAACATGATTACGAGTGCGACAGGAAGTTATGACTGGAATTGGGACAGGAGTTACATTACACACATCCCAGATAATCTGCCCTCTTAACTTCAGCTTAGCTTTCTGCTAAATTTATGATTACTGCTTCACTGGTGCGATTTTTGGAATTTCTAGGAATTTTTGGAATGCACAACAAAGATGTAAACCTAGAGTTTGGGTTGAGATTTTCAAAGAATATAGAATTTAAACTATCATCTTCTCTAGGAGGAAGAAAAATAGAAATTAAACTCTTGTTAATGCATAGCTAAAGAAAAGCTGTCCTTTAGCTCAAGATTCACAAGGTGTGTTATAAAAGACTGATTTCAATGTTAAATTGCAACTCAGTTAAATATTGCGTATTTAAAATTTGGATGTCTTCATTTTGAAACCAGCTGCTCTTTACTAGATGGGTGAAGACCTTAGGTCAGATAATTGACCATTTAGGAAACAACCACCCTCCTTTTCCTCATTCCACACACTGCAGTCTCCAAGCGCATATGCATATGCCTGTTTTTCTCTGGATTGATAAAAGCATTGCTGAGTCTTGAACTACGTGGCTAGTACTGAAGAGAGTACTGAAGAGAGTCTGAAAGTGTTCAGACCATCAATTCATAATGGAAACTTTATCTGTGAGAAGCATTTGGCCATCTGCACTGAGTAAAGGCTTTGAACCTGGTGTGTAGGACTGTAGGCTGTTTTCAGAGCCTCATAGAATCCCCTGTAGTCACACTATTGGTCTACTCTGGCCTCCAATCGGGAGGCCTGGAGACACACCATCTGTAAACTGCTGCTGCTTTTGAGAACACACGCAGGATCACTCTTGAGGAGAAAAGACAACGCATAAAGAATCGCATCTCATCGATATCACCTGGGGAGTCTTTCTGCTGTGCCTTCTGCGGCTGGACTTGTCTATCTTGCATTGGCCTTTTTAGCCATCAGTGCGCTTGTAGCAAGTGTGGGTAGAGCCCTTCTCAAATCTTCGTTCGTGAAGCCTAGCCATGATGATGATGATAAAGGACACTGATCTGGTGTGGCAAAGACACTAAATCTCTTCCCTTGTGATCACAACCAGCTATGTCAAACTTACACAGGCTGTTAGGGAAAATCACCATGTACTATTCTTGGGCACTTTGCATCTCCGCTTTCAAAACTTGTTCTCCTTGCTAATTATAAATATTCTTCTCATTTCATACTTGAGTGTATTCATGGTCAATTTATACCTACTTGTCATTGTGCCAACATTATCCTTTAGTTTAATTAGCTTTTTGTTCTCTTTGATCTTGGCCTTCTAAAATATTGATGGAGACCAGTCGTATCACCTCTCAGTCTTCATTGACAGAGGCTCTTCTCACACAGAGTTCTCCATTTCCCTGATCATCTTAACAGCCCTTTCTTGCATTCCCTCCAGTTTTGCATTTCTCTCAGGGATATGTGACCGTACTGAACCCATTAATTCCTAAAAGGGACTGTATTACCTCCACCAGGATTACTAACATTTTGCCACTGTTAAAAACCTTTCTCATCATGTTGTCAAATCAGAACTGCCTGCCTTGCTGCCATAAGATACTGTGAGCAACTTTTGCATGGGATATTTTAAACCCTGACGAAGTTCAATACAGAAACTGAATATAACTGATGAAGTGAATGTTTAAAAGACTGTTTTGATTTTCCCTACTTTATTCAAGGGCTGATACCAACTATAACATTAGGTAAGAGATATCAGAAACCAGTGCTATGCTTTAACCTACAGTTAGAATCTGATCTGCTGATGTTCTGGTCACAGTTTTATTTTATTTGCTTGTTGTACATTGTAGTATCATTCATCCTGAGGTAGGAGCTTCAAGGGCTTGGATAAAATGTCCCAATAGACAGTCTGGTTAAAGGTACTGGGGTGCTTTGCGGCCAACTCTGTCATAAGCTTTTGATTAAAGCATATTATGCAGCCATAGGTCTCTTGTTTCAGAAAAGCGAACTGTCAATTAAAAAAGGATCTATTGCCCTTTTCTCCTGACTTAATCTGCAGTATCCAAATTATCCTAAACCTACAAACCCAGAGGATCTTTGTGATGGTTAAATGAATGCTTAAAGAGAGCCTGTATTAGAAAGCTTATCCTGCCTAAATTGTTCAGTACAAATGCTAAGGTGGATGTCATAGCCTTACATCTCTAAAACTGAAACTAGAAAAAAGCCCTGTATCTCAGTTCCAACATGAAGGTCATCAGTTTGAAGCCCAAAAGTTGTTCAGAAACTAGTGCAGTTCACCATCTTGAATCCACTCTGTAGGAAGGATGACATACATATTCTGTTTCTAAAACTTAGAAATGAGACAGAGTACACTAAATGTACTCATTTAGAAATGAGATTGCATAGATGTTAATTACTGGGCAGGCTTGATATCTCCTGTGTGCAATTGTAGAAGGTGCTTAAGCGCACACATTTCTTCAGTAATCTTCACCAGATGCACAGGTACAACGCAAATGTATCACAAGGATCACATAATGGAGGTGTATCTTATCCAAGACCCAGCAGGAGATGTAAGGTCTGAGTCTGCTTTACCTGGCCATGGTGGGATTGCTCTGTGTCCCATGGCAGTCACTGCCAGATCTGCAGCAACTGAGAAAAGGTTCAGTCTCTGCACCTGCTAAGCCATTCCATACCTGTGCTGTGATGCTGGTACCATGCACCTTCTCAGAGACCTTCATCTTATTTTAGAAGGTAGGGAAAGGAGTTAACAGTGAGACTGAAGCTCTTCAAATTAGGAAGCTTCAGAAGGTAGCCATAGGTTAGACATGGATTTTGTTGTAGACTGAGTAATAAAAGATACTGTAGTTCGAGTCCAAAGCAGTGATGGCAGACCCTCATCACATCTGAGGATATGCTGAGGATTGATGATGTCCTGCTCTACTTCTCCTAGAAACTTAGTCCAAAGGTAGGCCAAAAAAACATGTTAGAAGTCAGTTCAGGAAAATTCATAGGCAAGAGTCTCTTGACTCTTGACTCTAACCTGTGATAAACAAGGTGACTAATCAATACCAGGTATTCCTCTTATAATAGTATCTCAAGACACTGGAGGAAGACTGAACCTCCAGTAAACTAAACACTACATCCTACACCTGCATAATAAATAAAGTGATTCTTCATCTGGCAATGTCAGTTAAGTTGTAGACAGGACTGACACTCTGCTCTTAGAAGTACTTGCTGACTGTCTTGTACTCTTAATGGTAGACACGTCTTTCTACCAACTGAGTTTTATTTTAGAAGTTCTGCAGAAGATTAGTTAGCCACTGTGTCTCTCAGTTTGGGGACAGGTGTTGGACAAGGCATATCAATACTTTTTGGTGCTCATCTTGGAGGATGAAAATCAGATTTCAAAAATCCAGGAATATATCCAGGTTTAACCAGCTACGGTGAAATTCTCTGAAATTCATTTGTTTTGTTTGTGACTCAGGGCTAGGTCCACCAAAGAACTTCAGTGGAGTCTCTCTCTGTCTTCACTCTTTCAAGCCTGAATGTTTGACTAGTAGTGGAACACATCTTTTTGTTGCCAAAGTTAATGGATTAACCAAAAATATACAGTGTATTTCAAAACTGAAGAGAATAGATATCTCCAGGAGATCTTTTTACCAGCTTTCTTTAGAAGACATTAAAAAAGTTTAAAATTTCATTACTTTTGCAGAGAAAATTTGATACTGGATATTTCAGCTTAGGTAACATCAGTGGGACTGCATACTCCATGTAAAACTCCACGTACTGCAACAGACACAATCTTAACTGTTGAGAAGGTGTTCATTATTTTATGACTTATATCTTCAGCTTATTTTAAAACATATTATATGCTACAACAACAGCTACCAGAATATAACATAATGCAACTCATAACATAGATACATGCCATAGGGAAAGGCCATTATTGTCTTTACTAAGTGAAATCTGTGGATAAATACATGTTTCTTATACATTTTCCAGATATTTTATAGGAATGTAAAATGCATTATTTGACAGACTGAGGTATGCCATTATACATCCTTGAAAATTAAACTGCATAACACTCAAACCAGCATCAGTTAGAATTAAGTTTGCATTATATTTCAACTTCTATTTTAATGTAGTTTCTCAAACAAATTCCTTTTGGGCTAAAATTGCCTATGTTCTTCTATAGATCAAAGATCTCAACACACACCACCATTCCCCATTCCCCTTTTAAAGCAAAATTAAAGCACCTTTGTTACAGGACTATGGAAATGACAGGGCTGGGGCAGGGGAGGGTGGGGGGTGGTGTTTCTGACCAAACCTTCATTTTAATTAGGAAAACAAGTTAAAAGAATTAACTTCAAAATTGGTCCACTTTCTAATTCTTATGTGAGATTTAAGAGTCCAGATGAATTTAATGAAAGTTTCTTGTCTCAAAGCAAGGAGACTTCCAAATGGGAATTCGACAGTCACTTTCTGCCCATTGTGGCTCTACATACCGTTACAGAAGGGCAGTTAAGAATGGTGATGACATTTAAGACCACTCTGGCTTCATAATGCCATATAGATAAAAGCTTATCTTGAAGACATGCTTGACAAAGTTTAGTTTCACTGGACATCAAGCCCATTAGCTAAAAAAAAAAAAAACAAAAAACAAAAAAAGCCCCCAAAAAACAACAACAACATCACAAATCCTTTGGGAAGACTAGAGTTCTTAGTCAGTTTTACACAGTATTTCAGTGCTATTGTAACAATTACAAAAGAATATCTCGTATATTCCCTATGCATTTTAGGGAACATCTAAGTAGTGGGCATCCCATATGGGCTGTTTCAGGCCATTGCATACAATTTTCCCCAGGTCTGTTTTGTATGGGCATAAAACCCATCTAATATCAATCCCTTCTCTTCAAGACAACTTAGTGCTAAACAAAAAATCCTTACTGTGAAATTAATAAGAAGGAGTTTCTGAAAGAAACAGAAATTGTTTGACTGGAGGAAATAATATACTGTCATTTTGAAAGGTGGGTAGAGCTACTTGAATGCTGATGTGATACCTAAGTGACAGTTCAACATTTGCAGGAAGAGCATTTGTCATTTGCACAGTTACAATATTCAGATAGTGAAATGTGTGCTTTTATGAGGAAACTTGTGGAGCTAGCTATAGGGTTCAAAAGATTATGAGAATAGAAGACTGATGAGTAATTTGGCTCAGTATGATAATGAAGGACTGGGTGTAGACCACAAGTGTTGCAGAATAAAGCTGTATTTATGTACATAAATATTATTACACTATGGTATTACTGAGGCAAGCATTTGTTCTTGAAAGATGTCATGAAGGTGGAATTTGAAGAACTGTGGGAAAGGCTTTACTGAAGTTCAAGTGGACAACATCCACAGCCTTTCCTTCATCCACTGACTCACCCTGTCAGAGAGGAGATCACATTGGTCAAGCAGGACTTGCCTCTCCTAAACCCATCTGGCAGGGCCTGATCCCCTGGTTCTACTTCATACACTGCATAATCACACACAAGATGATCTGTTCCAGAACCTTGCCTGGCACCGAGGTCAGACTAACAGTCCTGTTTTTCACCAGATCCTCCTTCCAGTCCTTTGTGTGGATGAGCATCACATTGGTCAACCTTCAGTCATTTGGGACCTCCCTGATTAACCAGGAGTTCTGGTAAATCGTGGAGAGTGGCTTGGGGAGCTCTTCTGCCAGCTCTGTCAGTACTCTTGGGTGGATTCCACCCAACACCATGGACTTGTGAGTGTCTAGGTGGCTCAGCGGGTCACTAACTACTTCCTTCTGGGTTCTGGGAGATTTATTCTGCACCCAGTTCCTGTCTACCAGCTCAGAGGTCTGACTACGCTGAGGATAACTGGTCTTTCTGTTAAGATTGTGGCAAAAAAAGACATTAGTACCTCAGCCTTTTCCTCATCCTTCATGACAGTGTTTCCCCTCTGCATCCAATGAAGGATGGAGATTCTCCTTGGCCCTCTTTTTGCTGTTAATTTATTTGTAAAAACATTTTTTTGTTATCTTTTACCATGATGGTGAGATGGACTTCTAGCTGCACTTTCAGCTTTCTAATTTTCTCTCTACATGACCTAACAAAATCCCTGTACTCTTCCTGAGTTTCCTGTTCCTTCTTCCATGGGTCATAAACCCTCTTTTGTTTTTTCCCCTGAGTCCTAGTCAAAGTTCTCTGTTCAGCCTGGCCAGTCTTCTTCCCCATTGGCAGCCAAGAGCTGAGGAGGACATCTCACTGATACATCTCACATCAGAATAACAGGTTACACGTGTACTAATAAAGCATCTGGCATGTACAGCATATCTACATACTATGAACCTGTTTTGGCTCCCAAAGCAAGGGGCCCATACAACTCATCGGGAATCTTCACTGCCCGTGTCTAGCAGCTACCTAGGAGAGTCCAGATCAGAGGCTGCTCTGGCAGGTCAGTAATTCAAATATTTGTGCTTGAGCAATAAAAACAATCCCTGGAGCACGTCAGTTTTCTGTTATAGATAATACTTTGTTTTCTCTACATAGCTGTATCTTTTGTCTTTCATTGTCCAGTTTTCTCTTTAAGACACATTTCTAGCAGTTCTTTCAATGAATGAGCTGATTAGACTTTATTATAGATACTAATGTAAGAGAAGCACAGAAGTCATTTTAATATCACTCATCTTCTCTAACTTCAGTTGTCGCAGTTAGACTATCTAACTAACAAGCCATAGAGGGAAAAGCACCTCAAGAGTGATTTGTTCCATCCTTTCTTAACAATTTTTTTTTTTAAATGAAGATTACATCACTCCCTGGAGGAGCTAAGTCTCTATGGAAACAGAGTACATCTTTCTGAGGAAAACTTGAACTTAAGTCATGAATTTAGAGAGAAAAGTGTAAGTTGTTATCACAATATTTGCAGTGTTTTATGATAAAGCTTTATTTGTAGACTGCAGAATGACTTCTTTATGACTTTTGTTTTCCACTATAACAACAAAAGGGACAATTATGTTTGAAAAATCAAGCAACCACTATTTGGTGAAAAGCCAATACTGTATAAAGCACAGAACTTCCAGAAGGAGAATGGATGAAGTATGTAAAATAACATGTTGCTGTACTACAAACAACATGCTTCGAGATATAATGTTAAGGGCTGTGAGAAGAGCAATACCACTAGATGTCACCATCCTTCCACACAAAATTCATCAGCAACCGGCCTGATAAAATCTTAAGTCATGATTTGCCAGCTCTGTTGCTTTGTAGTGCAATGAAAAGCTATGTCGTATCATTTGTTTCTGGTGGCATTGTGTTTAGATAGTTCTAAAATCCTAATTCTCAGATGAAAACCTGATTTTGGGTTTGAGGCTAGCCCAGATTCATGAATCTAAGAGGAAACATTGATGGTTAAGTTCACCTAATAATGCTGCTGCAGCTCAGTCCAGCTGGCAGTGCATTGTTGGAGAGTATGAAGTCAAGATCCTATTCCCATCTCTTCTACTGATGTACTGTATGACTTTGCCAAGCCATTTCACCTTAACTTTCCTGTTTTCAGTTTACTGTAAACACTAGTTTTCTCTGTGCAGGAACTAAGCCCAGAAATGTTGTTTGTTGGAACATCTTTATCTTAATTCAGTGACAGGTATTGCACATATTTGTCTGAAAAAAATAGTTGTATAGGTCCAGCTGAGAAAAATGGTGGAGGGAGATATCCACTCCCTAATCTAGCCTTATATTATCCTCCATTCTGAGCAATCACTGAAATTTCCCTGGAGTCAGAACTGGGATTAGAGGACTTGTTTGATGTACTTAGTACAGGACATCTAAAGCCCTCAGTTCCTGCTCTCTCTCATATAATTCAATGAATAACATTGCATTCGGTTTAAGTTTGTAATATCATATGGGATGCAGATAGGAACTCAATTCAATTCATCTCCTGGATAGGCCAGTCATCTTTTATCTGCTCTGATCCAGGATGGGGTTTCCTACTTAATTTTTTTTTCAACAGAAATACAGTTAAGTAGAACTTTATAAAAATGCCTCATTGACAGGATCTTTATTTTTTTATGGATAAATCTGCTCATTTGGAGCTTAAGGGGAAATACTTCCTCTCATCTTTAATAAGGCAAGGGAGCAAATACAATCTTCCCTGCATTTGAATTTTCTCCTGTCTTATTCCATGGGATACTTTTGTGCTTCAAAGGCAAATGCAAAGAATAATTGCACAATATCCACAACAGAAAAGACCATATCTAAGATCAAATTAAGTATATATATTCCAACCACAGAACATCTAAATATATTCAAAATTAATCTACTAACCTCTCATTTTCCCAATGGCATTCCCTTCTGACTCCTGCAGTATTTCCCTCCTTGAGCTGAGATCCTATACTATCAGGTATGAGCAGGTAGTAAAGGCTCCTTTCACATTCTGATGGGAGTACCATACTTTTGATTTGAAGAAGAAAAGGATTTTTTGAGCCAAATGGCTTGTCCCATTACCACTGCAGTATGAATTACTAGAAAGACAAAAGGTGACTGATGATGAAAAATACAAAGGTTACTATAAAAAGAACAAACTGTCAGCCCTAATAGGGATAGTGATTATATTTAATTACATATTTAAATGTTGAACAGCTTGACTGAGGCATGCTTGTCTCTATCAGTATATGTTACCAATGAAAGTCTGTGCCAAACACTTTTCTTCATCCTGTCAGCACACTAGGTGACAACACAAAATAGTAGTCCACACTGTTCCCCAGAGGCTGTTCATTTTGGAATGAGGCACAGGATGGAAGACAATGCACAGACTGCAGAAAAAGCAACAATAAACCTGCATAAGATTTCACATACTTTACTTTAAAATAGATACCATATAAGTACAATCCCAACCCATGATGCATAATTTTCATGGAAACAGACAGATCTAGTGTTACGTGCTCTAAAATGAACAAAGCAATATTTTTTATATTCCAGTATTAGATTTTAAATGCATCTCTAAAACTATAATAACAGGGATACTTTCAAAATAGAGGAACTCCATAGTGACAAAGTTGATGAACACACACATAGGAGGTTTTAGATGAGATTGAAGGATGCAAATTTACATTTTATGTTTTTTTTTCAAGAAATTAAATGAGCTCTTAAAACCATCATCTAAGATGTTCAGTGGGCAGCCCTAGGGCTAACCAAAGAAACATTAACTATTTTTACTTTCTGCAGTTTTAAAGGTTACTTATGTTGTATTTTATGTAGGCATTTGAAGGAGAGCTTTGGTGAAATAAATCTCATCACCTGATTAGTATCTACACCTAAAGCAGGTATCTATATTAGCTAAGTTGTCCAGGCTTCCTGTATAATCCAAGGATATTTAGTAAACAGTCAGTGCAGTCTAGAAGGCAATTTCTCTCTCTTTGGAGAAGACACCTACTGAGTAAGCTCTCAGCTATGCTCTGAAATAGGAAATTATGTGTCCAGCCACCATAGCAGACACACACATGGTAGACATCAGAGTTGAATCCATCCCTGATCACTTACACAGGTAGTACCATTTCCTCAATAACACATCAGGGTTTTAAAAGCTGGCTAAAGGTGTTTTAGCAGTGTAGGCAAACTCGAGGATTGCTGTGACGGGAATGAGGCTATTCTTTCTGACACAGATAGGAGGCAGTAGTTTGCTTTCTGGAAGAAATGCTCTGGTCCTATGAAGTTACCTTCTTTGCATGCCCCTGCCTCTCTCACAGCCATCCCAGCAGCAGCTGGCTCACCTTGGACGTGTGATTTATCTAAAGGAAGAAGATGGATGGGTCATTGTTCCTGAAGCAAGCATGCAGCTCTGGGCCTTTATAGTTCTGAGGTACAGCCCAAACCTATAGGAAGCAGTGAAAAGTCTGCATTTTCATTCATAATATTCTGAAGTAGATTTGTGCATCATTCAGGCTTCTGAAAATACTGTTTTCGCTAATTAGTTACTAACTAATAGCAACTATTTAGATAAAACAGATTGCAGCTACCAAAATTGAAGGGAGAATTAAAACAGCAGCTTTGTTTTCTGTCTGGATTTTGAGACATTGGAGTCATTCACAATGAATATTTTTAATAGTTCTCCACAACTATATGAGACAGAAACGTCCTGTGAAACACTTATTTTTCCTCAAAAGAAATGAAATTAATATTTTCATGCCAGTCCAGAATGGGAATGAGTTTCAACAAATCAAAATTTCCTGTTGGAAAATATAACTCTTTTCTCCTAAATTTAGGCCCTTACTAGAATGACACCTGAATTGTTGTGATCACTGATATACTTCCTTATGCCTTCACTGTACCTTTCTTTGTGTCTAGCAATTTGCACTTTACCTCTTTCATTTTTCCAGTTTTCTTCTTCTTAAATGTTAAACACTGAGCCTGATTTGCTTTTTTCACTCCCACATTTCTTTCATAAAAATAAGATGCTTTTAAAATCCTGCTGCTATCACACATGGCCTGTTATGTATCAACAAATTATATTTTTGTTTGATTCCAAAAAAAGTGGAATCAGCAGTTGGAACCAGATAATGTCCTTCATTTTTCTGTTTTTATTTGACTGCATGGTGTACAGAGTAGAATATTTATAGCCTTTATTGCTCTTATATTTCTCTTTCACATTAAAGTGTCTCCATTTCAAATTAACAGTTTGGTTTAGGACTTTAATCTAAAAAATGCATATTCTCCTGTGATTACTTTAGTTCTACTCCAATTTTACTTTCTATTCCTTAACAAAATCTAATTCTGTCTTCCAAAATATATCTTCCTCTGTGATTTCAGAAGACCTTTAAAAATTTCATTTCAAAAATGTTTTGGAAAGCCCAGCTTCCCTCAGTTTTACTTTCTGAGTGTCTAAGCTCCCAGTTTTCCCATTCAAACAGAAGAAAATACAGCTCTAGCCAGGGTGGGCTGGAAGCCTAGTCTTCTTCACTACTATGGGCATGTCTAGACTTATTCTTTGACACAGATATCTTACTTTTCAGCACAAAGTTAGTAGATAGTGTTAAAATGCCAGCAGTAACCTGTACCTGGACTTACTTCTTACAGCAGGGAGGGCAGAGTAATGGTAGAACATATACACTGAGATATGTAATGTCAAAGGCTTTGTATTTTATAGAATCACAGAATCATTTAGGTTGGAAAAAATCTCTTAGGATCAGCAAGTCCACCTGTTAACCCAGCACTGCCAAATGCACCACTAAATCATGTCCCCAGGAGCCACATCTACATACCTTTTCTCTGCCTCCAGGGACGGTGATTCTACCACTTCCTTGAGGAGCCTGGTCAAATGCTTGACAGCCCTTTTTCCTGATATCCATTGTTAGCCTCCAGTGGTGCAAGTCTCCCATCTCATGGTTCCTTTCATCCTGTCACTTGTTACCTGGGAGAAGAGGCCAACCACCACCGTGCTAAAACATAGGTTTGTGTAGTTATAGAGAACAATAAGGACTCTTATTCTCTTTTTCTCCAGGCTAAACAATCCCAGCTTGTTTAGCTGAAAATGAACATTACCCACCTTTGCAACGAACACTAACCCAGTTCTTGCCTACCACAACATTTTAATAAAACTCTTCTGCCTGTACACCTAACTCCTTCCTTTTATCTGTTTTCATTGTCTCCTTGTCATCTGGAAGTGGAGCAAGCCATATGAAGTGGAGCTGCATGACACACCGGGTGTGCTCTCCAAGCAGCAGTCTACTCCCACATCATTACGTACCAGACAATGTCTGTAGATTCAGTCTTTCTGTCCCTGTGTCCTGAGCAAGGATGGTCATTCTGTGGGCCTCAGTGTGTAAAGAATTCAAGTATTTAATATTCATGTTATGTGCACATACTTAAAATTAGGCAGAATCTTAAATAATAGAGGGAATTTACAGAATCAGGATCTAATTCTGGCAAAGAACTATGTTTTGGCAGTATAAGTTCTTCCTCCCAAAGAGCTATATAAACTGTCTCTGCAGGCCCAGATTCTAAAATCCTGGGGCCGATAGCATCCCTGGAATTACACTGTTAAGCTTCCAAAAACACTTCTGCAAAGAAAACAGACTGTAAGCCAAACAGATGATTTTCATTATTAAGAATATGTTCCTGAAAGTTAAAAGTTATAGAGACTCTTAAAAAGTGCTACAGTGTTCTTAACTACAAAAACAAAATGTGAAATTAAGACACCTTCAAAGATAACATGCACATAAGGTTACAAATTACCTGAGAGGTTTTTCCAGAGAAAATAGAGAAATGGTGAGAGTTGGTACCCATTATTATGTTTTGCCTTCACCATCTAAGTTATGCAAATATTTTAGAGATTGCATGAAGTGAGACAGTCAAATCACCCTAATTTAGAAGTAGGCATGAGACTAAACAAGCTTTCTGTAAAAGCCTGTTAAAAGAATAGCTTTTATTTCTTCTGTTCTCATCCCCTTTTGTTATCTCTGCTTCACATTCTCAGCACCTTCCAGATGTGCATTCATGTGTGTGTCTGTGTGTGCAAGTTTTCATCGTTATGAGGGCTGCTATTTGTGAGCCACTAGTTTTTATGAATAAAGGAGTCAGAGTTCATATGCCAGCCCATTATCTACCTCCCTCCTTGTAATAAAATTAGTTTAAAAAACATGGCACTTCAAAAGTGCTTAAATTGGGATTGTGTTTGTATGGTCTTTCAGGTTTCCAGTTAGTTTGCAGGAGAATGGGAACAGAGTTCCATTTAGTTGCAACTATTTGTCTTACATTTCACTGAAAACTTGCAGAAGGCTTGAAGAACTGAAGGGCAATTAAAAAAAAAAAAAAAAAAAGGACATAAAAATAACGAGAATAATGAGAAAATCACAGGCTTTCACAATTCTTTCTCCTTAATTTCTTCCCTTGCTCCAGGATGTTTTCCTTTCTTGATTAGCTTGTTTTTCCTTGTGTTTACCTCAGAGATGTATACCACATTAGTGCTGCCATGCCGTTTCTTTGCTGCTGCCAGTCCCCTCCCAGCTTCCAACATGAACTCTCACAGTTTGCTGATAGCAGCCTCTTTTCTCCTTCCCCCTCTTTATTCCAGTTCTTTTCAAGTTTTAGGGCGGGGGGGAAGAATCTTTTTTGTGCTTCATTTTGTTTTTCCCTATTGTCCCTATATATTCTAATAACAACTTATCAATTGAGCCCGTAGGGAAACTGTCATATTTCCTAGATTTTCTGATTCTTTTATGTCAGTAGAGTATAAATATCTGTGATTTAAAAAGCTATTCAAGAGAGCTATGGACGTGATCAGAGAATGGACAGGTAAGTTCACAAACTGAAGCTCAAGAAAGTTGAGCTTCTATCTGAACTGACAAGAGAAGGATCACAGTTTGGGGTTAGAATGGTCCAGTTTTGCATCATTCACATGCTGGAGCACCACTACACTGAAAAATCCAGACAAGCCTTCTATCATTACCCCAAAACTGGAAGTACTGGAGATATTTTCACAAGCTAACATAAGCCAGCCCCTTTCCAAATACAGTCTGGAAGTGTCAGTCCAACACTGCATCTGAACTAATGTTCTTGTCCAGTGGCTTACTACCTTGGATGCCTCAGCACACTAACACATCTGGATTCCATCTGGATCCAGTTGCCTATTTTCACAGCAGTCTAGGTTTGCCACAGCTGTAGGGACAGAGACCTCAAATCTCTGCTACATAAGACCTTGAGACTGAGCTGTAAATCCATTTGTCTTCTGAGCAGAAATATCCATAAGTGTTGGGGAAAATAAAGGTGTACAAGAGACTTTGCCCCTTGGAGAGGTAAGGGAAGGGCATACAGAGAAGCAAGAATAAGGGAGAGAGACAAGCAAAGAGCAACAATCTGTGAAGAAAGCCTCAGTGGCAGACAGGGAATTGTCTGCTAGTTCCTTATGCTGCTTGTTGTCATTCAGAAAAATACAAGCATAATACTTGAAATTATGACAAGCCCTTGATTTTCGAAAAGAAAATTGACTCTGAATTTTGCACACACACAGAGAAAAAAACTGTAGCTTATGTTTAATTGTTGGGGTTTGGTGTTTTTGTTTGTTTGTTTGTTTGTTTCCAAGGGAACAGAACATATAGTGATTGAAAGCACATGTTGCTAAATTAATGTCCTGGAGAAATCCCAAGTGGCCTAAAGTCATGCAGCCTAATTTAATTTGCATTAATAGTACAGTTTGCCAAAAAACATTGTTGGTAGTGTGAGGTTTGGTGTGTGTGTGCTACTGCAAAAAGTAAAGGGATATTGTATCAATGTTTTAGCTTACTGCGTCCATTGACTTGCAAAATATATCCAAGGTCAAGATCCATGGAATTATTTATGTGCTTAAATGCCACTATAACTTTGAGACATGGTCTGTCTAGCTATATGGGGAGGTATCTGTGTTTTGAATCATATTAGAGAAGTGTAACAGAGACATTTTAAGTGTTTGTTAAAATTAATTACTCCTAGATATGCTGCAGATTCTAATGGTGTTTCCTATACTTCCAGTGGTCTAAAATATGAAGCTAGTGTTCTCTTTAAAATCCGAATGAAGTAAGAGTTTCCACTGCACAGCATGGTAACAACAGCATGGCCTCAGAAGGTTAGAGATTAATAGAAAAGCCATGTGTTAAAATTAGGATCAAGAGGAAAGCTGTTAAGATCACCCTTAATATGCTGTGATGGCAACAGGGGAACCTCTAACCTCAGTGACACATAAAAATATCTGCACAGCTCAGAGGCTTTAAGATTCACAACTGCTGCTTGTAGGAGTTAAGAGAACTTGTGATATCTGGTGACTTCTTTAGACTATGAGGACAAGAATAAACACATAGTTCAAGCAAATAGGGAAAAGTCAAGAAACAAAAAATATTCAATACACAACATCCATCAGGTAAAACAAGAAACCATAAGGGCATTGATACTAGGGGGAAGATGAAGAAAAGAAAGGATTATTACCTTGCAGAGGGTCAGAATTATCAGAGAGAATTGGATAAAGAGGACCATAACATTTAATATTTTTTGCACTAGTTTTCATTACCAAATGCTGTTTTCACAATTAATGATATCAATAGAGAAAAATTTTCAGCTTTAAATGGGAATAGACCATCTTAAATACCTTACATTTTCAAGAATTCCTATTGTTATTACTGAAGAGCCACCAAACACAACTTAGCAGCCATTAGCAGTTATCTGAAAATAAATTGAAGTGAATGTATGAATAGAAGAGAAACATGGTGATGCTCTTCAAAAGATGGGAAAACAACATGTAGAATCACAGGTTTTCTGCTTCAGCTAATTTCCTAGAAAAATACTGGAGCAAGTAAAAAAGCTATTTGTGGTCATCGTTATGAAAGCAGAGAAAAGACTAATAATCTATATGGGTTTACTGTGAGCAAAAATCCAGGGGGGTGATACGAAAGAAAGTAGATGTCATACACTTGGACTTCATCTGAGTTTCTTTAGAATCACTGATAGCTTAGATGATATGAGCAAATGAATCCTATTCAATAGAGACAAGTCTGAAACTTTGTATACAAACTGTAATAGTTCATTACCTGAATAGAGGATGGGCAACAACAGGCTAGGAAGCAGTTCTGCAAAAAAAAGTACTGGAGGGGAGAGGGTTTAACAGAGGATTCATCAGGGTTACAGTACTGTATGCAGTTTCTAAACTCCAGGCATTAACATATTTTTGAGCAGAAAAACGCAGAAATAGATTGGCTGTGATGATGGTGGAGTTTCTGTCTTTGAAAACAGAGCAGACAGGCTTCTGTCATCAACACCTAAATCTGGTTACCATACTGAGAAGTGCAAAGGAAAGGCAACTGTAAAGTCCACACTTGTGGGTCACAAAGTTGTCTGGGAGAAGGAACATTGCTATTAAATAAAAAAATAAAAAAAGGAAAGAAATAAAATTGACCTGTGATATTTAATATCTTGCCTAAATGAAATCCAGATACTGTGAGCTGCTCTAACTGGTCTTTGCCAGTCTGTGGCCAACCTGTTGCTAGGTCTGTGCAGGCTACTAATGCAGATTCTACTCGGTTATTGTTGAATCCTGTACTCCCTGAGACAGGTGTCCTCATGCAGGAGCCCATGATAGGAAAGAAAAGAACAAGTCTCCTCTACATATGGTCATGCTCAGAGCAATGCAAACTGTGGTTACTACATGAAAGGGGAGGTGGCAGCAATTTGTGCTCCCCTATTACCATCTTCTGGCACAGAGTGCAAGAAATTATCTCCTTCTTACATTAAAAAAGCATGCCCATTGTTATGAAATATTTCTTTGTGATTCAGATCATAAACGTTGAAAGTTCTTTTGTATTCCTTTCCAGTTCGGTGTTTTTCTTGGGAGTGAATTCATTATTTTATTACTGAGGAGACACATGCTGTCTCCTGCACAGTTGCAGGACATAGATCCAAAATGGATCAAAGACAAAAGTTTTGATCACTTGAAAATAGAACATTCTTTTAAAGCAGATTACAATTAATTATGACATGTGGCACATGCATTGGAATTTTGCTGGCACAGGTCTCCATAAAATGTCCCATTAAAAAGCAAAACTAGAATTCAGCCTCTAGAGTTTTTAATATAATGGTTCTCAGCTTCTGCTGGACCTGTTTTATTATATTCTATAAAGGATTTTTCAAGCATGGCACAAATCAAAGGCCAACTCTATCCCTTGCAAACAAAGTCACAGGTCAAGATGAATTCATTTTACTGGACCAAAGTTGAAAGCTACCGCTTTAGTTTATTACATGACTCAAGGCAGACATCCATTATGAAGTTAATAGAATTTGTGATCATCACGCATTAGACACTTAGTCTGCAGTTTTGACAATTCATCAGGTAAACTGCTGCTAGAACTGGATTTATCAGATCACACACCTTGTGGCATTCTGTCCTGAAGTAATTTCTAAAGCTTGCCTCCCTCAGAGAAAGCTCTAGTGGCACAATTGTTAACGCATTTTCGGTGTATGATTGTGCCTCGCATCAGTGCATCCAGTCCAGTCTTCCTATGTATTTCTTAGCATGATTAATAGTTTCTTTAGCTTAGTGTTTTAGAACTCTAAACACTTTACTTTTTTCTAGCTCCTGATGTGATGTTGTGTTTTGTTATTATACCTAACAGACTGGTGTTTATGATACCACAGCTGTGTGATAGATGAGTTTGCAAAAATATTGAGCTCATTAGTTTGACTCTTTAACTCTAGTAGTGAAGATCTGTGATTTTGGCTTAAAAAATGCCTGTTTGTGTGTCAAGTAATATAAAATCTGTTGCATTTCAATTCACATGAGGAATATTACCACCAGCAGCTATAGCTTAGAAACTTGTTCCTGAGACTCCTGTTAACTGGGCATTGAACTTAAACTCTTCCTCGCTTTTGCAGAAAACTGCCTGTCTCTCATGACTAGTGAGGGATCTCAGGGAGACTTATTCATGTAGCTAGCTAAACTATGTGCCCCAAGTGGGTATGAATCCCTCCAGCTTTCTAATTGAGAAGGCCTGAAGCTGGAGGAAGGGAACCATTCATTTTTTCCCATAAATTTCTGTGTCTATCCTTTTGGCATTGTAAATAAAGTTAAGGCTGCTTTCTTCTATAAGTCACTAGCAGAGCTTGGAGAGTCAGACACTTAAATGAGCTGTCTTTTGGTTCATCCCATGGTGATTTAGACCCACAGTATTCCTCTCCTCTTCTCTTGCCATTGTCTCTGAATCCAATTTTTTTTTCCCATCTGCCAGAATATACTCATGAGGAGCTCAAAACAGTGCTCTTATTAGGATTATTAACTTCCATTTCAGGAATTTAGCAACAACATTCCTTCTACGCCCTCACTATGCTCTCTATCCAATTACTTCCATGTCATTTTTCCAAGTTTTATAAGGTTCAGTCTCTATTGGAAGCTTCATGGAAAGGAAAATCTCAAATGCATGAACTGTTCCACATGTTAGAAACCAGAAACCTTTTTTCAAAGTTAAAGTATGATAAAACTTGGATTAGTGCTTGTACCCAAGAGAAATTACACTAGTGCTTGTTCCCAAGAAGCAGACTCTTCTGTGAGTTAATCTGCTTTCACCTTCCCTTTGCTACACTCCCCTGATCAAATTTGCCAACAGTACTTTCCCCTGTATAAGGATAGGATATGCCATGCTCTGTCATAATTCTTTTCTCCTTCCCACAATTTAATCGTGTTGTCTTCCTACATTACAGTTTTCTTGTACAATCTCCCTGAAAGGAAAAACTGAACATTTTTTACATTGCAAAGCATTTTGCATGTTGAAGGTGACTTAGAAATAATAAATAATACTTAGGACTGCATGCAAACTGATATAAATGAGAAAAAATAGTCATAAATATTTCATATAAATAAATATACTTAGATTTACCACATACCCAAGAAATGAGAGGAAAAAAATATTATACAGTACAAAAACGTTTCAGGTATTTCTGTATATATTGTTTGTTACCATCACATGCACTTACCTAATCAAAGTGTATTGAAAAATTTATATAGGCTTTGCAGGGTTTTGAGCAAATCCCTCTGTTTTATTAATGTTAATTTTTTGGGGCAGTTTATAAAGCAATTGGTTAAATAGGACTTAATTCATAAAGAGCACCTATTTCTATTTTAGTTTGCATACAGGTAAAAGAACTCAAGGAGGTCAGTTCCCTCTCAGGTCTACAGCATGCAGGTGACAGATGGGCCAGTCCTTTCTGTGTCTGAGCATAAAATTTTTGTACAACATTTTCTCTATATCTTATATGGGGTTTTTTACCTTCCTCTGTTGTAATTATTTTTGTTGCTGACTGGTGTCTGTTCTGTCTATTTTCCAAGATCCCCAGAGAAATCCCTCTTGAGTTCCTTGCAGGCATGACCTACTCTTTATTATAAATCATGCTCCTGAGTTCTTGCACATTTGGCAAGACCACACATCTGCCCTCTTATTTCCTTCCAAATTTTGTATACTTCAGTCAACACAACTCACAATTAACTTTTCACAAAGGAAACAGACTTTACTTCTGCAGTTTTTCCTATAAGCAAAATCACAGAGCTGAGGAACAACATTTGAAGGTGAGGGGGGGGGGTGGGGGGTGAAAGCCAAGACAAAGAAAACCCCAAACAAACAAAAGCTGCTTCATGGGAATATTTCATATTGTAGGGAATGACCAGGGCAGTAAGTGAAAACGTAGCTGACCGTGTTTATTTTCCAGAGTGGTAAAGTTCATCTCTGAAAAATAGATGGGACTAGATGAAAAATAATGGACTAGGTGTCCATTACATAAAAAAAAAAAAAAAAAAAAAAAAAAAAAAAAAAAAAAAAAAAAAAAAAAAAAAAAAAAAAAAAAAAAAAAAAAAAAAAAAAAAAAAAAAAAAAAAAAAAAAAAAAAAAAAAAAAAAAAAAAAAAAAAAAAAAAAAAAAAAAAAAAAAAAAAAAAAAAAAAAAAAAAAAAAAAAAAAAAAAAAAAAAAA
>NW_020955270.1:473177-501921 GCF_003031625.1 Empidonax traillii
AAACAAACAAAATCAACAACAACAAAAAAATTCAGCCTATTAGTAAATAAATAAAAATAGGTGCAAACATTTTAATCTGGAGGAGTTATAGCCATGATTAACCATTAGTGCATGTTCAGCTCCCCAAATCCTAACCAGTCAGAGAGCACTTATCTACTATGATACTAACAAGTATTATCATACTATTACATGTCATACTAGTACAAAGCTTTGGAACTGTCTAGGTCTGAGCCTTTAAAGCATCCTGTTGGTATAATTCCACGTATTTTCAGTAAGGAATTTGAAGCAATATAATGAAGAAAAATTAATATAGTGGAATATTTTAAGGTTCTGACATTTGGGTTCACTTCACAGTGGGATAAGAAAAAACAAGATCTTTTAAATAAATGTAATTTTGAAATGAATGCACAATAGAAATGTTTCACCAGTAATAATTTTGTAGGCATATTTCAGTAACTGCTTATAAATCTTAAATACTAAACAGAGCAAACACTGACTGTCCAAAAGATACCATTTGCTTCTAGGAAAAACTCTGTGGAGAAAAGAAAAATAGACAAGGATAGAGTTGATGTTACAAACATACCAGAGGACCTCCTCACCTTTGTGTACAAGTCAGTGACATTAAGGTAGCTCTTTTACCTACATTATGCCAAGAAACAATAGCTTTGCAAACATAGTTTCTCCTCTAAAATGTCTTTCTTGTTCCTTTCAGTTCATTTACTGCAGTTTTCACTATATAAAATGATTAACAGATAGAGTTACTTGCATGTTTGCTTTTGAATCAGATGGTTCAGCCACCTACATCTTCCACCCTGAGAAACAGAAATTACTCCTATTCCTGTGGCCATGGAATAGTTCAAGCAATTAAATGACTGCAAAGGAAATGCTGTGAGAAACCCTTTTTCTTTGACACAGATGCACCACACAGCCACAGCTTCAAAAGTGGCAGAAGTTCAGAACAAGCAGAAAAGATCACATCCAGCTCCACTCTGGTAATGGTAATGGCCAGTCTTTGCAAACGAAGAACCAGGGAAGGTCTTTACACCTTCCAGCCTGCGCATTGGATTTTTTAGGTGAGACACAGTGTGCGCGGAACTGAGCCCACCCTTTAATCCTGAGGTTCATCTGCCGGGGCCAAGCACGCTTGGACGGTGGCAGTGAGGTCCTCAGGACGTAGATGGATTGCCATTACAGGGCTAACGAGCTCCATCTGCCCGGGGAGTGACCCCGACCGGGAATCGAACCCGGGTCTCTGCAGTGACAGTGCCGCGCCTTTACCCTCTAGACCACCAGGTACTCCCTAAGAGAAACAAGTATGCCCTGTTTGACTAGAGCATTATAGGACCGCAGCTGGAGACTTCAGTCAACAGAGGTTGGACATACATACACCTTTCCCTGCAGGTGCCTAAACTGGCGGGTGAAGGAGAAGGGTAGGCTGAGGGAGGAGACGGGGGAACCTACACATCAAGAAAGAATTAAAATGAACTCTAGCATAGACTATGTGATGGGTGTAATACATGCTGATCTTTAGCCATCACTCTAGGTAAACTATAAATTGTTTGGAATATGATGATACTTGTATCCTGCAAATTTACAATCTAAAAGATTCATGTAATTCAATCAGGGGAAATCTGGAAGAAAAGTGGAAGCTGGTAATAAATTATCCAAAAATTGGGTAATATTGGAAAATTAAATATCTTCAGACTTAGAGATGCAGTATATTCAGTTACAGTGTGGGTGCTTTTCGCACCCCGTCTGAAAAATCAAATATGAAGTTTAAAAGATTTTTCAATTTATCAGTGCATTATAAAAAAACCCAAAACCCAAAAAACAACCCAAACACCCCACAACCTTTAAAGTATTTCAAACTGCAACTAAATATTTAGAAATATATATGTAATATATTTATGTGATTAGATACTTTCCTCAAGGTGAGCAAGTATGCCCATTAGAAGCTGTATATCAGAAAAGAAAAAACTACTTCAAAATTATTCAACATACTAGACACATTTTAGCACATTCACTGAAGTAAAGACATATTTTAAAACCAGATATTTTGCAATAAATTGCTTATATGAGCAAATCTTCACCTACAGGTTAACTAAGAATTTTGAACTGTGGCTTTGATAAGGCAACATTATCCCATGCATCTTAGCCAGGCTAGATTCTGTGTGGAATTACAACCTGAGAAATCCCTATGGAAGGTGACTTCATTATGCAGGCTATAAACCAACACAGAACTTGTTTTACTGTATTTAATTCCAGACATTAATGTAGCCCAAAGAGATGTTTTCCTTCGCACAGATTTAACTTTGTTAGGGCAGGGCACCCAAAGATAAGATCAGCACTGAACTCTTTAGTTTGAAAATACTGAAAAGAAAAACAACACTTACATCACAATTAGGGATTGTATTCTTTCACGTATTAAAAGAAGAAAACCAAGGTTAATGAATATACCAAGTTGATATTAAAAATCTTTACATTCCTTAAAGAGCACACAAAAGAGCAACATTTTGCTGTAAAACTAAATTAAACACCTTTGAATTAATATACCAATTATCTAATGAAAAAAAAATCAGATAAGATATGACAGCAGAATTAATGGTTTCAGTCCTTTTCTGGGTTTCATTGTTCTAGTGCCTATCATTACTTTACATTGAAATTTCATAAAGTAGCTCTACTATCATCTGTGTGCATATATATATATATATATATATATATATATATATATATAAATTGAAAACAGTGAAATTATTTAGGATTATTAAATAAGTGAATTATGCAACACCAGACAGCTCAAACCAAATGTGATTTTTTACAAAAGTAACTTTTCTAATTATAGTCTCTAATTTTTTTTTTAAATCTTAGGATAGATAAAATTTGATTTAAACATTTTATTCTATTCATAATTTCAAAATTACATTAAACAAAGGTTTTCAATATGCCACAATCTGTTTACATGGTGTTTCAAAATAGAGAGGTAATTAAAAAAATTACATTATTGCTGTTTGTGAATAGAGAAGGACTCGTGGAGGCTGTGATGGTCTGTCTTGGCCACAGTGATCACGAAGTGGTTGTGTTTAAACTTTACAATGAAATGAGAAAAAGAGGTCAACAGAGTTGTTACCCTGGATTTCCAGAGAACAAGGTTCAAGCTACTCAGGGTGCTACTTAGCAGTGTCCCAATGAAATCTGCCTCTGAGGGCTTATGTGTCCATGACTGCTGATCAGTTCTTAAGAAGCACCTTTTAAAAGCACAGGACCAGGCAATTCCACTGTGTCCAGCATCAGACTGAACAGGGAACTTGTCTTGGAACTCAAGTGGAAAAGGAAACTATATGCGTGGGAGTAAGGTTAGGCTTTGCAGGAAAGTTACAGAGCTATGGTTCATATACACGGGGAGAAGACATAAGAGGCCAAAGCTCAATTAAGAGTTGAAACTGGCCAGTGCTGTGTCACACAAGAAGGCCTTTTTAAAGTACATTAGTAGTAAAGGAAGTCTTAGAAAAGATTGGGAGGTTACTTGCTGAAGATGATCACCTGGGAAATCAGGATGAAGAAAAAGTGGAGCTATTCAATGTTTCCTCCCACACACCTCAGATTTTAATAACACTGATAGAGCTTGGGTTGCCTGGTCTTCTGAGTTGGAGGGACAGCCTATCTCAGCATCATCATCACTACAGGATCAGATGAATCTCTGCTCTGGTTCATGGAGCACCTTCTCAACTCCTCCTTCACTGACCTTGGTGTCTGCAGGGCTCTTTATTTCACATACTCTCTCTCACTCCTCTCTCCTAGCTGCTCCTGTGCAGCAGATTTCAGCCTTTCTTAATTATCTCAGAGGCATGCCAGCATCATCAATTGGCTCAGTTTGGCCAGCAGCATGTCTGTCTTGGAGTTGGCTGGTATTGGGTCTGTCATGGAGACAGTTTCAGGCACCTTTTCACAGAAGCCACCCCTGCAGCACCTTTGCTACCAAACAAAACCTTGCCTCTCAAACCCAATACATAAATGTAAGTGCTGCTAGAGAGCAGTTATTAATCCTACTCTCCCAGCCCCCGCTTCCAAGCACCAGGGCCAGGTTGCCCAAGCATTTTGAGCAGCGGTCCTGGCGACCATTAGGAAAAAAAAAATGTTTAGGTACCATAAAAGCATGAGTATTTATTAGCTTAAGTGCTAATGATAGACATAACTCTGTTTATTACACAGATAGTAGACATTACAGACAGTTTCACTAGGTCTCCCAAGTAATACTCATGTAAGTTGGTAGTTTACAACAATTTGGAGCCACAGCTCAGCTGATTACATATGTCTTTCTTGGTGAAGAGGTGCGATTACAACACCTAGTTGACCTTCTCTGTTTAGGAATCCTGTGACAGGTTTTTAAATATACAGTTTCAGAGGGGTGAAAGAATTAAAGAACTCAGACAAAGCAATTGTGTGATCATGATGAATGCCCTGGTGGAATGACTTTGAAAGTGTAAACTCTTGAACTGAGCCTAGAAATTCTTTTAACTGTGGTTTATATAAACATTTCACATCTTGCACCATAGCAAACCTGTGCCCCTACTATGCTAAGATTAATTTACAGTGCTTGGAAGTATGCAGAAATTATTTAACATATAACCTTATAGCATGGGGTTTACTCCTTTGTTAGCAGAACATTTATATTTTATCTGAAGAAAAAGTAATATCCTGTTGTAACAGCATTAAAGGCTTGTTAGAAACTTTCATATAGTAAAGCAAATATAATACTGGCAAAGATTTATATTAAAATAGAGCATGTAATTGTCTCAGTCTCTCGATAGCAGCAGCAAAGCTACTGATGTGTCCTGGACCATTATTTATATGTGCTGTTAATTCAATCACTGCCCTCCAACTTGGTGCTCTTTCAATGAAGTGAGTAAATTACATGCCAAAAGAGGAAGAAGGGATAGGAGACAGGAGTTCTGTTTCACACCTGAGTCTGAAAGGCAGTTGATATAGGCCAAGAATTTCAACAAAAGTACATTCCAAATTCAGGCATCTTAAATCTATTTAAGCCCTTTCCCCTAGGATTTCCTGTCAATTGGCTCTAGGCTGAAGGAAGTGCCCTGCCAATAGAAAAAAACAGATACAGAGAATTGTATGGAATTTAGGATTTGTGAATTGGAGCCAATTCCCACTTAAAGCAATAGAAACACAGTTATGTTGCCATTTTGGCATTTTAAAAGCACTTCAAAGACCCCACACAGTCATAGTAAACCAATTTTAAGTATGTTGGCAGTTGGCTTCCTTTACTTTTTTTCTAACAGAACTTTTGGTTTGCTGCAATGAAAACTGCACCACATACAGTTATTCTGAAAATTCACAGCTTTTGAAAAACAGTACAATAACAACAACAAAATATATAACATACAGTTTGGTTTACTCTGTAGTAACCACAAAGAAAAAGTTGTTCCTAACAGATAAATGATGCTTGTCAGTTTAAATCTTCCTCTGATTTTTATCCTAGGGAGATATGCATTATACCAAGGAAGCTAAATGGTTGTCTGTGGAGCCTTGACTTTCATAAATTAAGAGAAGCCACATTTCCTGGAAAATGCAAAATATGTAGGACATGAAGGAAAGAACTGAGCATATTTATAGCAATGTACTCCTACTTTCAACAGCAATTTAAAACTATAAAATGGTCAGGTATATTTTGCTCTTTTACAAAAGAAAATTTGCAAACTCTAAATAGGAGGAGCTGTTGACTCCTTCAAAGGCAGGGAGGCCCTGCAAGAGACCTCTACAAATTAGAGAAGTGGGAAATCATCAACCAGATGAAGTTCAACAAGGAAATGTGCCAGATTCTACACCTGGGATGGGGCAACCCTGGGTGTATGTACAGACTGGAGAATGAGATGCTGGAAAGCAGTGCCATGGAAAGGGAACTTATTGACAGCAAGTTGAATATGAGTCAGCAGTGCCATAGGCAGTCAGGATGGCCAGGTGTGTCCTGGGGGGACATCAAACACAGCATTGCCAGCCGGTCAAGGGAGGGGATTGTCCTGCTCTGCTCTGCACTGGGGTAGTCTCACCTTCAATACTGTGTGCAGTTTTAAGCATCACAGTATATAAAAGCTGTTAGAGGTGTGTCCAAAGGAGGGCAACAAAGATGGTGAAGGGCCTTGAGGGGAAGTCATATAAGGAGTGGCTGAGGTAACTTGGTGTGTTCAGCCTGGAGGAGACTGAGGGGAGACCTCATTGCAGTCACAACTTCCTCATGAAGGGGAAAAACAGGGGCAGACACTAATCTCTTCTCTGTGGTGACTAGTGACAGGACCCAAGGGAATGGCCTGAAATTGTGTCAGGAGAGGTTTAGTTTTGATATTAGAAAAAGCTCTTCACCCAGAGGGTGGTTTGGATACTGGAACAGGCTCCCCAGAGAAGTAGTCACAGCATCAAGTCTGACACAGTTCAAGAGGCATTTAGATGATACTCTACTCTCTTGGGGATGGTCCTGGCAAAGGCTAAGAGTTGGACTTTATTATCCTTGTGGTCCCTTCCAATTCAGCATATTCTATCATTCTGTGAATCTGTAATGTCAGAGAACTTTGTATGTAAAGTTTAGACTAAGTCAGATATTTTCATATATATTCAGACTATACTATTCATTTGGGAAAACCTATCTTCTTGCTATCTGTGCAGTCTTTTGTTGCCTTATTTCCATTCTATGCAAAATCAGTTCTGTTGTCTCATTGCTTGATCTTTCCAGAAGCATTTCCATGTACTTTAGGAACTGACATGACACATTCCTCTTTTATTATGGAGTCTAATCCAAATAGCGGTGATAACTTGCAAATCATCCACTTGGCTTTCAGAAGCCTTGTGTTAGACTTCAGTTCTAATAAAAATGCTTACCATATCTGCCAGTCCATCTGGAAACACATGAACAGAGCACATTTAGGAAGTTCTTGTTTCTCTCAACTTTTAAATGAATTACCAAAAAAAACCCATTGTTAAGGTAATGCCTTAAGGACATAATCCCTTAAGGAAAACAGAGATTTAAACTGCTCACATAGCACTTGGAACAATGATATATATTAGCAGAACATCTCAAGCACACTGTGATTCACATATGGGTTTCAACTAGCAAAAAGGAGAAGCAGAAATAGAATGCATTTAGTTCTGTCTGTATGCAACCCTGAATGAAGGATGACTGTAGGAGCTGTAACTCAGCTTGTACATCTTGTCTTAGTTCTAATTTAAGCACAACTATTTCTGACACCATCTGCATTCAGGATTAGAAGTAGACAATGTACTAAATTGGAAATTTTTAAATCCCGGAGTAGCAATGTGCCTTCAGTTGCGTGCTGTCCCAATCTTCTGTGCTTTGCTCCCACATACAGGGTGATAGACTTTTGTTTCATTTACATTGTCAGGCTAAACACACCATGACTACTCAGAACAGGGAAATTTTGCTCCATGGGCCACCCAAATGGTAATTTTGGGCCACCCAGGCTCTTGCAAGTTAGTGAGATCCTAGAACTCCTCTATAGAGCTAGATCATTGCAAGAATTATAGCTCTGCTATATATGCCCTCCACAGTGATGGCTTTGGGACTACAACTAATGGGACAGCATCACCATAATTTATATACATCATTAACCCCTGTGTCATGAGAATTTAATGGGGTTTTGCCAATTACAATTATCCTAATTAAGAAGCATATATCAAGCTAATTATTACCCTGATTTAGTGTATGATATCCTGTCTTTGGTCTTATGTCCAAGACTCAAAAGGACCTGACTGCAAATTAAAAATATACTCCAAACCCTCAATTTGCCAGTTGTAGCTGGGCCAAGCAATGACTAATAGGGACAATATTTGCGAGGATTCTGAGTACATAAACACCAAAGAAAGATAGCTGAGTTATGTTGGGTGGTCCAAAGAGATATTAACAACAAAAGAGTAAGGATATAAAACAAAAAAAGTCAAGTTCAATCACAACCAATTCTCCTGCCTTTAAAAGCAGCAACTGCTTCTCCAAGGACTGGAAAATGCAGTTTGAAGTGAGCAGATACAACCATGACTTGAATTTGAGATTTAAGATGGAGATTTTTTGTTTCTCTCCTTCCTTCCCCATTTCAGAATATTTTTCTATGAGCAGGTATTAGGAAAGGCAAGACCCCAGAGACGAGCTGTTGGCATATGATGGAGACTCCCATTTGTCACAATTCCTAGTCAAAATTAGGTCAAAGACATGAGGGTCTAATGGGAAAAAAATGGGCCCACTGAACTTTTGGTCTGGTTTCTGTGCTTCTCTCAGATATTTTAAAAGGTTTTTATATAACTGATTTCTTCATCTAACCCAAGTATTTTGGTGCAAAACTTCAAATGAAAGCCATAAATATTAGCCAAAATTTTCAAAATTGCATAGTGGTTTGGAATAATTTCTGGACAGAAGAACTGATTTATAAGCATTTAGGAAACTCATTTCAAATTAAAATTAAAATTAAAGAAGATTTTTGAACAATTTCTAACTGTATCAAGGATAAAAAAGTAATTATTCCCTTTCTCAGCTCCAAAAAATATAACAGCTCCAGAATGAAACAGTTCATTAAGATATAGTTATCAGTACCAGTGCAAGAAAACATACTTGAAGTCCACAATTTATATCTACAGAGAATGAGAATTTGGTTTCAAAACAACTGATATGGACAGGGCTTGTACTGTCATAGATGAGAGTACTGTTGATTCTTGGTTACTTAAAGAGAAAAATGTGCAATAGGAACAGGAAATTCTTAACACAATATTGATACAAATAAAATTAGGATATTGTGCCATTTCTAGATCTGGTACTCAAACTTAAAGTAAAATATGGAAATTCTAGAGAGGTTAGGGAAGAAAATAACAACATAAAATGTTGGAGAAAGTGGAAAACACTCATTATGATATGATATTCAGCATATCTGGATCATCAATGATAAAATTGCGGGATAATATGAATCCAATGTGTAGGTCCTTGCACACCTGTTTCCAGAAGGTTCATTCTAGCTGAAAAAAGAAATCATAGTCAGATTAGTAGGAAGCTGATTAAGATTTTAAGTTAACCAGAATATTAAAGACAGTGAGCATAAATTAAATTGAAATAAAAAGAGATGAAGTCATGAGTTCATGGCACCTTTATTATTAATCTTTCTTAAGCATGCTTATATTAAGTTTTTGTGACAAGTTTTGTAACCCATGAGTGTAGGCCGTTGGTCTCATGTTTGAGCTTAGATTCACTGAATCCCACACTTTAACCCTTCTTTCATGAAGGAACCATTTCTCCTGGAAACTGTCAGTTAATGACGTCCCAGCCTTTAAGTTCATTCGCTGGTAAGATTAGAAAAGATGCCTTTTCCTAAGTGTTTTGTGAAAGTGATCAACGTGATAAGTTTTTTCCGTCTTCTTCGGTACTTAGTTGGTAACTAGTCTAAGGCAATGCAAATAATTCTTTCCCTGAAACTCCTGGTCAATATCTTCTGCTCACATATTCCAACTTAGATTGCTAGATTTGCAGCTCTGAAGTAATTCATTGCCAGATCAGATTGGCAAGACTTTTTGCCTTCCTCTGCACTGCTAAGCATGGATTGGTTGCTGATTTGTCTGTTTCTCACCTAATCAGATCTTCGGCACTAGTGGAATTTGGACAATGTCTGATGTTATCTCTCCCTGGCATGAAACAATTTAGTCCTGGATAGTAAGAGATTTCAATGTAGACAAAGTTATTGGGTACAATAGTGAAGTAAGTGGCTGAAATCAAATATGTAGTCTAAAATTTAGTTGACAATTTTAAGTCTAGTTTTAAGTCTAAAATCAAGAAAACAATGGAAAAAATTGAGAGGTCATTAATTAGACTTCTAGTGAGGAAGTGCAGAAGATGGAACAATAGCCAAGGGAAGGAAAAACAGAGACTCCATAGCTCTGAGTCAGAGCCAAAGTCAACAACTCACAGTTGGGAAGAAAACACACAACAACCTACATGGTTCAAGCAGGATCTATCTTAATTCAAGATGGCTCCCTGTATTTATAGAGGGAGAAGGGATGGTTCTGGAAATATGGGTGTGCTCAACATAAATAAGGAATGGGTAGGACGGAGCCTTTACATACAAGGAAAGGTATAGAAGGGGTTAAAACCATACAGGGAGAAAATGGGATAGATACAACCTTATATGCAGAATCTGAATTGCAGCGGGGGCTAGCCAGTAGGGAAAGAGGTGTGAGGGGAAGATAACTATGGATTTTTATAAATGTAAAATGGGTACAAAACTCCTTAACGTGCATTAACAATAGTTCTAAACCTTGACAACAGGGAAGTCTTCACTCTTTTTTTGTGTCAAGTCCAATTACACCAAACTCTCTTCTTCATAACTATCAGCCAATGTGACTTGGAATTTTTTTCTCCACATCTTAAACTTTTCTTCTTTGTTGCAGGCATCTCCATCAAACAACAGCAGAAGGAATTCTGGGGACAGATTCTGGCAACAGTATTGTCTCAAGTATAAGAAAGCAATGCCAACTGCTTAAGCTTTAAGGAAGAAATTCTTGCACTTTATCACATCTTGTAATATAGGATAGTAGGATCTAAGGCTATCAGTGAGTGGGCAAAAGAGAGTGATCTCTTGTGTTGGCTTCTGGAGCGAGGAATTACCTATTGCCATTCTGTTTCCCAGGGCTGAATTCACTGTTTAACAGCAAAGGAAGGAATGTTTCCATGTAATGATGAGAAGTTAATTTCATCATGTAGAGATCTGGGTTTCCTGTATTATTGCTGGGGCAGCTCCACTGATAATAGGACAAATTACAGTGTTCAGATCCAGAAATTTAGAAGTAGTTCCTGTAATCTGCATTCATCCATTCATTCATACAAAATGCACAGTGCATTGTTTGCACACATAAAATTTCTTCAAATACAGACCAACATAAGCAAAGCATGAGTTGTCTTCAATAACATATCAATCAGACTTTGTTTGGAGCACAGGTGGAAACGTGTTTCTATGAATGTGCTTATATTTGCACACGTACACTTATATACATACAGGTTTAATTACATTCTTTGGATTTTGGAGCCAATCCATCAAACATTGCTCTTCATATTTGGGGTCCTTCTATATAAAAATGCTATCTTTTGTGCCAGCAGACAGTAACAATTTTTTTTATTATTATTTTTAATTGAAAAACCCAGTTCCTATACTTCAAAGTGCTAGAGCATTCTGAGCATCTGTTCCTACCTTTTATTCACAGATCCAAAACAAATGTTCAGGAGAGCTACTCCATTCTCCCAGCAACTCCCTATGTGTTAGGTGCACCAGTGATTTCTCACCTTTGAAAGTCACCCATTTCCAGTACATAATTTTATATATATGCCCAACTGCCACACTGTTCTCAGTGTGCACTGCCAGTCTGCCTACAGTCTACTAATCCAGTTTTGCTGAAACAATGAGAAGGGATGATGAAAATTTAGGTGTTTGATGAAAATGAAAGTGTTCAGCTCTGGGGATAATACTGACAAACAAAGTTCAGCAAGAAGAAGTGCATGTGTTGGCTATAGTTCACCAGGCACACCACAGAAGCAGGAACACTGAGGGAGCTTGGTGTACTACTCTAAGGGAGACATGAATCAAAGGACGGAGGTGCTGTGGTCATGCTCTGTTGAAATTAATGCACATACAAAACAGACACTGGAGCAACACAATGGTCTTGTGATCATGTTCTGTGGAAAACAATACACCTAATGGGAACTAAGCCATAGGAATGTGCCAGATGGTGACTGAAAGCTGAACTATGCTTAACTTGAATATACATATTACTTTGCATGCCCTACATATGCTAATGACTAAAATCACTCAGAGTCCACCTAAACATGAAATTACATCAACTTGAAATTTACCTTTACCCTCCCTCAAAGAAAAATTATATAAATATACTTTGAAGTGGGAAGGGAGGTCGGAGAAGACTGCTGTCTAACTTCTGGGATCGGTCGACAGGCTGAATCTGTCTTCTCTCTCCACAGGGACATCTATTGGGTAAGAATCTTATTCTATGTATGCTAAATAATTATTCTGAGCTGGCTTTCATTGGTGATTAGAACTTGTCTGTATATTGCTTCAAATTCATTTTTGCCAGTCAGTATACTATCAATGTCAATCTTTGAACCTAATCTGCCACAGTTTACTATTATCCCTGTGTTTGTGTGTTATTCTGTAAACTGTTTAGTGAGTCCTTCAAGGGTACTAGCAGCCACTGGCAGTGGATAACGTACCTGACAAAACTGAAAATATGCCATCTAACAGTGGGCAGATCGAGAAAAGGGATCTTTCTAAAGTGAAAAAAGGATTTGACTCTGATATGCTGTCAGTACATGTCCCTGAACAGGCTAGTCAAACCACACTCTGACAAAGTGGGCTGTGCAGTGGGGTCTCCATAATGGGATGCAGACACGTTGGTTGGGCACAAGGGTTTGCTTTTTGTGCTTGTATGGGCAGATCTACATCATAATGGCAAACAGAAATGAGTAACACAGAGTGCTCTGAGCAAATGACTGCCTGAAGCAAAATGGTGGTAAAAATATGAGATAGTAATTTATTTAACTGATTATTACTCAGCATCTCTCCTTTCTTTGCCTCAGATTTACCTCACACTGCACGGGCAACTGCACACTTATGCTTCTCAGTAGTCTCTTTCAGGTGACTCAATTAGGTTTGATTGTTTCAAACTGCATTTTAGGTCTCCATGGACTGATGTAGTGCAGAGGTCCATCAACAGATATTTCTGATTCATATGTCAGTAATCTATGGAAACCATTAACAGCTGGGTCTCCCATTTTATGTAAACCCCTGTAAAAGAAGTATTAAATTAAAGCTTGAAAGCATTTGTTAACAGAAGAAAACAAAACCAAACACCAGTTCCACTGGCTGAAGAACTCAAAATTATGAACATGTTCAACATGTGAACTGTGAGTTGAAAAATTAGCATTTCTTTGACAATGCTGCAGTTTTCTCTACTTTCCACATGTCATGGCTGTCTTTCTTGCCAGTGCCCAGAGCAGAGATCCTGGCAGCAGTTAATTAGCACATTACAGTTTTGCTCAATAAGTTTTGTCCCTGATTTTAAGGCAGTGGAAAGGGACAGTGAGGAAGGGGGAACAATAGCGTGGTTTTCCATTTCTGTAGAAGGGTATGAATGTGTACTCCATTATGTTTATCTGATAGAACTACTTTAATTGAAATTTTATGTGAAATACAATCATTTTACTTGAAGAAATTTGGAATAGAATATCAAAATAATATCTTTTGGGATTTTGTGTTAAAAATAAAACCCAAAACCTCACAACAGGTTTTTCAATAAGACCCATTTTTCACGCATCACGATGACTGAAAGTAATTATATTTTTAGCCTTTCAACTTTCTTGTGTGGCCATATGAAGCTATTTGAGTTTAGTAACTCATGCAATAATTCGGCATGCTCAGTTTCTTTCACCTCATTCATGCAGGTGTTTCGTCATAAATTACTCATAGGCAGGATTTCAGCCTTGATATTGTAATGCCAAATATTTAACCATACCCTTTCAGCAATCCTTTAGGCCAGGGAAAAACTTTAATCAACACTGCTTACATAAGCTCAACTTGTATAACTCATATAAGCTGAGTGTTTGCAGCCTGAAAGAATGCAGCCTGGCAGAAGACTGTAGTAATAATGCACCAGCATTTAGAAATAATGGTCACTATTTCAGGAAAATCATGACATCTTGATTCTATTTTTTTTCCAAAGACAGCTAAACCATGCAATGGAAGGGATCATTCTAGGCACATTTTGGAGTCATAGTCCACAAAATAAATTCAAAGAAGCTAACAGAACCAAATTTTTCTTTTTGTGATTTCTGAAGAGTCAGCCTCTAGACAATCTTCTTCATTCCAGGTCCTGCTATCTGGTCTCTGAAAAAATTCAGTGTTCCCTCTATTGTTCTTTATTTCCTGCAATATATTTTTTCCTGAATTCCTTGTGGTTTTTCATCTGTTCTTTTGACTGACTGAGGTGTGCAGTCAGAAGCCATAGCTGGTTACACTTCTCTTATTATCCCTGAGAACTGGCAATAGCCAAGAGCTGGCTGATCCTTTATTATTATGTTCAAGTAATCAAATAAAAACCTCTATAACCAGAAACAGTAAAATTGTCTTCTTAACACAAAATTCTCCATAAATACCTTTTCGTTCCTCATGAGTTGAAATGTATTTTGGGCAAGCTTCAATTAAAAAGTAATGGCAGCCAACTCTACTTACACAGTAGGCCCAAACTACCCACTACTGTCAATCATTCTGTGATATAAACAAAACTAAACTGGACCACTCAGAGACTGAGTCCCCAAAGCAGAATATCATTAGATGCATCCATCTCAAACAACCTTGTTTGATGGTTCATAAAGCTTGAACATACCCCCCAAGCTGTAAAAATGCATCCTCAATTAAAATTACTCAGATTGCCTCATTACAAAAACTTGGTAGGATTAGAAGGGACATAATAAATTATATTGTTGTACAGCTACTCAAACTGACCTTAAACTACCGTGACACTTTTTCTAAGGAAAGGGTCTCCAGGCTCCTGTTTTGCTTTTTCTAACCACAATTTTAATCCACTGAAGGCTTTTCATTTATCTTAGAATGGCATTATTCCACACTGAATTCCAGCAGCAACAGTTGATTTGATTTCACTTTAATAAGAAGATAAATGACCTTCAGAGAAAGTAACTAATTAATAAATACTTGGATGCATTACTAGAGTCTCCCCACTTATTTCTGAGATATAAACACATATTCATTTTCAAAATAGTTAGAGATTGAGGCAAAACCACCAAGTGTGTGATAATTCCATTTCCTGAAGATCTCTGGCTTCAGTTTCATAGGGAGAAAGAAGACATAAAAAAGTCCAGGATGGCTGCTGTGACATTTGCCATATGCATCAGTTTCAGTTTCATCAAAACAGTAGAAAAATTATGGAGAATGAATGTTTGTTCTGCTTCAATCCCTTCCTCCCCCAGTCTTTACATTTATTTAAATATTCCCATACATATGTTCTCTCCAGCTGATTAAAAATCTAACCCATTTGTCATACATTCCTTTAAAAAATATACAAAATCTGGCAGTAAAGTCTTAATAAGTAAGAACCATATTAAGATTGTTTTTAAAATGCACTAGAATGACTGATCCAGTTTTATAGCATATATATTCACAACACAGACACAATAAAAGCAAAGCTCTACAAATATCACCTGCTTCAGGAATCGTGCATCTATAGCCTGAACATTTAGAACAAGTCTGTGTTTCTGAAGTTGTGTGTTATTCAATGATTCTTCTTTAAGAATAAGATGATATGTCTCTACCTCACAGAACCCTACAGATTCCATATCTCCTAGTACATGGTCCAGCACCACAGTGCTCTGTTCTTTTCCAAAACTAAAGATACATTCTCATAAGACACTAGCTCACTTTACAGAAGATAGGAAAATAGATGGCACCCTATACAGACAACATGTAGACACCTCTGAAAAATTCTCCTTAAAAACCTCACACAGAGTATGAAGTTATTTAAAGTCAGGCATCAAGAAAGAGTAAGTGTAGGTAGGGGTAAGTCTGTAGGAGACAACTCCCCTAGCTCTGTCAACACTAAATCTATGAAATGTAGTGGCATGTTAGATGCCTCCATTACTGTCAAGGTACCTATATAAGCAGGAATAATTCAGGAACAATAAAAGAGGTTATGTTGGCCATTACCTTTAGATAATTAACTAAAATGTGTTCAGCACATTGATCTGAAAGATCGGAGGCTTGGAACTATCTGGCAGTAGCTTGAGTGCATTCAAACCCACTTCCTGGAAAAATGCCTTAAGCATAGTGCTACAAATGCATCAGAAGAACAGCCCTGTCTCCAGCTGTTTAAGCAGGCTAGCACCAACAAACATACATAAATACCAGGTTAATTTCATTAGCAGAAAAGAGAGCCATGGGGAGTGGTCAGTTCAAAACTCTTTATCTTTCCTTAGTTCTGGAGGTTTTTTTTTTTTTATTTAAACATAGGTTTGGCTGTCTAGAGTGAAATACCTGAACTACCCAGCAGCAGTTCCCCTACTCCAAAGTGGTGTCAGAGAAAACAGTCTCTTGCCTTTGTGATTCCTGGAGCTTTAGTAGCCATTAGTCTCTGAACTACTTCATGGTTCCATGACTCTTGCACTCTTCTGACAATTTAACTATTTAACTCCTCCAGGCCGAGGTGGGTCCCCACACTTCCTGAAGAAATGCTGTAAATAGAGCTAGACACCTCCCTCCCTCCTTGAGTGTTTGAACAAGAAGTGACTTGTTCAAAAATAAAGAACATGAAGCAAATATCTGTTCTACTAAGTAAGGAGGTGAGGTAGAAAATGTCATGCATGGAAGCTTTTGCCTTTTTTATTATGCTCAATTTTATTAAAAATTGTCAGAGAAAACAGGGTTTACAACAAGCACTGCACTTTATTGTTTTTAATGTACATTATTCCCGGCTTCTAAATTACAACAGAGCCTCCACAAATGCAATAGAATTCAACAGTGAATTTAACAATTATTTCATTGGTTTTGCATAAATCTCCCAGGCCATAGTAGTTTCCAATAAACAGCTTATAGGTGAATTTCTTCACAGTCTGCTAACATACCTCCTGGGCACCCAGTTCTCCTTCATAGTCACCTTTCAATGTATTTTCCAGGAGAGACAGAGCCATTTTACATCTGGGTGATGTGTCTGATCTCTTCATCCAAGGAAGCTTTAAAGCAACCATCCTGACTAATCTCTCTCAATCACCACACACAGACTGCTGATTTGTGAGGTGACTTTCATACATATCACATCTAAACCAGATGTCTCAGCTTTTGTAAACTTCATCATGACTTAATGGGATAGTTAAAAATTCTGAGCATTTTAAAAAATCCAGAGGTCATTAGCATCAAATATTAGCGAGAGAATAAAATGAATTAAAAGCCATATCACAAGCTTTGATATACTATGATACACATGCAAAACAAACTCCTGCACGAGGCAGAGTGCAATATCTTCAGATAACCTGGTGAGTTTTATCCTGAAAATAGGAGATCTTGCTTAGAATAATGAACATATAAGCAATATTAAAACATTGGGATATTTTAAATGTTTCAGAGAAAGAAATTTCTATTGAACTGATAGTTTTCATATGTAATATCATGGAAGCAAACCACAGTTATGTGATACCCATAGCATATAAGAGGATGATTACATTTGTGTTTAGTCTTATTTTTTTTATATTGCTTAAATTAGATGAGTAATAAAAGCTCATTTTATATGACAATGAAACCTACAATGACATCTAGGGATATACAGTGACATCCAGGGAAAATCTCTTTTTGTTATTGTAGTATGAAAAGTTAGATGAAACAATATTTATTGACTATTTCACTCAATCTGTTGCCAATTACTCCTGACTTATTCGGTGTTTGAACCAGAATCTTTCTGTAACTCTAATTACAGCTAGTGATAGTATTCTCTAGCCTCTAAATACAACCCTGATACCAGAAAGCAAGCTTCTAAAGTATACCACAGTAAACTTTACAGTTAATTAGCTCAGAGGCCACAGAAGACTTTCATTTAATTCATCCTCTAAGCTGACTCTTCCTAATGCTCTAGCCAGTCTTTTTCTCTACATCCTGTTAATGGAGGAGAGCTTTCAGAGTTGTTTTCATAGTTCTCCTTAGTTGTGCTGGAGACAGCAATCTGCATTTGGCTCATAGTATCCACCCTGTTTCCCTGTCATTCTTTAAAGGTTTTTTGGTTTAGGTTTTTTTGTTTGTTTGTTTTTAATGGAAAAAGAGTCACACTTCTTGCGTGAAACTTCTTGCATAAGGTGACTTCGATAACATTTACAAAGAAATCTGGGTTGCACATCTTGTAGGATAAAAAAATAAAATTAAGTTTTTGTAAGTGAGATTTACTTCTATCAGCAAGTATGTCAGTAGATTGCCAGTAAAGAAGCCTGCGGTTTCTTTAGAGCTGCATAACCTGGGTAAATATTTTCCTTGTTCTTGTTTATGTCTTGTCTTCTCTTCTGCCCATTTTCTTCCTCTTCCAAGTTTCTAGAATCCCCTATGACACTGATGTTCTTAACTATAGCTTTCTAAAAGGTCTAGAAAAACTGGGATCCTAAGATCTATTTACTAAAAAACCTCACTACATAAAGTATGTTAATTTGAAAGCATGTAGAACAGAATCAAAAAATTAGAACTTGGAGATTAGATGATATTCATGTTTCCCTTTCATCCTCCGGACCCTTTTGCATTTTTAGTGGCTAGCTTTGGGACATTGACATAAACTGCTTAGATCACCATTTTATTTGCAACAACTTCTATTTCTCCTCCACCCCATCCTGATCTCACCACTACTATTTTTGGTTATATTCAGGGAAAAGCAAATGGAAAAAACCCTGACATTACTGATATAAAGACAATCTAAGCCCATTTTTCTGTTTGTGCTGGGAGTTCAATAAAGTGGGTCCAATAAAATGGATGTGTATGAATTTTTTAATATGTATAGAGAATTCAGCACTTAGTAGAAATATTTTTGCGTAGACATTCACTTTCCTATCCCAGAAGCAAAGGGGGACTCTATGCATGCTCAAATGCCATCTCATATATTAGGTACTTTTCTGCTTTGGATGTCCTTTAAAAAGGTCTCTACCTCTCAGAAATGCTGCATATGTTTGACTAAAGAGAACATTTCAGCTAAGTATGATTTTCAAATGCACAAATTATATTTAGACCTTAACTGAACTTTTTATCTCGAAAATTAACTTTCTTCATTCCTTCTTAAGTAAGATTATGTTTGAATTAAGTATATTCCATGGCAAATCGATACATTTCAACATCTGTTCATGACGTTGTCACCTGCACAAGTGACTTTCCACTAGTCAACTGAAAAGAAATGGGCAACTATTCCATTTGCTTCTGCTAGAAAAAGAAGATACATCTTTCTTATTTATAGATGGAAGGATGTAAATTTCTGCATCAGTGAGTACATTATGTATTTTCAAGAACTTAATGTTTGGAAAAAAGAAAGTGGAATATCTTCCGTAGTGTTATAAATTTTTTTATCTTTTTACTACATTCATTTCACTGTAAAGTCAAGTCACCATCTTGGCATCATCAACACTGTTTGTTATATAAGCATATTTTTTTTATTATCTGTATTTTTACCTTTAGAACAATTCAGAGCTTTGTCACAGTCATGAGATAGCCAGCAAATTAGATTGGTCTCACTCCCCAGAATGTTACAGATCTATTTGTGATAAAATAAGTGAATGGATGAAAAATATTGCACAAGGCGGTAAATAGATTGTAGAGGAGTTTTCAAGTTTAAATTATCGGTTCTAAATGATCTTGTCCTGTAAGAATGTCATCTGCCCTGAATTTGATGTTCCATAACTAAGATTCTGTGGCAGTTATTCATCTATTACACAATGATGAGAGCAGCCAGGCAGAAAGGGACCTGGGAGTTTGGATTGACAGGAGGCTGAACATGAGCCAGCAGTGTGCCCAGGTGGCCAAGAAGGCTAATGGCATCCTGGGCTGCATCAGGAACAGTGTGACCAGCAGGAGCAGGGAAGTGATTCTTCCCCTGCACTCAGCACTGGTGAGGCCACCCCTGGAGTGCTGTGTCCAGTTCTGGGCCCCTCAGTTCAGGAAGGACATTGAGGTGCTGGAGCGGGTCCAGAGAAGAGCAACCAGGCTGGTGAAGGGACTTGAACACAAGTCCTGTGAGGAGAGGCTGAGGGAGCTGGGGTTGTTTAGTCTGGAGAAGAGGAGGCTCAGGGGTGACCTCATCACTCTCTTCAACTACCTGAGAGGAGGTTGTAGCCAGGTGGGGGTTGATCTCTTCTCCCAGGCAATTATCAATAAGACAAGAGGGCAAGGGCTTAAGCTGTGCCAGGGGAGGTTTAGGTTGAATATTAGGAAAAAGTTTTTACAGAGAGAGTAATCAGGCATTGGAATGGGCTGCCCAGACTGGATGTGGCACTGAGCACCATGGTCTAGAAATGGCGGCAGTGTTGGATCAAGGGTTGGACTTGATCTTAGAGGTCCTTTCCAACTGGGTGGATTCCATGAAACATTGTTTTTCTAAAACATAGTCTTTAAGATAAATTATTTTAAAAAACAAAAACAAAACCAAATTCTTACTAGTAGGAAATACACAGATGTCTGTACATTAGTTGCAACAGATTTGGAGCTAGTATTTTATGGTTATTATTTGTGATGTGAGCTTATTATTTGCCAAACAAGAAAGAAGTGATCAAGAAGTAATCTATCAGTGGCATTCATTTGTCATTTCAGTTATTAATGAAGGCGTTGGCTGAAACGGATAACTCCATTATTAAAATTAAATCCTTCCTCCATGTACCACTACTGTGTGTATCAGTAGGGCTGTAGGCTAAGAGTACTGATATTCAGCTATATAATTTTTCAGACACAGGAAAATTCTGGACAAATCTTTCCTTGTGACTTTTAATCTGATCAACATTACAATGCACACAACAATAGCAATGATGGTGCAGCCTGAAAAAGGCCAATGGAAAGAGTGACTAGCTTTGTTTTAACCAGAAAACTTTAAGAAAAAAACTTATCATCATATAAGTCAGAGTTGCTTGAGGGGATGGGGGAGAGGAAGACTGACTGATACAAAGGCCACCCTCTTTAATTCCCTTCTGCAATGGTACCTGCTTTGTAATTCTCCCAATAGATTTTAGTGTTAACGAAGTTCATTTAAGATAATCCATATGCCAGTAGTTGTCTAATTCTGTCAGCCTACTGACAAGAGAAATAAAGACTTCCTTTCTCTGGTAAAGTCAAACTAGATTCAATCAAAGGTTCTGTTTCTGTCACGTGGACTAGTCTGTCTTCCCAAACGATTGTAACACATCAAACCATTGATTAAGTGCAGTTTAAGGAAGGCAAAGCATGACATTGTGTTCTTTAATCTGTCAAGATATATTTTCCTTTGCTTTTGAAATATTCCAGTATCCTTTGTCAAAAGCAATTTTTTGTATTTCATCCTAGCATTCGCATTAATAATCTTTAAAATATAATTGCCCAGGACAATGCCAGCTGGGAAGAATACATCTCACCTATCTTATTTTGTTGCTGATGCTGTGAGTATTTTGCACTTGAAGCAGCTTTACATTTTGCAGACAGAGAGCATTTTAGTTGTCAAAACAGTTGAAAGGAAGTTAAGCTTGATTCTCTTGACTTCTTTAAAACTTCTTGTTTCGCTGATACAGGATTTCTTTGAACTTTGGTGATACTTTTGAAAGCATATATAAGTCAAACAGAAAAGTGGCTCATTTGGCAAACCTACTTCAGCAAAGAAACATCTAAACTTTTTATTCAACTCTTGCTGAAAGGTTTGCAATATAGTTTCCCATTAGCTGCATCTAATTGGAGTTTCCCTGCTGGCATTTAACACTAAGAGCATTTTGCTTGTCAAATTTGCTGTGGAAAGTCTTATTATTGGGCAAAATCACTAGAATCTGCTCCTTGCTCTGGGACTGAACTGGTTTGACCCCTCTCGGTGGGTCACTCTGTCAATTTCCAAAAACAGCTTCTGTTTCTGGACTCCATCTTCCATAAAAGCTGTGTAGCAAGTCGTCAGTAACACTTACGCTTTTCTGACTGCTGTATGTACAATACTTAAAATATACTTTTTTTATGTAGTGTGCCTGTCAAATAAAGGATGTAATTACTCAAACTTTCATTTTAATATATACCCAGATTAAATACTCACACTACAATGAATAATTCATTTAAAGGCTTATGAAACTAATTAATGTGATCTAATACCAATGTTTGGTGGTCGCATTTGGTTTGCCTGATAGAAAACATACAAAAGTACCAGTCATGACCTTGAATGATTTATAATCTATGGCACTGACAGTCAGACAGAGAGGTAGTGTAAAACAGAGCCCAAGCTAATGAGCTGTGCTGCAGCTGGAGAAAGGAGTCAGTAGCAGAAATTAGGAGGTAATTACCCAGTGGCATAGATGAAGAAAAGGCAATATCAGTGGGACTTGGCTAAAAGCAGTTGGAAACATTCATATGGAATGTCTTACTAATTCTCTTGTTAAGTCTATGTGGAAACTGGGTCCAGATTCTGTGTTGGCCTCTAGACTACCATCTGGCAGTCACTTTTTCCAGTAGAAATATTAACTTGCTCACCTACAGACCTCACATTCATGAACTAAGAAAAAGCGACACCTTGCCCTTAATTAAAGCATTTTCCCATGTCATGGATCTAATCTGTAGGAATGTTTTTATAATTCAGGGTTAAGTTCAGACGCCATGTATTTATATCCAAAAGAGTAAAGGACACAGAAGAGAAAGGCACATAATAATGCATTTTCATACTTACGGGAGAAAATTAGGGGACAAAGAGAAAGCTGAAATATCGAACTGTATGATGACTGAGTAATCTCTTGTTTAGTACAAAGCACACTAGGGGTATTACACAGACAAGGAATATGTTTAAAGCTAACCTTTGAAAAATCACTTCCCAGCTCATAAAACATAAAAATCACCTATAAATCAAGATTTGGTGTGTACTATAACTAGACTTTAGGGTTTAACAGTAAAATTTGTTTTCTAAGGATTGTTTAGAAAGAAATGCCAGTTTGGATTGCACTATAGACTGCATTGCTTGAGAATGTTTTTGAACAGCATGCCTTAGGAGGAAATTACATTGTAGGGACAAGAGACAGACTATCACCTATGATGTATAGCAAAGTCTTCCTACTCTAGAGGAAACCAGCTGATCAACAGCATTATAACTTCAGGTCACCCCAGTCTGGCGATTTCAAAAATGCTTAATTGTCCAGTTGGGTGGATAGGGAAAGAAAATCTCTTCTCCACTCAACTCATTTATAATTTCTTTTGGAAGCTGGTATTACTAATGTGAGGAAGCAGTGCACGTCTGTAAAGTCTGGGGCATCTGCTAACATGACAGGCCCTATTCCCTGCCAGGTATTACTTTTTCAGATGGTAGCACTGGAAAAGAATGAATAAACTGGTTTTTATTCTTATATATTGGCTTTTTCACTACATTATTAGAAATTAAAAAGTACTTTGTTTTTCAGGGTCTGCAAAATAGTAGTTTTAAAAGTTATATATGAGAAAAAGTTATATATGAGAAAGTTAAATATGAGAAAAGAGGTTTTCATTTAAGACAGAAGGTTTCTTCAACTGGTTACATACACAAATATCCTTAGGACTATTACATACTTCACAGAATCACAGAATATGCTGATTTGGAAGGCACCCACAAGAATCATTAGCTCCAATCTTTAGTTCTGCACATGACCATCCTCAAGAGTTATACCATTTGGGTGATAGTATCATCCAAACGCTTCTTGAAATCTTTGAGGCTTGATGCTCTGACCACTTCTCTAGGGAGCCTGTTCCAGTATCCAACCACCCTCTGGATAAAGAACCTTTTCCTAATATCCAACTTAAACCTTCCCTGACAACTTCAGGCTATTCCTTTGGGTTCTGTCACTGGTCACTCCAGAGAAGAGATCAGTGTCTGCCCCTCCTCTTCCCCTCATAAGGAAGTTGTGACTGCAATGAGGTCTCCCCTCAGTCTCCTTTTCTCCAGGCCAAACACACCAAGTGACCTCAGCTGCTCCTTATGCAGCTTCCCCTCAAGGCCCTTCACCATCGTTGTTGCCCTCCTTTGGATCCTCTCTAGCAGCTTAATGTCTTTTTTATACTGTGATGCCTTAAACTGCACACAATATCGAAGGTGAGGCCACCCCAGTGCAGAACAGAGCAGGACAATCCCCTCCCTTGACTGGCTGGCAATGCTTTACCTGATACCCTCAGGACACAGTTGGCCCTCCTGGCTGCCAGGGCACTGCTGAGTCATATTCAGCTTGCCATCAACCAGGATCCCCAGGTCTCTCTCCTGGTACTGCTTTCCAGCATCTCATTCCCCAGTCTGTATGAACATCCAGTGTTGCCCCATCCCACATGCAGAATCCAGCACTTTCCTTTGTTGACTTCATTTGGTTGGTGATTGCCCAGTCCTCTCATTTGTCGAGGTCTCTCTGCAGGGCCTCCCTGCCTTCAAGGGAGTCAACAGCTCCTCCCAGTTTTGTGTCATCTGCAAACTTGCTTAGTATCCCTTCCAGTCCTGCGTCCAAGTCATTTACGAAGATGTTGAAGAGCACAGGGCCCAGGATGGAGCCCTGTGGAACCCCACTAGTGACAGGTCACCAGTCTGATGTCACCTCAGTCATTGTTACCCACTGTGTTCGACCTATGAGTCAATTGCTCACCTACCACATGATGTGTTTACCCAGCTCTTTGCTGGACATTTTGTCAGATCCTGTCAGAGACAGTATCAAAAGCTTTACTGAAATCCAAATAGATTACGTCAGCTGGCCTCCCTTGATCAACTAGGTGGGTTACCTTGTCATACAAGGAAATCAGGCTTGATAAGCAGGACTTTCCTCTCATGAAGCTGTGCTGGCTGTGATCAGTGACTGCGTTGTCTTTCAGGTGTTTTTCAACACTTCCAAGAATAATTTTCTCCACAATTTTACCAGGAACTGAAGTGAGACTGACAGGCCTGTAGTTCCTGGGGTCCTCCTTCTTGCTCTTCTTGAAAACCAGGACAACATTTACCAGCTTCCAGTCAGATAGGACATCTCTAGATTCCCAAGACCACTCAAAACCCATCAATAGAGGTTTTGTGATGACATCAGCCAGTTTCTTGATGATTCCAGGATGAATCTTGTCAGGCCCTGTAGATTTGTAGGGATCCATCTGGAGCAGCAGATCCCACACAGTTTCAGGGTTGACTGGGAGCTAATCATTGTCACAGTAATGGTCTTCCAGCTCTGGGCACTGAGACCCCCTTGATCTGTCATCTGTGTTGAAGACAGAGGCAAAGAAAGCATTAAACATGTCTGCCTTGTGTCTGACCCTGCTTGTGAGGTGACCAACCTCATCCAATAATGGGCTGATGGTATTTCTATACTGCCTATTACCATTAATATATTTGAAAAATCTCGTATTGTGCCCCACATTTCTGGGCAGCTGCAACTCCAGCTGAGCTTTGCTGCACAAATTTTCTCCCTACAGCAGCAAGCAGCATCTCTGAATTCTTTCCATGTCACTTGACCTTGCTTCCACTGGACATACTCCTTCCGTTTTAGCCTTATATCCAAGAAAAGGTTCCTGGTAAGCCAGCCTGACCTTTTGCCTCACCTTCTTGACTTCTGACATTTGGGAATTGCTGCTTCTGTGTCCCTAGGAAAGGATGTCTGAAAAGTGAGCAGAGCTGATGGAACCCAGCACCTGCAAAAACATTTTCCCTCGGGACCTCACTTATTAATTCCCTGGCTCCCTCATAAAGTTGTCATTCATGTTTTTAGGAATCTTCTGGCCTGCATTGTGTGATGCTTACAGTTAATTTCTGGCAAGTTGAAGTACCCCCTAAGTACAGTTGATTTGGAAGTATCCCTTAGTTCCTTAAAAAAATAATTCTTCGCTGTCATTATCCTGGCTGGGAGATCTATAGCAGACTTCCACGATGACATCTGCATTATTTGTTTGCCCCTTGATTCTTACTCAGAAGTTCTCACCTATGCCGTTGACAGCTGTGAATTCCATACATCCTAACCCTTCTATTACATAGAGTTCCACCTGCCTCCTGCCTCTTCTGCCCTGCCTGTCCCTCCTGAAGAGCCTGTAACCTTCCAACGGGGCACTCCAGTTACAGGAGTCATCCCACTAGGTTTCACTTATCCCAGATGGCTGAGCCAAAGCCATTTGCAGAAACATTGCTTCCAGTGACTACCACTAGATAGTGGATCACAATTCATGTAAGAAAAATTACTCTTGTCACCAATTTCTGCATGGCAGGTTATACTTATTAGTCACTATGTGGTATTATATGGTCCTAAAGCTACCTTAAAAATAGTACAATAGACAATGAATTTAGAAAACACAGTTTTGAAACTGAAATTCTGTTTTTATCCCTAGTGTTTATGTAACTAAGAAGAAATCTTTCAGTTGGAAATAATCATTAAAAGTTTAAGGACATTTTAGTATCACTACATTATTCATCTACAAAATGAATAATTATTTCTAATAGTAAAAATGTCTTTGACTGTCTCTCTAAGGACTCTCCAGTCACATGTAATGATACTTCATGGGCTCTGTTACCATTCCAAGTCATTGTAATGGAAAGAACAAGACAAAGACTGTGATCCCAGTGGGAGGTCTGCTATTCTTGGCCTCTGTCTTCCTTCTGCTCTTTCGTTTCCAGCTATGGATTCTTCTCAGAAGAGTGGAGTAAGGAGATCAACAACTTTATTGGCTATACAGACATAATACATCTTGGATATCTTTCTCCTTTAAAAAGGCTGATCTAAATAAATGACTAGCAAATAATTCAACTTCTTAAAGAGGACAAAAATGTGAATTTTCTCTGTTTAACAAAATCACATAGAAACCTAGGACAAAATACCAGATCAAGCAGTTATGCTTTCATATGATGCATATAAAACTTGGATTTTACTTTATTTGAAATATCTGAAATCCTCTCTCCTAACCAGGAGAAAGATAGAAAAGAAGATAAAAGTAGTTTTCATGTACAAAAATTCATAGACAGCAAATCAAGTACATAAGAAGATTTTTCTATTCATCTGTTTAGCTGTGAACTCTCAAAATCTTGGCTAAAGGAAATCTGAGGAAGGAATATGCGTGTTGTAAGGAAAATAAAAGACGAGAAGAAAAGAACTTAAATACACTCATTCCCTACATTAGCTTTGTACAAGTTGCACACACACTATAAACAAGTAATACATTTGGATGCATACAGCTACTCATCTTTGGCATGTATATATGGGAGTAAGATGCAGCCAACAAACAACTGTGCAAATAAGGAACACAATGTTGCCTAGAAATTATGCTTTTCTTTGAAAAGATGAGTAATATTCCAAGATGAAAACAATTAGTATTGGAATCATATCATATTTTTCCAATACTTTCAAAAGAACTGGAAAACCAAGAGACATACTACAATAAATTTATAAAAACAAAAACATTAAAGGAAAATTAGTTAAGCTATTGAGAGCTAAGTATCTAAATTTGGGTTTCTGAGTCTACAGCAAAGCAGCTGTATATTAGATCTACTTTTCCAAAGAGCTGAGATCTCAACATCTTCTATTAAAGCTGACATTTTTGAAAGTGTGATGACCTACTTAAGTGTTTTCACCTGGGTTTCAGCTCATAATGCTAAATTTCCATGTTCATTAGGCCTTGGAAAAGAAACATAAGTGTTCTGCAAACAGTAGAACATTATGAAGAAAATTCGAAGAGAAAAGAAAAATATAATACTAAAAAAAAAAAAAACCCAAAATCAAATAAATCTGAGATGTCAACCTTTATCTCGTACTTCTGGTTATCAAGAAAAGCAATGCTGTTATTTTTCATATGGTTGTTTTTTTCCAGAATACCAGGAGGTAGGATCAGACCTAAATGTGAAACATTTAAATGTTCCTCATTTGACTGTGGAAACATCAATAAAACTGACCATCCAGCTTTCTTTACTCTGTTTCCTTGTGTTAGACTGAGTCTTTTGAACAGCCAGTTAGCAGTAAACATCTGGGAATCTCTTCTGTTTTGAGAAGTGATCTCCATCTTGCATGCCAAGAGTATTCTATTCAAAGCCAGCAAAAGTTGTCCCTACTTGACTTGTTTCCTGAGTTTAAATGCATAGTGATAGAATGGGCTCACTTTAATCAAAGTTAGCTTACTATGGCACTCTTGATGTGAATACAGTTTTCCTTCTGTTCTTTCAGGAACTCCTCTATCAAAATAAATTGTTTCTACATGCATTTGTATTCCATGAAAGTATCATAGAACTTTTATGTACTAACATAACATACAATGAAGAAAACATTAAAATACATGTAATATATTTATTTTGCCTGAGGCCCAAATTTTTGGTTTTTTATGCAATATGTTATGTATTGCCTGATTCACAACCCTTTATGGTTATCTTTTGATTGTTACACCATGGCTCTAAATATTCACAACAAACAAGAAGAAGCACCATTCTCCAGTGGAATGAATCAGTGGAAGCAAGGCAGAGATCAGACTGGCATTGACATTCCAGAAAGATTGACTACACTAATTTCCTTGCAGGAGACTTTCTGGTGGTAAGGATCAGCTATCCTTCATGCTGTGTAGGAGGGTGCTTCACCCATCTCTCATCCTGCTATAAGTATGCAAATCTGTGCTACTTAATTCAACCCCCTTTGAGATAGTGACATATGTGAGTTTGTTTGGGTCTGTTGGTTGGCTTTTTTAGTTTTGTTTTGTTCTAGGGATTTTTTTTTTTTTGGGGGGGGGGGGGCGTTTCCCAGTAATGGTACAGTTTAAGTTCTTTAGTTGTGTTATTCTCTTGTGGTCTAGTCATGGAAAGTCTAGAGGCGCTACTTTTCCTTTCATAAGCCCACACCACATTGCTCCACAGATTAGCCTCTCAGAAGGAAAAGGGAGACCATAAAGGTAGGATTGTCATAAATCAGCAGGACTCAGAACTGGGAGGAAGGGAAAAAAAAAAAAAAAAAAAAAAAAAAAAAAAAAAAAAAAAAAAAAAAAAAAAAAGAAAAAAAAAAGAAAAAAAA